>NW_024529377.1:1345202-1926516 GCF_017590135.1 Pyrgilauda ruficollis
GTTCTCCCCAATGTTTTTCAAAGAAAAAAAAAAAAAAAAAAAAAAAAAAAGTACACATCTTCCTTCATGAAATCCAGCAGCTTTATTGCCACCTGTCTGCATTGCACCAAGTCAGCATGGGAATGAGCCACAGCCACTCTTTTACTCCCTTTGCTTTACACTATGCTTCTCCTGCACAGTGCAAAAATGAAACAAGAGAAGAAGAGTGAAATTCAGAGATAAAAGCACAGAGAGGCAACATGTTGAAAATACATGGAACAAAAAGACTCTGAAAGAGTAAATAGCAGGGTTATCCTGTTCCACTGGGCACTGGAACATATCAAATAGCTCAGGATTTCTATTATTTTATTGCAAGCAGATCACAGGCAAGGGCTGGATCATCTATCCTGGGCAGCCTGCTTCCTCCTGCTTTTTAGACTTTTTTTTTTTTTTTTTTTTTTTTTGTAAAAAGCTTCCCCCTCTTGCTTTTGCTGATGTAGCTCAGTTTCTGACAGCAAGAGGAAACATGCTAGCACATGGCATTTAACCAGGGTGCAAGCTAGATCTCCACCCAAAAGATTTAGAAAGTGGTTTGTTGGCAAAATACCAGCTTTCTCAAGACATAAATCATACTAATCTGCCTCATTTTCCTGCTTATGTGAATGGGGCAGCATCTATGGGGAAAGGAGAGAAGGGAGAAGGCGCTACTATTGCTGAGTTCTCCAAGCCCTGAAATACTATACTAAGAAAAATTTACCTGACAAATACCAAAAAACCCAAATGAAACCAAAAGAGCAAAATCCAACATGGTGTTCTGTGTCCCCATGATTTCCATGTGCTGATCCATTAAAAGCCCATGAAGACTATAGGGAGGTGTGTGATCAGCTGGGGCTGTGGGAAGTGGCAGGGACAATGTGAAGCCACCATGCCAGAGGCTCATTTTTCAAGGTCTCTATGTACAGATGGCCCAGCTATGGATCATGAGTGACACACAGTGGAGGGGTCTTTGAGCAGAGAGGGGATGAAGCTGGAAAAAAAAGCAGAAAAGCATGCAAAACTAGAGAAAAACCACGATGTGCAGGACCTTTCCATAGCCATGCATCCACATAGTGCTCCTGGGCTTTCATAAGGGGATGGTAAATAAAGGAGAAGGAAACAGAAAGGGAAGAAAACCCAATGTCTTTCTCAAAAGAAATTTTATCTGAGATAAAAGAGATAAGTATCCGAGAGAAAAAGACAGTAAAACAGGCGCTCCTCTTTTTACCCTACAGCTAAACAGAAGGCAAGCTGGAGGAAAAGAACTTCCCTTTCATGCTTCCCGTAAGAGCACCAAGCACACACCTTCTTCCAAGTTTCAGCCCTTGTGACCAACATTTGCTATTAATCCCTCCCTCTCTACAGTGAGTCTTTGAAGGTCCTCCCTTGCCAGCTGTGTCCTTAGTACTCTGCTGTGATAATTCAAGATATTTAGTCCTTAAAAACTCCTCCCAGCTGTACAGAGATAAAAGTGGAAACTAGTTTACCCCAAACACCTCTTCCTGAGGTTTCTACAGAATGTTTTCTAATAATCTGAACTGGTGTGCAGAAGATCTGACTTTCTAATTGTGTGATGGGGTTTTTCCTAGCTTTGTGAGCCAAGCTCTTCTTGCCTTCTTTTATGCTCGTTCCTTCTGTTAAAGCAAACAGACGGTTTTTACTTTACTGCAGAACAGTAAGGACAAGGCAGGGTAAGTTTAACAAATTAGTCAGAGTACAGATACCAGTTTCCAGGGCCAGGGCAGGTGGTTTTGTCATCTAGAGGAGTGTATTATCTGCTACTCTTATGTGCCTGGCAGGCACAGGGCCTCACCCATCCTGGCTCTGACTTCTGCATTGCAACTATCTGAAAACATCTCATACTTACTATCTCTCCATGAATCTGCAGACATTTTTCTCCTTCTGAAAAGGATGAAATGAAATGACATGAAAAAATTCCTCTTTTAGAATAACAGGGGGTGTGAGATGTATTCTGCCTTCTTTAATCAGTGTAAGTTGTACTTGCAGAACATCTCCTTTGAAATCAGCAAGTCATGTCATCAGTTCCAGTGAAGTAGAGGCAGTGATTATTTGTTGCAAAACAGGGACTTTTGTAGATGAAGAAGGATTAAAAATTAAATATAGATCATAGTTTTCATGAAGGCTCTTATAAAAATGGCTTAAAAAGTTTATTAATAGGTGTTTAATAGATTGTCTTAGTGACTGGTAATCAGTTCTTAAGGAGTCCAAAGGGCAATGAGTTTCCTGTAGCCTTTACTTATTTCAGAGTTACTTGAAATCCTTCATGACACACATTAAGCATGAAACATTTGAAATCTTGCATTAACCTATTATATATCTTTTCCAGCATAATTTCCATGCAAGGTAGAACTGAAGTTGCTCTGCAGTGCATGATGCTCTTCCTGTCTGGTGGGTGGATATTTAGAATCCTGTAGAATAGATCCATGCTACCAGGATGACTTGCCTTTCCTGCAGTCTTCTTCAGGATAAAACTTTAGGTTTCAGAAACTGAAGGGTGACTTTGATGGGGCTGTGCTGATTAATAGGAATCGTGATTGTAGTTCTGTAGCAGTTTTCCATTAAAAGTAATGGGAGTTATTACCAAACCTGCTAATGATTTCCTACAGTTTTAATTTCAAGGCATGTGACTGCAAGGAGAGATTTGGTATGAGGTAATTTTATTTTTTCTCTTCTTTAGAGTTGCTTTGGGAATAATTTTTCATCTTTGCATATGTTTGTACCACTGCAATGTGATAAAATTCCCATACCAGCTCTTTGCTCAGAAAATTTATTTCTTACTAACAGACCTCTGTGACTAGCCAAAAAATTCATCCCAGGACAGTTTCATGGAAAACAGTTAGTTGCCAGCTCAAAGAATTTTGATTCATTAACCAGACTGCTGATAGGAACTGGGCTGGGAATAGTCTTGAATGAGTAGTATGAAGTAATCCTCAGACTTTCCCTGTGATTTGAACAGTCTCTGTGTGCACACAGCCACTCATCTTCTGCCTGTGACTACAGGAGTGACTCCATACCTGCAACAGGGACAAGCTGGGACTCCTTGCCCAAGTCACAGTTAACTGTTCTTTCAGTCCCACTAAAATCAGTACAGTTGGTGGTCACAGATCAATGGGTCTAATAAATGGGAAGATATTTATATTACCATTATGCATCTATTTTTATTCTTGCTGCAGCATCTTTGTTAATAGCATACAGCTACACAAAAGGAACACTAATGCAACACAAAAGGGAGAAATTCTAATACATACAAAAAGAGAAAAAAGTACTGTGAAAAAAAGGGGAAAAAATAGCCAGGAAATGCAAATCTATCCTGTATCTTTCCAAAATCATGTTAACTACTCCCCAAAGTCCTGACTTTGTTTTCTCCAGCAAGATTATTTCAAGTTGTGGAATCCAGAGAGCATCAGAAAATATCTTGCCTGATTCATATCTTCACTGATCCAAAAGACAGATTTATAATTGAATCAGTCCTTGGAGGAGTAACTGTCTATTTGTTCGAAAGCATTTTAAAGGGCTTAGCAACACAGTGAGACAAAATCCCACATGTGACACTCCACACCACCAAGTATGCAGCTTATGAGTTTAGCATGCCATTTCTCTGACAGCATAAACTTTCTCTTGCTTTAACATGCAAGGATAGGCAGAAAAGAGCCTCCCAGATACTTCTTTCTGTAGGGTGGGCTCATTTGGGATAAAAAGCAGCATAATTTTGCAATGATCATTGCATGTGTAAAATGACAAACATTTTATTTCTTCCTGCTGGAAGAAATCCTTAAAACATGTCCTTTGACCCTAACTTAAGGGGTCTAAATTTGCTGCAAAAATCTTGATGGTATCCAAGGGCTCTCTGTACAGTCAGGATTTTATGGTGCTAGGTGATGCAGAAGCATTCAGGAAATAGAATTATTTTGTCTTATATTTATGAAAATATGCAACAGATGGGGGAAACAAGAGGCCAGGGAGAGAGAGAGGAGAGAGAAAGGTAGCTATATAAGCATATTTTCATACAGACAAGTGCAGCTAATTTGTTGAGAGCTGTCATTGGAAGACCACCTTCTGGAGCTGTGTTTCTTCCTAGATTGTATAAATGGCTTTTGCTCTTACAGCACTTGGACACAAAGAAACACTGAGATTGAATATTCCTGAAGAATTATGCTTGGGACAGCCAGAGCTACAGATGAAAGGTTTTTTCATGAGACTAAGAGTTGAGGTCAAACCAGAGAGATGTGTACCTTAAATGAATGTTCTGAAAGATAGAAAGATTGAGTTTATCTTCCTGTTCTGCAGAGGGTATGACCCAGAAATAGAAGAAATTTTCTAATGGAAAGTAACCTGAGGGAACTGTGGTCAAAGCAAGTAATCAATGGGGAGTAGAACTGACTGTCAGAGCATCACTAAGTCAGGAAGCACTTGGAAGATGAGGAGCATGGTCAAAGAAAAATGAAGAGACGGAGAGGTGAAGAGGAAAGAGTCCTGGTATGTGGCAACAGAGCTGAAACAATCAACATCCCAGCTGACGGAAAATGAGAAATTCTCCTTTGTTTTTAAGGAAGACAGTTTGCTTTTGCAGTGGTCAAGCTAAGTTTTAGCAGCCTGGAGTTATTACAGGCAGTCAGATTTTTCCAGACCACCTCTAGATTTTTATAGGAGAAAGGTCACTTAATAACACCCTTTCTTGCAAGAATCCATCCCACAAGAATTTCCATTAATCCCTTGGCCATCACATTGCTGAAATATGTATTTTCCAGCTGCAGGAAAAGACATGTCAATATGAGCAGCCCCAAGTACGGGGATAGTTTTTCACAGGACATCTCACATGGCTATGGTGCTTTGCGCAGTTTCTTCAGGAGCACATGTTTTGATTCACTTTAAGATAATTTAGAAGACAGACTAGATGATTAATCTGCCTGTTCTGGATGCAGAGCTAAGGTATGCAATGTCAATGGATTTCCATATTGCCATTTCACTACAGAAAGATGACAGCTGTGGATGAAGAGATCCTCCTGTGCCAACTCATAAAGTTTGATCTGTTTCTCCCAAAGCCCACAGTCATCCTGGGGGCTAGCATCAATACAGATGTTCTGTAAAGTGCTTCAAGGCCCTCTGGCATGCAAGGACTTCTTGGTGGAAGATGGTGACATTTTCTACTCGCTGCATCAATGTTTCTTTTTTCCTCTCAGGCGCCTCAGGATAGCTGCCTGCCTGCCTTTCCCTCTCTCAGGTCTGCTGCTAGCTCAGATTTCAGTTGGGTTCACAAGCATTTCCTGGTGTTTGGGTTGTGTCAGCATATGAGTTAAAAGCTATTTCCATCCCATAATAGTTGATGAATGATGGATCAACTCTAAACAAACAAATTCTTTGTACTGGTTTTGCTGTTTCCCTCACCTGTTAGTGGCATTGTAGCACCAATTTCAGAAACAGGGTAGTGCCAAATCTTATGGAAAAAGACACCTTGAAATAATGAGGAAGTTGTTTTAAACAACTACATGAAAGAGGCATTTTCCCGGGTGAAAACTGTGTGCACTGGATTGGAATATCCAAAGCAGTAATTCTCAAATTGCTTTGTAGTGACACCACTGCCTGGATTAGAGAGAAAATCCTCCAGTTATCCTTTCAGTTTCCATTTCCTTTTTATGGGTCCCATACTTCCTTTTTCCAAAAATTTCTTCCTTCCTGCTGCTAACACCTCTCCATACTGTGAATGTTGTCATGACATCCCTTTCCCAGAGTCATCATTCAGCTAAGTTCTCTCCTTACCACAGCAACTACAAGTGCTCATTCACAAAATAATGGGAAATGGAGTCAGCAATCCTGACAAGTCTGTGCTAATGCGTGATGGATCATTTCTGGAAAGACCTTCAGCAGCCTGTCCTCATTCAACTGCATTATTTCTGTTTACTCTGTCAGAGTTTGCTGTCTCATACTTCAGAGTTTGCTGAAGGCAAGTCATTACAGAGCAGCTCTGGCCCCTCAGCCCTTCTGCTGCAGCTGGAGATGGGAGAGGCACATTCTGGGATTTGCAAGGGCTGGTGATGTACTGGAAAATAATTCTTGGAGGCCAGATATTCTAGGTATCTTCTAAAGATGGCCCACCTTTATGCCTGAAACTGTGAGCATTCTTCAGACGATTAAGATCATTGTTTTGGCCAATAAAGCATAAGCCAAAAGTATTTTTCAGCCAGTCTCCTATACATTCCCTGAGCTTTCCTCTCTCCACACCACCCCATGACCTCTAATTATAATAAACGTCACAACACAGTGAGGATTTTCACATGAGGGAGTGAGTTGCCCCTCGGCAGATGTACAAACTTTGGAAATGCCTTCTGAGAACAGCTCACTACATGGTCAAAATGAGGTGAAGAAGGAACTTATATGACAAACACTGCACCTGCTTTTCTGGTCATCCTTCTTTTCAGTTTACTTTTGGATGCCAAATTATTTGCTGAAAAATGAATACCTTACAGAAAATCACTGTATACCAGAGCAAAATTTATTGTAGGTGGTTATCTGACTATGTAGCAGATAAAAACAGTGAATATCAAACTAAATGGTAAATAGTGTTATCCTCAGGTATTTTTTAGATTTCTAGAAGAACAGTGGTTAGACAAACACTTTTGAAAAACTGAAAAGTAAATACATTTCTATAGTCAGGTTCTATGAACACAAGGTTTTAAATGTCTACAATATATAAAAAAAACTACAGGGAAAGCAGGTTGTTCCACTTACTCTAAAACCTACCTTTGCTAATATTGGCAGAGCCTCTGTCTCTTGCCAAGGGTGCCATCATGTTACTAGGTCTCCAAACACATGCTTGCTTCCCCAAATAGGATAATGTACCAGGGAACAGGCATTGTCCCCACTGGATGTTGATCACTACCTGATTTCAGAGCTCCAGTTTT
Organism: Pyrgilauda ruficollis; assembly: GCF_017590135.1. NCBI lineage: Eukaryota > Metazoa > Chordata > Aves > Passeriformes > Passeridae > Pyrgilauda > Pyrgilauda ruficollis. The sequence continues at coordinate 1,352,138 of NW_024529377.1, forward strand.
TTGACAATCACTCCTAACTGAAAATTGTCCAAAATATGTGTGCTATGAACAGCCCACAATTTGTAGCGGCAGTTTTGTAGGAGATTGTGAGGTAGGGTGGAAATGTTTCTCTGAAACACATTTGCACTGTTGGTTTAAGATTCTCACTGGTTGTGACAAGGTTAGCACTAAATCTAAAATAGTGGGGAAAGGTTTTCTTTGGAAATCTCAGCCATTGCACTGGTATTATTTCAAATCACAAACTTCATCTTCACCCTCAAAGAAACCCCAAAATATTATGAGGATAATGATTAGGACAGTAGCAATTCCAGGATTCGAGCCAACACTCACCCAACTACTATGAGTGACCCAGAGCCATGCTTGTGCCTTCCACAGCCTGATCACTTGCTGTCACAGAGACAGCTCAGAGTCTTAATACCAGTCCTTGGTATAGGGAAACTTTGCCCTTGTCCTGGATATTGGTATGGACTTTGGCCTTTGTTTTTGTTTTCAAGAGTTTTCAGAGATTATGTCAAAGACAGGTAGGAGTTTTACCTATATAAAAAACTGTAGAAGGCAGTGCCTAGGTTTTGATCCTGGTCTTAGAAACATAGACCTGGATTTGATTTTCTGATTGCAATAGGATCATCTGGCATTTCCAGAGAAAAGAGAGAAGACCATGACTGTTTGGGAGATAGTAATACCACTTCCTATATTTCATCTCACGAGGTTCTATAAACAGCTTAAAAGATCTATTTTAGTAGGAATTTAAACCTGTGACAATTGGTTTTTCCAGGGTGTGCCATCTGTAAAACTGTGCAAACAAGTTAATGATCTTATTGCAGAAGCAGTTCCCACCTGTGCATTGAACATTGCAGCAAATTTGATGGAGAATTAATAAAAAAGGAATACTATTTTTCTTCCTAAAAAGGGCCACTGGCCTTCCTGAAGGGCCCTTTTTTTAACCTAATAGAAAAATGTGCTTATAAAGTAGACATGAATGGCTGGTGTTGTGCATTCCAGTTAAATCCCTGGTGTGGTGCCATCTTTTCTGCTTCCAGGGAGATGTCCAAGGGCTGAGTGACTACTGACATCCTGAGCATCCTGAACATCCCATACAGACACTGGCGCTGGGCAATATGGGAAGCTCTGTGCTGGCTTCAGCCCCTGCAGCCATTGGAGAAACTCCTGCTTCCTTCCATGGCAGGGATATGCCCACCCAAAAGTTCCTGAAGTCAGCAAGACTTTCATTGTATCACCTTTAGCGTCCTGGGAGAAGACAGCAGACCTCTAAACTCAATGATCTTGCAAAACAACCTAAATGAGAAGGCTTTCATGTGCCATGAGACCATTAGAATTTCATACTTTCAGTTATGCTAGAAGGAAATCCCTTCCATTAGCACCAGCCTTCCTGTCTTGGATGCCTCATTCACATTCAGTTATTTTTGCACTTGTAGGGGAAAATCTTTTCTGCCTTTTGTTCTGTCTCTACAGAGAGACATAAACACTCTGTCCTTATTTTGAGCTTATTTTGAGCAACTGTACTACCTTCCTTCTGAACTTAATAGTTACAACAAAATTCAGCAAGAGACTGTCAGGTTGATTGTTTCGGCAAAACATAGCTTTGGCCATGGCCTTGGTCCTGGTGTGGGAAGCAAGGAACATGTTTCCAGCCATCACAAAGGGGAGGAAAGAAATAAATCCAACTGAACTAAACACAACAGGAAACTGGGGCTGGCAGCTGGATGGCTTGGCCTCCATCCCGCAAAGAGTGTGGTGGAAATCAGTCCCAAGCCTCAAGTGAGCTTGCAGCTGGCACACAAAGGGTCAGTTTGACAGGGTCACCAGAGCCCTTCTTTTCCCTTTGCATCTTAGGATTTATGAATGAAAATTCTTGGGTGCCCCTGAGGAATTACCATGCTTGAAAGGACCATAACCCCAGGGGAGAAAACCAGGGAAAATTCAGGTCATGTTTTTTTATAGAGTGCTGTGGATTCATGCTCCCATCCAGCAGCCATCTCACCCGCTAGTGAGTTTGATGCTGTAGGCTCCAGCCAAGATCCTCCATAATGGATCTCTTGTTAACTACGTCTTCTCTAACAGATGCTGCTCTGTGCTTTAGTCATATTTTGGAGCTGAATGTCTCTGCTCCCGGTTTTTCAAGCAAAGCCCATTCCTTTATTTGTCTCCTTCCACGCACCACAGGTTCCCCTGCAACACCACTCCACAGGCCTACATGGTCGCATTGATTGTCCATAACCCTCCTCAGCAGCTGTAAGGGGTTTCTTTAAATGATAAACCTGCTGACAACTCAACCCTTCCAGGTTTTCAGGAAACACAGCCATTTCCTGATGGACTCTACTTCAGCATCCTACTTTTCAGCAAGTCCTTTGATGGCTTCCTCATTTCCAGGCCTGCAGAAAATCAAGCTTAGCAGCCCATTAGTTTCCTGTCTGTGGTTCAGCAAAGCTTAATCACAAGGCGTTTTTCACTTTTACATTTAATCCATTATTTTTATTTTTTTCTACAATTTCCCATTAATTTATAATCCCTGAACATATATTTTGCTTTCTTCCTTCATTACTACTTCTTGGTGTCCAACTGCATTCTTATGTAATTCCCTCTTTCTCGTCCAAACTCTCCTCCAAGAATGAGGTAAAAAGATTACCAATCAGCTCACTCCCAGTTGACAGTGAGTCAGCAGGGTGACAGAGCTGTTTAACAGAGTGACTCGAGTCCCGATGTAGAAATGGCCTCATCTGCTGTTGGAAATTTTTTCCTATGAACACATTCATTTATTGCTCTAGGTTCTGCAAAAACACATTACAAAGAGGTATTTCCCGTACTGTAGAACTCATGGTGGAAAGGGAGCAGAGGGCATAAACCTAATACCCCTCACAGAAATGGAAAACTTAAATACTGAGGGCTAATTGCCTAGTTGTATATAACATGTGGCAGAGTAAGGCGTAATTTCTGTGTTCGGATTCTTGGCACAATATTTTATTCATCTGGCTGTATTTCCTCTTTCTTTTGATTATTCCTTGCATGTGTTGGCTTTGTCCTGGGTCTCTGGATTAGAGGCAGACCAGAAGGGAAGGCATGGGGTGGCACAGTGTCTGGACTGCTGCATCGTATCATGCGGTAGCCTTGTGCTTCCCACTGATCCCCGGGAGAGGGGCAAGCGCTGGGACTAGAGCCACAGCACTCCTCAGCACAGTGCTCCACTGCTGACTGTGGGGGCAAATCCAGCCACAAATGGGCTGGGCATGATTAGGGAAGAAGGAGGAGGGGGAGGAGGCAGAAGCCCACCCAGACCGGTGGCGGGATTGCAAAGGCTCAGGAGCTTTATTGATGGACAATTCTTTGATGAATGATTGGATCTGCTTTGTTTTTCACTGCATGCTTGACTTGCAGACAGTGTTAACTAATGAAATTATGGGGTTTCTTACTAAAATCACATGTATGTCACTGCTAGTTCATAGCAAACAAGATGGCTTCATTGTAAATTTATACGCTGTGTAATTTTTTTTTTCACTCTTAATGGAAAACACACTGTTTTGTTTGGACCATCTCCAGGCGTTTCAGTTACGGAGTTACTCACTGAAGGTGAAGCATGTGGGAGGTTGCTTTAAGCAACATTACTAGTAAAGCCTCTTACTCTGAATATTGGCCGCTCTTTTACTTTATTTGGATGAAGAGCAATATTTTCAAAAGTGTCTGAGCTACTTAGGAGTCCATGGCTTACACCAGAAAAATTTCACTGGCACATGTTGGACTGGATGTGATGTTTTTCCTTCAATGCTTATACCTTCAGATAGAAATACAAGACACTGGAACAAAGGTGCCTTTTACTAGTGCAGTTTCTTTTAGTTCCTGAACCAGATTAACCTGGACTAGCACAAGCAGTAGGAGACTAACACAGATACCTTGACACAAGCTGAGTTGTATCTCTTCTATCAAACTCAGTAAAATGAATGCAGCCACCTTTGTGCATATATTTAAGGCACTTGTGAAGAAAACTGTTTTTGAATTTTTAAGAGCCAAATTACTCTAATAAAAATTTATGCTTCTTTAGCTATGCAAATGCTTTTTGAAAATGCTAGCCTTGCAAGTAAAAGAACAGAACACAGACATTAATGAAAAAAGAATGCTATAAAATTTTCCTTTTATACCACTGTTCATTAGAACATGAGTAGAAAAAGCAAGAACTTGACTTTTGCAGAGATGACTTAGACGTTTTTTCTTTCACCACTGTCTGGTGCTCACTAATTAATAATTAAATAATATTAATTAATTAAAAGTTAATTAATAAGATGTCTACCTTGGCTGTTACTGTGTTGCCAGAAAATTTTATGCTATTCAAATGCTAGACAGAAAAAAAAATCCCACACCGTGCTTCTATGTGCAGGATACACTCATCCTGCTAGCAGTACCTGCTGTGGGATGGATTCTGTTGCTGCAGTGCAAGCCAGAATTGCTCACTGTTCAGTACACACTGGAGAGTTTACAGTGTGTACTGAAGAGGGGCCAGCAGGCTGCCATTGTTAATACACCCCTGGAAAAAGCCTCTCATATTTTCAAACTCATATATGGTATTTTGTTGGAGCTTGCTCTGGAGTGGGCAGGCCAGATATTGGCCACACAGCCACACAACAGACAAGCGACAGTGGGCCTCAAGAAATAAGAAGCCACAACTGATGACATCCAGGCAGCTTATGTTGAGGAGCAAAGGACTCACAAAGGACTCTGGGACCAGTTGGGGATGGCCATGCGGATCAATGACTGGCCAGAAGGCCTCTAGAACATTCAATGAGAGACTAGAGACTATATATATGTGTGTGTGTATGTATATATATATATATATGTATGTATGTGTGTGTGTGTGTGTGTGTGTGTGTGTGTGTCAGCCCTACTTCAGGTTCTTCTGAAGCAGCCTCTGTATGTTTTGTTTTGCACCCTTGTTTGTGTCCTTTTATTTATTTAATAAATATCTTCAGTTTTGGCACTTCAGTTGTACCCATCCCCTCCTTGTTGCCTGTGCCATGTGACCACACCATTGTCGAGCTCCCAGAACCTGAGAGTTTCCCCACATGCCCTGCAGAACCCTCAGGGTGCTGTTGCCAGCCATTCCAGCCATGCCAGCCCATCTCCAGCCGTTCCCTGCTAGCCGGGTCAGAGAGATCACTGGTGGTGGATGCGTGCTGCAACATTATTTTGCCTGTCCTTTTTGGCTGAGTTACAGCCAAAGCACAATTTAAGGACAGTGCAGAGGATCCCATCCTGAGTTCACTGCAGAGCACTCTGATACCTCCTCCTTCTCAAGCCTCATCCCAGACAAAATTTATATCCTTGCTCTCTGGGCCAGGTCTTGAATCCTTACAATCCATTTTATGGGTTCATTATAACCATATAGTCCTCAATCCCAATTTAGTGGTGTTCTGCTGTATCTCCACAGAGATTCCACCTCTTTGTAACGTGCTAGAGGCAGACAAGAGGGTAGTCCAGCTTGTCTCCATTTCATGTAAGTCCTTCCAAACATTTTTTTGCTATGTCCCTCTTGCAGCCTGGCCCTGTGGCTTGTTTGTGGCTGCCTCTCCTCGCTGGGCTGCTCTGGCACACTGAGCACTAACTTCACTGCGCTGACTTCACATCTCAGAGAGACAAGTGACCCCCTCTCCACAGCCCGTTTGGTCCCTGCTGCCCTCTACACCATGCAGCCATGGCAGGAGGGTGAACAGAACCTCTCTGACTGCTCCCCCTTCCCTGAGCTCAGAGGGTGCAAGTCATGTTCAGAAGCTGACAGCAGCTTTCAAGCACAGTAATCTTCCTACAACAGCCAGGTTAGACATGGTTTGTTCAAAAAAGGAAGTTGTCATCCATGGATTGCTATTAAAAAAACAAAAAAGTAGTTTTTCCCTTTAGTATTGCTCTTTGTGCTTTCCCAGGATTTTGGAACTCTTACTTAGATTCAAGGTATGTTCTTGCCTAAAAAAAAAAAAAAAAAAAAAAAAAAAAAAAAGTAATGCTGCCCACTGTTTTCCAGTTTTCTGCAAACAAGTACAAAAATAGAAATTAACAAATATACCCTTCAAGTTTTTCATGAAAGTTTTCCAATCCTGCAAGTTTTCACAGAGTTTGGCTAAACAAAATCATTGCCTGTGTCATGATTGTGTTTTATGTGTGCCCTTAGTAGAAGTCATTAAACATGTCTGGTGTGCTCAGACCAAAGGAGACATCAAAACACAGACTGTGCATGTGACCAGCTGTCAAGTAAAGAGGTCTGACAGTCAAGGTCCCACCGTTCCCACTCTCCTGTGCACTCTCTCTCTGGTAGATCAGGTGTGAAAGCCTTGTGCTTTTAAGCATGTGTACTGAAAATCAGGTTTTCCACTTTATAAAAAATATGCAGGCTATTTCAGGAGCACAAATAGGAGTGTGCATATGTCTGAACAGCAGGAAAAAGGACAGATGATCTGAAGACTAAACAGCAGCTCACCTCTAAGCATGTTTGTGCAAAGATGCAGGAATAATGTTTCAAAAATAAAAGAAAGGTCAGTCACCTTTTTCAAACCCTTAACCCAGTCCAGCTCAGGAAAGTCTGTTTTCCTGATGAGTCTCTTTAAGAAACACCATACAGGCAGCCAGCTTGCCTGAAGAATATTGCATTATCTGTAGAGACATATATATGATACTGACATTTTCCCTGACACAAGAATTTCTAAACAAAATAATTGTCACTTGTTAGCATATATTTGTGGCTCAAAATCAGACCTCATTGTGATCAGACAGGAGAGGGGTCTGGAAGGCAGTAGCAGCTGGACTAGCTCAAATCAGGCACATTTTTGAGTAACTCCCTTGAACTAAGGAGTGTTTACATATTTTGAAAAGCAGGATTGCAAAGAGACACTTGAGGACAAGAAGAATGTACAAACTTAAAAATCTGTGGCAGAATAAGCAGCAAAATATCCACACATCATGAACTATGGAAAAAACAGAGAAATGGAGAAACCCCAACCTATATCAGTGATCCTTGAAGCATCCTTCAATCTTTTGAGTGGTAAAACACCATTTATATAAAAACAGTTTAATTTTGTCCTCAGTGTGGGTGGTAAATGGGAAGGCTTCTCCTTGTTTCAGTTGGCCTTTTGATCTCTTAATAAATTAGATACACCTAAAACAACAAAGTTTTTCATCAGAAACAAAAAAAGTAATGCCACAGAAGGGGCATTATTCTTTCCTTTTGAACAAAAGCAACAACCAAGAATTCTTTCCTGAACTTGCCAGAAAGACTTTGAAAGGGTTATAAACAAAATTCTGCACAGAAGGTAGGGGAGTATCTTCTGCATTGTCTCTTCCTTCTCATAATTTTTCACTTCCTTTTTCTCTATATATTGCATTTATTTATTTCCCATTGAATCATATACTGGCTTTGATTATAAAAGATCTTTAAGACCATTGACTGTAACCATTAACCTATCACTGTCAGGCACAGCAGCAATCCCTGCTCCTAAGTGCCACATCTACACATCTTTTAAATATCTCCAGGGATAGTGACACCCTTCAGACTTCATAGATAAAGATATTAAACCAAACTGGCTCCAGAACTGGGCCCTGGGGAATGCCACTTGTGACAGCCTGCCTACTGACTTTAACTCCATTTCCACCTTGTCCTCCAGGGAAGTACAAACTGTGATGTAAAACACATGGCTGTCACCTTGAAGCTTGCCACAAAGATGATTTAGGCTTTCTGGAGGAGGCACAGAGCAAGGCAACACAAATGAGGAGCTGGAAGGACTCTGAGGGGTGGACAAGAATGTTCAACAAGAGTTGGGCATGCAAGAACTAGCGGAAGGAGTAGCAGACCTGTAACCATGTGAAGTCTAAGCAGCTAAGGGGAGAAAGGCTTTGATTAACATGAAAAAGGCTGACTTGCTTTTGCTCCTGCTGGGTCCAGCTCATGAGAGGCAGTCCTGCCAACCCAGACACACCTGTTCTGAAGGGGCACAAAACGGCACAAAGCAGGAAGGGGATGTTGGCCCAGGTGATGCAGGGAAGTGCACTGCAGGCTCTGGGCACTGTGATCTCAAATGTGCTCTGCTCTCAGAGCTCAGCTCTGCGCGTCTCCTACTGTGCGCTGAGGCTGAGAGCTGCAGCGCTGCACGTGTTGTGTATTTAATGTTAACAGATCGCCATATAAACAGTCTGGCTTTCCCAGCAAATGGTGATCCAGGGCTCAAGCAGAAAATCCCAGAGGTATTGCAGTGCATTTTCATGAGACATGATTTATTTTGCAATTGTATGTTCTGGCTTTCTGCTCATTATGTCCAGTAATCAAGCTCTATGGGGCTGCTTTACATTACACACGCCATGCCATGGAAAGCCCAGCAGCAAGGCATTAGCCATGAATCACCAGGATCTGGGGAGATGAAAAAACATGAACTCTTCTCATTTTTTATTTTTGTACTTAATAATGCTTAGAGTGATTAGGAACAACAACTTCTTTTTCTGTTGTTTTGCTGAAGCAGACACTTGGCTCCCATCAGTGTGTAAGTGACTGGCTTCTCTAACAAAAGGCCGGGGGCTAATGAACCTTTTATATAAGTCCTCTTTTCTTCAAAATGTGAAATAGGATTTAGCAGAAAAATAGTCATAAAGACCTATACTCAAACAGCACTGAAAGTATAATTTTATTTCACTTCTGTCCTCTTCCTATGGCAGATCTATGTGTGGACATATCCATTTCTATACATAAGCCAACCAGATTTGGTTTAGTTAATCTTCTGTGGTTAAATCCAAACTGGGGACACATTGTAGAAGAAACATGTCCATGCACAAAAAAAAAGGAAAGGAAGGTGAAGAGCAAAAGGAAAAGGAAGAAAGCAGAGGGAGGAAGGAAGGAATAGGAAGAAGGAAAAGAAGCAGTAAGCTTGTTTTCTCTGTGCAGGAAATGTTTTCTCTATAGCAACAAGATGAGTTCTGAGGTTAAACAGTGCAAATGTGGACTTCAAAGAAAGAAGGGTGGGCATATAAGAATCACAGAGTGGATTAAGTGATTTACTAGAAATAACTTGTCCCTGTGCTGCCCCTGTGTTTTAGCCCTATGCTGTCTCCCAGAAGAGACAAGCCTGTCTCTTGATACAGTTTTTGATTAATTCCGCTTCACATTCAAAAATACCAGCTCTCCTGAAAAAGGGTATTTCTTTCACACTCCATATTACACATGCCAAATACTTTATTGTACTAGATACAACCTCTAAACATTTACAGTAAGTGCACTTAGTAACAAAATTGTTTGCCAAAGCTCATTGGCTCTCTCAATACTTTTGAATTACAAACACTGCTTTATTTAAACAGGAAAAATTAACAGATTCCTGAGTCTCCCACATACACTTCTGGTTATCAGAATTTTATCACAGGCAAAAGGGAACATTTCATGGAGGCTCTTGTTAAAATGCTGGCAGCTACCAGTGTGTTGGATTTCCATGTACCGCAGAAGACAGCAGCATAGCTTAAAATCCTTGTGCTCCGTGTTTTTTTGTGGCTTTTGTTTTGTGAGGTTTTTGTTGTAATTGTTTTGGTTTGGTTTGGCTGTTTTGTTTGTTTTCTTTAAATATCAACCTCTTTTTAATCTTCTTGATAGATTTAAAAAAGAGGAGCTGGGTCAATAGCTTCTTAGAAAATCCTCTAAGAGAGGAAAATGGAAGGAAAGATAAGGGCACATTTTCTTAAGGAGCTGTGGCTGGACAGGTGTGGATGTCAGTAAAGCTAACTCTCTATTGGAAGTGGCCTTTCCAATCAAATGGAAAAGCCAAGCAATTTGTCTGTACAAATCAGATTGCAGTTGCAAATCCCCTCCTTACAGACATCAGTGTATAGCACAGACTGATGCCTCACAGCAAGAACTGGTTTGAAAGGACACGACAGGTACACTTGCAATAACAGGAAAGCCCTTAACAGGACCAGAAAAAGGAAAAGCCTGTATTTCCCTCTGCAGCAAGTGGAAAAAATTAGCCAGTTTACTACTGAACTTTGCCAGCTACATCCAGTCTCGAGGTCAGAAGAGACCCAGAACAATGACAGGGACACCAGGGACGGGGTCACACCTCCGTATGGGGTGGGGACAATGCCCTAGAGAAACGCCTTTGCCCACTCTGCTTTGCATCACCTTTTCACACAGATTGAAAGACAGACCAGGGGTGTTTGCATCAAAGCCTCTCCATTTGGTGGTGTTCTTTTTAATCCCACCTGGTAAGACCAATCTGTATGGTGAACTTTTATTTCTTACACAGAAAAATCTGCATGTTTTTTGTCTGTGGATACCCACTGCAGACAGGTCTGGCTGCTGCAGTGTGTCACAGACAGAAACCCTAGATGGCTTTACAGTAGTTAAGTAAGGTATCTGGTAGTTAAATATGGTATCTGGTAGCATACTTCTGGAGCAACACAAAGGTCAGAAAAAGCTACAAAACCTACTTCAGAAGCAGAGCCCACTTCGGTTTCCCTTGAGACACCACTCCTGGGACCCAGACTGGCCATGGTTAAACCCTTGCCCACCACACTACTACAGACCAACAGATAGTCCATGGAGCTTAATTTCAGTGCAATCCTATACTGGGACAAATTTATGTTGATATCCAGAAGTTAGCAGAGGAAGGAGAACGAAAACACTGGACATAAGACATGTCCCCTCCTTTCAGACATCCAAGTTACCCAGGCTTAGTTTGCCCCATGAAGGTAGCAGGCCTGCCCTTACCTTTTCACCAAGTGGCCTTCTCCGAGCCTTTGTTGCCCGATTGTTTAAATGCTGCTACAGCTGTGACTATTTGCAAAGGCAGAGTTAAAAAAACCCCATATGGCAACTATTAAAAAAAACTCCATTACTGGTGCACTATGGAGAGAGAGAGGTATGCTTAACTTTAGGAATCAGCAAAAAAGCCTTTTTTCGGTCTGCCCTCTCTTCTATCTGCCCAGCTCTAAGTATCTCAGTCAGAAGCCAGCCTGAAGCTGCCAAGGGATCCCAGAAACCTCAAAACAAACAAACAAAAAAAAAGGTGCTGAAAAAAAAAATCAGTGTGTCAAACATACATAGAATATATTTTCAATCTTTTATTAAAAAAGTTGTGCTTTTTCTGACCAATGGGTTACCTAGCTACTGTATACATCACAGCAACAGGGAATTAAAATACAAAGGCCATCTTTTTAGTTAGTTTTCAGATTTATACTGCCACTGAAAATACAATGAAAATACATTTTCCTTGATCTGCAAATGATATACCTTTTAACACACAACTTCCCACCACTACAATTCTGACACAAACACCATTACATTTGAACTTCAAGAGGATTTACTTGGACCAGAAGCAATCAGCAACAAAAGAATTTTAATGACTGTGGGAGGATTGTTGGTATTTTAAGAAGTCTTCTAAAACCTTCTGAAGAATTTGAGATAAGTAAAAATAAGTGGGGCAATCTTTTTCCCTAAGTACTTTGCACCATGTTTTCACATAGCAGAAATGAGTTCTACAACTGCACAATGAGGCTGGAAAATCTGAATAGAAGTGCAAAAATTAAAAAAATTCTGAGATGACAACAAATGGCTGGGAATCATTCTAAGGAACACAGCAAATGAATCCTTCTATTCCAGGCTCTGGTTTTTATTCTCTTTGCTCACTGGAGCTTTAATTTCATTAGCTTGCAAAGAACTACTCAATTCACAGATCAGATTTCTTAAGGATATAGGAACAACATGGCAACAACACAAAACACTAATTAAATTGTTACACAGCAGCCATATGCTCAGCGAGTTCCTCTAGCAGAATTGTACAAGCAATCTTCCTTCTGCTGCATTTGATCTGAAACATTGCACGTCACCTTTTAGAAGAAAAGCCACCTGTTGTCAGACATGCTACTGGATTAATATACCTGACAACTGAAATTTGACTGCTGCTAAAAGTTCAAAAGGTTCACTTTCTTGAACTGTTGAGTGCCTCCTTGGGTTGAACTATGTACCTGGACAGCAAGTGCCCTCTGTCACAACCACAGTGATGACAGAAAACCTCCTTGGGCATCTGTCTTCACAAGAGGCCTTTGGACCCACCCATGTTCAAACAGCCACACCACTCCTGTTTTCAAGTTATTCACCCCTGGCTTCTCAAAATCCACCAGACTTCCAGCAGGTTAAACTAGGGTGAATGATTTGCTGCTGTTTTGTAACATCATCCTCCCACACTATCCGGATGAGATTCAATAAAAGCATGCAAATAGCAGTGAAAAGAGCACTTGGAAAGGGCAACCCCTCAGCTCAAAAACCCTCAGACCCTAGACTAAAGTGTCTATGATCTTCTACTTTTGTGGGGATGTTAGGGACAGGAAAAATGTTCTTGCTGGGTCCAAGGAAGAAAGGTACTCCAAGCACTCTTGACAAAAAGAAATTATTTTTCACTCAGATAGCCTCTGTCTTTGGAGGCAGTCTTACCCTCTCCTTTCTTCTGCTTACCTTCACTAGTTCAAGCATCAAGCAGGCACTAAGGAAAAAATATGAGCAGATTAGCAAGCAGATGCTTTTAAATGAAAAGGTTCATACAGCCTATTCTTCTGTTTCCCAGTACAATTCTGTGAATAAAACCAAATCAACCTGTACATTCACTTGCTCTCAAATACAGTCAGAAGAAAGACTGGTTTTGTTCAAAGCAAGTGGATGTATTCAAAACCTTGGTCAACTGGCAAACAATGTAATGTCTACCTTCTACTCCACCTTCCACAGTGTCCGCACAAAACTAACTTGACAGTTCAGGTGGATTTCAGTTTGACTGAAAGCAGCATCATAACTCCCACTTGATTCAGTGGAGGCAGGATTTGTTAACTTGTTTCTCTTTCCTCTCTCAGGAAGGAACTGCCTATTCCAAGCAATTTTCTGCTTGGAAGCATAAAATCCAAGCACCTCCTCAAAGCAAGAGATGCTGAAAACACTGGGTTTTGCTGAGCTGACCCTCCACTCTCCATTTTTTCCCTGCACAAATGGGAGAATATCATCCCTTAAGTTACATTCCAGTATGGTACAATGAAGGATATATATATCTCTGGGTTTTTTGTTTTGTTTTGAGGGATTATTTTTTTGTTAGTGTGGGGTTTTTTCTTGACTTTTTTTTTTTTTTGTTTCTTTCCCTTTTTTTTGGTGTTTTTTGTTTTTTTTTTTTCTTCTTTTTGTTATAGAAACAAATTATGACAAGAACAGTGCCAGGAATTTACTGTTGGTATATTTTACATTGTTAGGAGAACACACAGTTTCCTGGACAGAAGTCCCAAGTTTTTTTATCAGCAAGGTCCCACCTTTGCCTAGATTTACCTCTCTTGATGAGTTTTGTTTACTATCAGTGATTCTTGGTAACTGATATTTACATGAGTGACATTTCTCTTCAAAACAGTCTCATACGAAAAAACCACCTGTTAGCTTAGGCATTTATAACAGTGTACATGTATGGCTCTGTAATATGGTCCAGTCATTTGCAATGGATTACTATCTTGCAAAGTGTCGACTTTACAAAATAAAATTGTGCCTTGGTTCTTAGTAGCCCACTGCTTTTGAAATGAAGGAGGCATAATTTGAATGGTACCCTACAAATACTTCTCAGTGCAAAAATGCAGAATGTGTTTTGTTTTCAATTACCAGAAAGGTTCCATAAAAACATACCTTTTCTTTTTCCCCATTAGAAATGTTTTTTGCCATGAACAAGAAAAGCATTCCAAGAATATGCCAAAAATACAGTTTTTGCAATCTACCAACCTGACTGTAGCCCTTCAAGGGCCTTAGGGATGTGTCCTACTTTAAGAACTTATCCATAAAAAACTTGGTACCCCTCACATGTTACAAATTTCATACTGTACTTCAAAGAAGAACCTTATATACATTGTGACTAAAGTACTGTTTATTTCATAATCTAAACAAACACTGGAATACAGTCTATGTTTTTCTACTTTCCGGCAGACTTTACAAAGAGCTTTTTTTTTTTTTTTTCATAATTAAAACAATCTGCATACACACAGAACATGCATTCTCTAACACCAGTAATGAAGGTAAGAAGAGTCAGTTTCCCTCATCTTCCTCTTGCCTGTGTTAGAAAAAAATACTTTTCTTTTTACTGTAGTTATGACAGTGTGGCTAAGGATACAAAGACTAGAGCACAGTTTTACTCCCTGCACAGAAAATGTTCATCACAAGCATGCTGATGGTGATACATATTACATGTCTATTAAATGATAGGCATAGTTTTATCCCCTTTACTCCCTTTTTAAAAATACTAAGTGGCTACATGTAAATGCAGTGAAGCAGGTATAAGCTTAATTAATCAGAGTTGATTCAGACTGGCACCAAGATGCAGCAAAGTCCAACAAAGTCTCAGCAAGGCTTTCCGTGGTTATTGATGGCCTCTTCTGCAAAGCAACTACTTTCTACTTTTTCAAAGTAGAAATCAAAGGCTTTGCAGCATGGCCAATCCTGTGGACAGGGCAGTCTGCGCTGGTACGTCGCCCCCAGAAAAGATGCACTTGTAGTCCATTAGTGTTTGAGAAAACGTGAGTGGGTTACCTTCCCTGGGGCCACGCACCTGCCCCGCCCGAGCGTCGCCCGCTGCTCTTTGTCGGTGAGGCGGCTGGCTGTGGCTTCACACCACGGAGTGGTCGTTGCTGTGGACGCCAGCCAAGATGGTGTGGTTGAGGGAGGAGGCTGAGCGGTCCGAGCCTTCGGTGGGGCCGTTGGCGCTCTCGCTGCGCTGGCAGCACAGGATCTGCTTGAACGTCGCACTCATCTCCTTGTCCCGGTAGGAGTAGATGATGGGGTTCATGGCAGAGTTGAACTCTGCCAGGAGAAGGAAGAATTTTTCATAGGCCAGGACGTTGCACTGGGGACAGCAAACATCGAGGAGCAGCAAGACTAATCCTGGGGTCCAGCAGATTATGAAAGCACCTAAAAAGAGAAAGAATGGAAAAAACACAAAGTCTACAAATATACTTATGTACCATTACTTGTCAAAATATGACAAGAACCATCCAGACAGAAGCAGCAATGGTTAATTTTCTCTTTCAGGAGCATTGTTCCCACAGTCTCTTTTCACTGACCCGATGAGAGGGATGCCATTCAAAGATCTGTAAATGGTTATAGGCAGCACATCAAAAGAGCAAGGAACACCCCCAAGCCCCAGGCCCAGCCCCCCACCATCTGAAACTCTGCTTGGCGAATACATTTACATTTAAAGTTGATAATGAGGAACATTTTTTCCCTTCAGCTAGGGACCTCTGACTAATCAATCTCTTGATCAGAAGAAACAATACTGCAATTTACTTCTCAAACTAATAACAACAAAGAAAACCCTTCTATGAGTGACTGCAGCATCAGTAATAGAAAAAGAGTGGTGCAGGCAGCAATTCTCAAGAAAAAGAAAGCCTGGGTCTTGTTAACCCATTTCAGCCCCATTATGTAATGGAAAGTCCTAAACACACATCCTTCTTGCACTGAAATGCCGTCCTTCAACGGATCTACTTCTTTTCTTAGGGCTCTATTCAATCAAAATTCAGAGGCTCATCAGGCTTCAATAGTGTCAAAGCCACAGAGTCTAACACCGATTAAAATGCTTCCCCCCTCCTTTCTCTGTTTTCCAAAGCTCTGAGGAGAATAAAGCCCAGAATTCAGAGCTCAATGCAGAAATTAAATCAAATACTTTGTACTTTATTGGGAGTACTGAATTAAAGGAAGATTGTAACTCCTTGCAGGAGTTACAGGAGGTTAGAGAGGCTTTAAATATAAGCTCTGCTGGGGAAACCCTTACACACCAATCATGTCAGAACAAAGACAGGGCTCCTGTGATTTTCCAGGCTGCTTTACTGAGGTGGAAACAAATGTCTTATCATCGCTGAGCAGGATTAGCATGGGCAGCAGCAATAAGACTTCCCAGCACTATGCTGAGAGCGCTGTTTTCAAACTGGTTCTCCTGTCACTGTGGTATTTATTTGTTTACGTACTGCTCCCGTTTTTATTACAGTGATGGTCTCTTGCAGTACTGGCACCGAAGTCAGTTCCCACACCAGGCAGACTTTGCCATGCCTGCCAAGAAGGTACCAGCAATTTCCAGCTTGGGCAGTGACAACTGTAAGCTGTGCAGCTGTGCAGCTGTTGGACAGCAAACCCACCTAGATCAAATAGAAGAAGATTTTCCAAAGGGGTCTGCAAGCCTGCAATATACGCCAGGTGACAGACAAAGGTTAGCAACCAGGAGACCACACACAGAGGCTTTTTACACACCAAAAAGCATCTCTAAACTGAGTTTTCTTGCAGCTAATGGTGCCACTCAATGCCCATCACTTTGCTGACCAAGAAAGCTCACCAATGGAAAGAAGCTGGGGGATGTGTGAATTGCCAGCTGCCAGGCTAAAGCGTCGAGCTCTTTCACCAAATGACTCTGTTAGGGTCTCTGGCAGCAGTTTGACAGCACGGGGATGAAACTCTCCACGCTGAGGTGGCATCAAACATATGAACCCACTTCATAGCGTTTGTCTTTTTGTAGCTGTTTCAGATTCCAGTAGTCCTAGAAAAGGGTATTTGAAACCCATGCAAAGGACTACAGGCTTTTGTCCCTTCCTAGTACCTGTTGCCATAAGAGTAGAAAACTGTATCTCTTTATTTGCAGTATTGTCCATGCTCATGGAATCTTCCCCCTGCACAGAAAACTCTGCTGAGCTGCTTTTTGCAGAAACAAAGTCATCAATTCAAATTCAACCACTCACTGTTGAAATTGTGCATGTTGTGTTCAGCCTCCTAGCTAGTAAGGCAGCAATGGACTTTGTTCTAGCTTAAGCATCTATTTTCTTCACTGTACGCTGCCTTGGGAGAACATCAGAAATGGGAACACTGCAAGTCATGGGATCTACAGTGAAGGACAAAAGACAATGACAGCATCCTCACCAGGCCTGTAGCAGAAAAGTCCAATGTGGAAACAATGGAGCTAGCAGGAAAGCTCTCATAGCATTGTTCAAAGTTGCAATTGAAGGCTTCCAATTTTCCATTTTTTTTTTTTTTAATCTGTTGCTAAGGAACAACAGAACATTCTGTTGGCATAATTTTTGATATGTTAGAAACAGCAACAAAAAGCTCTATAGTGAGGCAGATTGGAATTTGCTCCTGAGAAAGCCCCAAAGTCATCCAGAAAAAAATCCACATGCAGATCACTGAACTGAACACTTGTCTCAGATGGAGCTCCTGAGCTCTTTGGGCTCCTCAGTATCTCAGACAGGTTCTGACAACCTATGTGCTGAGGCTTGATTGCCTGCAGTCAAGAAAAAGTGGGCTGTGGTTGAGCAACCAACTAATTGCTCTGTGCAGCTCAAGCTACACTGAAAAATGATAAAAATAAAAGTTGCCTTCCTGCCCAGCTCTGGAAGGAAGTCACCACTGTGCAAGTTGTCACCTTTCTGCTCCTAGCAAAACATCCCCCCATGCTATCGGCTCTGGCAGCTTATTGAGTGCTTGCAAATGGTGACCAAAAAATGCCTCAGGTTTGCTTACTTTTTATTTACTGTCGGTACACTGGAAAATACTGAGAAGCATCACTCACGGTAAGGATGTGTTTGAGTTAGGTACAGAGGAAAACATAAATGTCAGGCTCTTAATACTTCAGATTTAGGAAACTTCATCCATTAAACATGGAATTCTTTTTCTGCAAGGAAAACAAGGATTGAATTTTTTTTTTTCCTCTTAGAATATTTGTTGAACTCAGCTGGAAGTGAGATTAAATTCTTCCCCTCCCAGAAGTCTGTTGTGAATTGACTTCACCAAGAATGAAGATCTAAAAATACCACATTTAATAAACCAGAGACATCCAAAAGCTTCCTGCTGCCATATACTGGAAAGCCTTAAGCACACACCAAAATATTGATGTTTTTCTGCTCAGAATCAGAACTGAGAGCAGTCTAAAGTACAGTGTTAGTAATTTCCAGGTGCATCTTAACATTTTACAAACTTGGTCAAATCTAAATTACAATGACATACAAAGCAGATCTGTTGCATTTAGTGCCTTGAAGCTTTGTGGACATGCCATAGTCATACCATGGCATAGGAGAGCCCAATGTACTTGAAAAAAAGTGCAGACTTTATGTCTTTGGGCAGCTAAAGAGCACTGTTCCCTGGACAGAGAGCACTTTGGGATATTACCTCTAGCCCTGGCAGCTCTTCAAAGGAGATGGAACTGCAAGAAGCTAAATGAGCTCTTCAGTTGCAGCAGAAGGAACATTCCCATGGAGCATGGCCAAGGTCTGTCCTGAGGCTCAGGCCACAGAGGGCTGGGTGAAGAAGAAATGCCAATCAGGCTGAAAGCCCATCAGGGGTGAATGGCTAGCCATTAGACAGGAAAGCTTGAGGAAACCAGAGAAATAGCACATCTTAAAAGACTGAAGGGTCCCTACAGACTAGAGAAGCATGTCTTACATCAGGAATGAGTTACAAAAAAAGCATTTATGACCTAATCTAATTTTCTGCTGAGGTGTGATACCTCTCATCCCAGTAAGAAAAGAAACTCCAACTCCTTGTGCATTGTCTGTCTTGCAGAGTTGTGGTAGAAGTCTACTGGAGGCTTTTCAAGGTCCATGATATGACTACATCTCATCTGTCTTGAACCCTTGTCTGTTGCATCAGTGCAGATTATGTTTCCATGGTAGCTGGATGTTGGAAACCCTTAGGTAAGTGAGACTAGGCCTCACAGCAAGCTTTGATTGCAAGAAAAACTATTGTAGGCAATAGGCATATGAAACCAGCCATGATAAATCACACAAAAATCAGTGAGTGCAAGAACAAAAGAGAAAACAACTCCAAAACCCAGCACCAGAAAAGAAATAAGATACACAAGAATAAACACTGATGAGCTAGTCACTCATTACTAGGATACCAGACTGGATGGCTACTCATGAAACTTCTTGTGTTAGCAGGCAAAGTGTTTCCTAAGCAGCACTCTTTTTTCTTTTTTCTTTTTTTTTTCTTTTTTGTCTTTTGCCTTGGAGAGCCTATGTCTGTGTTTATTCTGTGAACATTTGTTTTCCTCTAACTCAAAAGAGCAAAATAAAAGAAGCACTTTTGCTTCTGCCAAGTCATACACTGCTGTCCTTCAGAGGCTCCAGAGGGATGCAGCTCTAGTCAATGCACACCTATTCTGAAACACTCCTCTGCCTTAGCCACACTGTGTCCCTTTCATGTGCTCTCTTCTATTCATCTTGTGTGTTAACCCTGATATCTGGCATGGGCTCACACTCACCCTGCAAATTCCTCAGTCTACGCAGAGAGGGAAAATATTGAAAGGGCCTCTTTTAGGGAGTGAGGGAAGAAAAAAAAAATCTCTCCTGTATTTGCAGTTTTTTAAAGATTACAGGAATAGGATAAGGAACTAGCATATCAAAGACAGAAAAGATCCATTCCAGTTGAACTGCAGGAACATTTATAACGTGCTGCTGTTGCCCTCCTACTCTTGTCCATCTGCTCTCCTCAGAGTGGTATTTGACAGGCAGCTGCAGCCCCTCTTTCTCTGGGACAACGTGACTGAGAGAGTAAAGGACATTGAACATCACTGCTATCATTGTTATCACAGCTACCAACAAGGAGAAGAGTCCTTCTGCACTTGGTGCAGGCTAAAAGCAATGCTCTGGGAGAACGATTTGTTTTAATTAACAAAACCATAGCAAAAAGGGGCTGCAGAAGTACCTGGCATTTTCCACATTCTGATGTAATCCCACCCCCATCAGGGAAAGCCACTTGCTATGCTAGCTGAGGTGCAAGCTCATCAGCTGCAACACAACTGCACTTCTTCATGTCCTAGCCATCTGTAAACTGTATCAATAGTCCTCCTTATCACACTATGCATTATCTTGTGCATAGCAAGAACAGAGATAAGTACTTCAAGCAATAGTGCCTATTTACAGCTATGTATTGTTTTCCCCTGACACAAACATGACAGCATGAAATTGAAAATGAATGAATGATTATAGATGCCAAAAATCATGAAGAGCATTTACCATGCTATAAACATACAGAGTGTAGGAGTGATTCTTCTAATTCTAGTCTGACCTAATTTTTCCCAATTTTGACACAACACTCTTACAATATATGCTAATTGTTCTTGGTGGATGAAAACACTGTTGTTGTTTTTTGCATTTTCTGCTGGAAATAATTAACATAGGGGTAATGTTTGCTTTGACCCATGGAATTTTCACGTGAAGAAATAAAATGTGACTACCACATTTGGATCAGATAAATAGATTTAAATAATTGTGTGCTAAACTTGACAAATTCTGAAGAACTTTATATAAAAAAGGTTTGCCTCTCCATCCACAGCCTCCAAAAGATTTGAGGAAGATGACAGTGAAGGAAAGTCCTTGAAAAATACCCCAGGTGGGGAGAGCTGCCTACAGGGTACAGGTAAGAAGGGCCATGTTGAAAAAGGTGCCATCAGAACAGCTTCATTTATTCAAGGTGTCTTTATTTAAGGAAGCTGTACGAATTCTGCAACAGTGAGAGATTCATGGCACACTCCTGCAGTTTTTGATTGATTGCAAAATGCTGCCTTCTTTAACATGCCTCTGGGAGACTTTAGTACTATGGGTGCCTTTGTTTTTCAAGCCAAACATTCATCTGGTGAGGCTGTGTGTGAAAGAAAGAGGAAATATATCCAGTAAGAAAGATGGGATAGCAGTGTAAAACAGGAAATGAGAAACAATGCAAACGTAAAAAACCCCTACATTAATATTAATGAAACACTATATTACATATACTTCTCTAAGATGATTTGAAGCAAGAGGATGTGAGCACATAAGAGAGAATACACAACTAGAGAGCATATGAAAGGAGCTGGGTGATACAAGCCAGCAGCTTGTCTTTCATAACACTATATATGCCCCATCCCTAGGGATCCATGTTCTATTCTCCCGAGAGCTGAGCGGCTCTAAATGTGCAAGTTACAGATAAAACCCCATCCTCAGCTTTATTAAATAACTCTGCATGAATTCCGTAACTGTCAGGTTTGGGAGATTTTTCAGTCAACTGTACCTAAGGTTTGTAAAGGGATTTTAGAATAAACTGGTTATGCTAGTATTGCATCAGATCCCTGATTTCCTACCTTTTCCACAGCTACATGAAAGTGCACAATTCAACCTCTTCCTGAATCTTGTTTTGGGAATTTCAGCTAGCAAGTTTGGTCAGACTTTGTACAAAATAATGGCTAGATTGTGTAGGAATAGAGAAATTATGTCTTGCTCAAAAATGTGTTTCCTCTTCTCAGCAGAAATTCAGAATGTGTCTGCTTCAAACATCTCTCTTCATCTTTGAAGGTGCACAGAATTTTTTGGTGTTTAAGGCAAGGCTATCTTTGTCAGCAAACCACCCCTTCTCTGAGGAGCCCATCTGCTTCCATCTTCACACATTTCTCTGGTTTAAAACATGTTAATGACTTAACAGCTTAAATGACTTAACGAAAGCAGCCTTGGGGCTCTGCTTATGCTCTGACTGGGCTGGGAGGAGCAGCAAGCCTTGATCCCAAAGAGTGAGGTGCTGTGTATGTTAGCACCACCTCTTTCTGGGCTTTAATATTTAGTATTTCATGTGTGTCCGTTCATCTAACCAATCCTAATCACCTTTTTTATTTCAGAAAAAATAAAGTAAAAAACTCTTTCTAGAGGGACATGCCATCTTGACTCCCAATGATACTTCTGCTGGCACCTAGACTCCTTTGCTACAGGCTGGCCTCTGCTCTACCTGCTTTCTTCCAGTACTCACATCACCACATTGCCCCTGTTTTGAAAAACACACAAAGATCTTGGCGAAATCTTTAGGTCAAAGCCTTCATTTTAAATCAGACACACTTTGGCACCTATACCTGCTACACAAAGGGTCAACTTAAGACACAATGGTGTAACACAGGGAGCTGACAACAACCATTAGCCAATAATTCCATTGTCATCACTAGCTGCATGACCACCATCTCTGAGCAGCATGGAGACAAGCAGACACAAAATGCTGTGGTCGTAGGGCTGCATCCACAGTGATCATACCTTCCCTTATCTCAGGGTGAGCCAACACCTTTCATCTTTTCTTCCTGCCTCACTTTGCAAATCCAGACCAGAGGTGATGAAGAGCAGGTTGCCCCTCAGCCAGACTCCAAAGTACCAGCTGTGGGAATCTTTGTGAGCTCGTTCTCTGCAGCACCTTGTGCTTACTGTCCCGAGTGCTTACTGACATGGGCTGGAGGCAGGACATGCTGACACTCAGACTCCTGGCTTTCCTTCTGGAGATCCTATCTGCTGCATGTCTTCCCACCTGGACACCACCAGGTGATCCTTCCACAGAGCCTGGCACCAGATGTGGGTGTTTCCAATACCACATGGTCTCCAAGCACTTTTGTATCCCTGCAGCATCTAAAGCTTTGACAGTGTGAAACAGCAAAAAGAAAAGACTGGCGAGGACCAATAATAAAATAAAACTAACTGAAGAGAAAATGAAACTGGGCAGTAGCAAGCCATCAGAAGTGATCTGCTTATTGCATGGGTACTTGCCAAACTCTAGCCCAGGTTAACACTTGACGTAATTCCCCACCTGATGCTTGCAGTCTTGCAAATGAGTGTACTGGTTTTTGGCCAGCTCAACCAGCCACCCTCAAGTATTCCACAGCTGACATCTCTGAAGGAGAACTCCAGTGCTAATGCAAATGGAGGAGACCAGGAGGGTTTCTCAATTGACATCAGCAAACCAAAGGTGTTTGAATAGTCCTCTTTCAGAACATACTTGTAATAGTTTTAAAGAACAACTTACAAAGAGGAATGTGCAAAACGCATTCCAAAAATAAAAGTAAAAGCTTAATCCTGTTGCAATTTATCTGTATCCATTTGAATCCTTTAAAACAAGAAAAATGGAATTTGCTCCTGATCTAGTAACTGTAGGAGAGAAATACTGCACTGCCCCTCTTCAAAGGGAGAAACTAAGGCTTTTATCTATAGAAAGCATTTTAGACAAAAACAGGAAGTCATTAAATGCCAGTGGTCAGCATTTTGACTGATTTCTAAATTCATAAAGATATGTGAAGCTCATCTGAATAAAAGCTTAGCTGTTGCCAAAGCAATCTGATTATTTATCTCTGTGCAAAGACAAACAGTAGTCCTCATGGAGTTTCTCTGTTGCCAAAAAAACTGACACACAGAGGAAATTTCAGTGCCTTTTTAATTTTCTGGTGTTCTAGACACGTCTTTATGCTCTAACTTGAAAACAAATACTCTTACAGTCCCAAATCAGTGCTGGTAGCTTGGCTGCAAAATGAACACGTAAGCCCAGCTGATAAGAGGCTCCTGGTACTGGTCTCCCTGGGTCTTAGGACAAAGAAAAGCAAGGCAAGAGATGTCTGGGGAAAACTAGAAGCAAGAATCATAGAATCCCAGAAAAGCTTGGGTTGGAAGGGACCTTAGACATCTAGTCCTAACTCCCACCGTGAGAAGGGATGCCACCCATTTCACCAGGTTGCTCAGAGCCCTGTCCATGAACACTTTCAGTGATGGGACAGCCACAGCTTCTCTGGGCAAACTTTCCAGTGCCTCATCACCCTCATAGTAAATAATTTCCTCCTAATTTCTAATCTTAATCTTCTCCTTTTCCACTTAAAGCCATTCCCACTTGTTCTATCCCTCCATGCCCTTGTAAAAAGTCCCACTTCAGTGCTCTTGAAGGCCCCTTTCTGGTACTGAGAGGTGCTATAAGTTCTTCCCAGAGCCATTTCTTCTTCAGGCTGAACAAGCCCAATGCTCTCAGCCTCTGCTCCAGCCCTCTGATCATCTTGGACCTTCTCTGAACCTGCTCTAATGGGTCTAATAAACAACCTTTAGCTCATACCTGACAACCTGTTTACACCTCCTAGTCCAAACTCAGGATTCTCTTTAGGGGCCCTGACTGTTCATTCGAATGACTTGGGACTTCAGGTGGGGGACATCCTCTCCCTGAATAGCAAAAGGACCCTGTCTGAAGGGTCTGGGTGAGGCTTTCAGGTCCCATATGTGGAGCAGCTGGAGGTCACCAGGTCTCCTGAAACATGAAAATGCTTCTGCAGAAGTGAAGGCTTACTCAAGAGGTCATGTGAGGCAAGGGCAGGACAGCTGGCACCCTACAGGGTTTGCAGACTGGACTCTCCTCTGCCTGCTTCTGCAAGGTATGTTTAGTGTGCTCGGGACTTGGGTGTTTCACTGCTTTCTTAGCAGCTGCAGTTTCCAATCACAGAAAAATAATTCACAGCCATGGTGAGAAAGCCCTGCTCTGCCCACTTTTTCCACAGAAATCCATAGAATTTCTGTGGTACTCTGCTACATAGTCAGAATGCTATGCTCAAACAATACAGCATGTTTAGTAGATATCAAACAACTTTGCTATGTGAGATTGTTTAATTGTATTTTCTTTTGTTGTTAAGGACATTAAGTGATACTGGTATTATGCTTGGATAAGCTCCATTTGCAACACAAGATTCCAAATGAAGCCTGGCTGGATGCAATTTAATATGTAAAGGACTGCCTTGATTCTTGCATAAGATTAAACTAATAATATTAGAAGAAAAATATTAGCCTCTGTTGGTTCCCTTAATAGGAATAAAACTTGTTTTATTCAACACGCTACTACCAGACTCTGAGTAGGAGAAAGTGTTACAAGTGTTACCAGCTCTACCCCAACTGCAAAATCTGTGTGTGCTTTTAATTTATATAGCCATACTAACATTTATCTGATTATAGCTATCTGGTTAAGCTGTGGTAGACATCCTTTGAGGGAACTGCATTAAGATCAGTCAAATAAAGTGATTTTAAGAAGCAGAATCCATGCTGACAGCTGTGCCTTGCTGAGAAAACAAAGAGCACAAGCTCCAAGTGAAGTGGGCAACAGGGTAAGCCCCCAAGAATAAGGGAATGCCCCTCTAGAATAAATCTGCTCAGAAAAATCTGCCTGCCTTTGGACAAATTGAAAAGCCTTTCTAGTCCTCACCTGAATATAACAAAGCAAATTACTGCCTTAGAGCAAAAGCAGCCTTGGACAGACTGCACATGAATGGCACTATTACCTGAGTTGCCTGCACACCTCACCACCCAAGCAGTGTTAGCGTAATTCAGACATTATTCAGGCTATCAGACCATCAGGGAGACACCTACAAATGGCACTGCTAAAACAGACGGGAGCAGACAGATGTGGCATTGCACATCACAGAAGTACTGAGTAAAGAACCACCCATGTTTTGATTGTGTTAAGTATATACTTACCAATTATCAAAAGGGTAAATTCTAGGTTTTGGCAATTAATTCTACATGTACCTGTTAAAAATTATCTAGATGAGGCTGGTATCTAGGGCAGAAAATATAGGTTTTGTTCTGCATTTCCACACTGTGAAAATGAGACATTGTTGAAAGGGATGCAGCTACCTTTTGGCTCTCACAGATTTCTCTGGATTCCCCATTGGGATGCTTGCTGTCTTGCTGCCTATAATTTCAGTGTGGTAACAACAGTGTTTCCCATACTTCAAATGAGAAATTCAGTGAACAGGACTGTTTCACTGCTGCTGATGGATTCCAAGGGCAGCTCTCTGTAATTTTTTTTTTTTAAATAATTTACCATATCAGAATCTAGATTGATTTAAAATTTTCAGACAAACACAGAAGAGAACTCTAATAAAATCTAGCCTTTCTTTCAAGTCATATCATCAAGAATCACATTGCCATGCATTATGTGGGGGAAAAAGGTGTATCTTCAGCTAGCTCCTTCTCTCAGCAGTACACACTGTGTAAAACCCTGGGTATGTAACTACACCCTCATGACTACAAATGAGGGCATCCCAGTCTCATCCACTTAGAGGATTAGTCACTAAAACTGCTCCTGGGTTAGACAAGTGTTATGTGTCTTCTCCCTATGACTTCTCCCTTCTCCTTACTACTAAGCTTTCCCAAAATCACTGCATTTATTGGAGAAATGAGCTTGATTCGGCTTACAAAACAGATCCTTGTGTTTCCATTGGCTTACATGAACAGTCTTCTACCTTTGGCAATCTGCTATCCTGTTCTAAATTTAACCTCTGCTAACAAAGTATGGCACCTAAAAGCACCCAAGAGTAGCGCTTGGACTATGTTAGTACCACATCCTTGGTTGCTTGGCTTAAAGATTGCCATATAAATAGCCTCTGAAACCACAAAAAAAGCACACTATCATGCTTTTTTGAAGGTTACTCAGTCTGTGTATTTCCGAGGATGTGACTCCTTTGACCTCTGGCAGAGAGTTTGCTTCAGTGTCCCTATAAAAGACTGTAGGTTTTGGCTATATATAACAAGGGACAACAATGATGAAGTCTAAAAAAAAAGGTGCTAAGTCTCTTAACTTTCAGTTCCCTTACTCCCACCCTCTCATGAAAGAGCAATTGAATAGCAATGGAAAACTGAAATAACTGCCTGTGCCGAAAATGGGCTGACTCCCAGCCACCTTCATCTCTTTCAGGGGTGTCCATGAGAAGTGCCAGACAGAGGTCGTTTAGATCCAGCCCCTATCTACCATGCAAGGAAAGCAGAGGTGTTAACACTGGTGCTTTCTCTGCAGCATGCCTTGCTTGCTGCTTGGCTTTGTCCTGGGTTTTCTGCTGCGCAGGAGCTCCCACTGAACTCTTGGCCTCTCTAATGAGGCTGTCAAAGACAACAATCATTCTCTTCTGTCACCTGTCTTCAGCCCAAGAGCAATGCTTGTTTCTCACAGTGACACAGAGAAGAGATGCTGCTGCCAGGGCAGAGCTCATGGCTGTGCTCACACAGGGGTTGCTCCCCGTGGATCTGCCAGTGAACGTGCTGCTTCTGCACGGCAAGAACTTCAAAACTCTTCCTTTTTAGCACTCTCTGTTTGCCATGAACTTCAGTCCTCAAGCGATGAGGGATTTACATGCCATCCAAAGTAAAATCTTTGCCAGCTGAAAATTAAACAATCTAGAATTTTTCAAAACAGAAAAGCCAGTTTAAACAACTCTTTAAGACGCAGACCAAGCTGATCTAGTAAAAAACCAGATCACCATTATGTACAGCAGGGTAGAACTCTACTTTTAAAAATAACCACTAGTAACAGTTCCATCAGATGTGGCAGATAGTGACATACAATGCAGATCCAATGGCTGCCAGAGACAGAAAATATTTGTGAAAGCATTTGCTTCACACTTGAAGTGCCTGAGACTTCGTGCAGACAGTGATGAGGCATCCAGAAAGTAAGCCTAATATGTTCTGTCTCATCTGATGGCCCTTATAGCTGTCTAATCCCCTCTGGCTGATCCTGTGCCATCTCCAGGCATGTCTGTGGAGCATGCTGCCCTGACCCCTCCGTGTGAACAGGCTCTAGGTGCAGGGCTGGGATGTCGGCTCCAAGGGAGGGGAAAGCATACAAGCTGGGAGTCAGCCATCAAAGACACTGTAACTCCACTGACTCCCACAAGCAATTGCAAAAACAAACAACTGCAATCGCTACAGCTGCATTGAAAACTAGCCTCTGAAAGGAAAACAAAAGGCTTCTCCACACTCTGTGGAAACCCACAAGAAGCTTTGGCAAAGTTATCAGTCCTCAAAAGGTCTTAGTATGCATAGGCTATCTACTGTATTGTGTCCTGCTTTAAACAAGAGAGTTGATGCAGGATTGTGAAATAGAAAACTAAACTAGCGCACATCAGTTGTTGTTGCCTGATGGAAGAGGAAGCAAAGGACCAAGACTGCTACCAAACCACAAAGACCATTTCCACTTGCATTACATTCAGCAGCTGCACATGTTTGCAACCCACCCAAGGGGCTGAGGAGGCAGTAAACTGACAGAGTAGCAGAAGGGGTGAAACAGGATCAAAAGCATTTTGAGAGGATAAAAAAAAAAAGACACCTCCTCAAATCCCTGCTCCCAGCTTTTGTACTGCTCCATGTTAAAAAAAAATAAAAGCACCACACCAAGCAGAAAGGCTGTGCCCAGCAGCACTACTTTATATTACCAGCACATGCCCAGGAGGTAGAACCTGGGGACATAGGAAATGTTTTATTGCAATGCTAACCAATCAAAACACTTCCACTGAGTACTCCTCATCCAACACCCCCCCAAAAATAGTACCTGTGGGATCATTCTTAGTTTTAATCCATGTTGATGTTTTAGTTCATCATTGCCCACAGTAGTTCAAGTCAGATTATTTTGGGACAGACATGCTGATATATGAATCCGAAAGACTTCTCCAGGATTGTGGTTTTTTATTTTGTTTTTGCAGATACTTGTAGGCTTGCGCCTAAAGTAAACAGGAAACTTCATGAGATAAAATGAGACCTTCCAGGCAAAAAGGCTGAGGATTTTTTGGGTTTAAAAAAAAAAGAGATAAACAAGCAATTAGTACATTGTAAGAAATTCGCTTGCAAAATCATTCTACTCAGCAAATTAATTGCTTCTAAGAAGTACCTCTGCTGTTCTAAATGAAATACAAAGCTTTTTTCTATTTTCAGAAAAGATTAAAACTCTCCTAACTACTCAACAATGCACTGAAGGGCACCACTCAGAGATTACTTTATTTTCTTTTAAAATGTTTTAACAATGGAATATTCAAGCAACACTGAGGTAAACTCCAACACAGCAGCAGTGTGTAGGGAAGATGCATAAAGAAAAAGTCCTGAGGCAAACTCAGATCAGCTTTTGCTGGACTTCATTTGAAGTTCCTGGTGATACTTGCTGGCTTCTCCTCATTTTTCTACAGAGCTCAGAGCTGCGGCCACACCAAAGTCAGGCTAGCTAAATGAGGGACAAACGCAAGGCAGAGGGGCCATTTCAGTGCTGTAGGAAAAGCCCACGCTTCCAGCTCCTTCTTATAAACTTTTTAGCCTGGAGATTGATCACAGCTGTGCCTTAAATAATAAGCTACACCAACCACCACTGCAAGCTTTCTATCTGCTGGGCTCTAACTGTTCTGCAAGCTACAAGGGGAGAAAAGGACCAGAGATTTCTTTGTCCCTGGTGTTTTCTAGGAGAGACAAGCAACAAGGGATGAGCCTGCTTATTTGCCCTTCAAAATAATGAGCAATCAGTTTCCTTAGGCATCCCGTGACACCACAAGCATTTTACTGTCATTGGTGCTCTTGCTGTTGTATGCTATCCAAACCTTGATACTGTAATCATGCTCATTAATTATCTATGAGCATGAGAATATGTAGTTATGAACAGACTGACCTACTGCAAATTTGTTGATTTCACAGTATTTCCAGTACATATTCTTCTGAAAACAAGCACTCACTAATTTTATTTTTTGTTGTCTGTACTCTTGTCTTTAGTTGTATTTATTAGAGAAGGCTCATTCAAGCTTCACCACCTTGAATTCCTTTAAGAATGCAGTGTCAGTGGCTAAGCTACAGGTGCAGGGCAAGTAACATGGTCTGTGCAGGACAGTTTTCACTCCCTGCTACTTTAATCCATTTTTTGTGGAGCTCCTGTACGAAGCTGGCTGAGCACTCTGCAAAGCCTGCGGTGCTGGGATGCAACCTCAGTCTCTTGGGTTGGTGAGTTCCGTGCTCCACTGCACAAGATATCATCCTGGTTACAATCCAGCCACCCTTCCCCCTTGTTGACACAGCTTTCATGTGAACTTTGCTCTCCTCCCACCTGAGCCATGGCTGGAGAAGCTTGCACCAGTACCTGAACCATGGGGTTTTGTAAAACCTGAGGGGTGTGTGCCTGGGGAAGGGAATGAATGAGAATGGGGAGAAGCAGTATTGCTGGACCCTCTTACCCTCGCCAAACAGGAGAGTTTTGTTCCGGTAAGTTATGAACAGTGTTACTGTCTCAGATGGTACTGGATCTCGTATTTTCTCTGTGGGCCAGGGGAGCTCCCTACAGATTAAAACTGCACCATTTTTATGTTCACTGGCTTTGATGTGATCCATGTTTGTGCAATTATGGCAGCATGTTACTGCAGGTAGGGCTATATGTTTCATTCATAAAAGAAAAAAACAAAAAACCAACAAAAAGGCACCTGTAACTGATCCACAGCCTGGATGTTCTTCACCTCTTATTCTGCATGACAAACTAATTCCCATATCCATAAGGGTTACTTTGTGCAGGAGTTCAGGGCTGATGGGAGAGGGCTGAATGCAGAGATCTCCCAAGGTTCAGTTGTGGCTGTAAAACACTGCAGCTAGCTGTGAAGTCTGAGCTTGCATGTTGCTGCAATGCAAGCTTTTTTCAGTGGGAAATTCACATGTTCACAGTAGATGGTGCAGTGCAAGGCAAGAGCAAACTCACCAATAAGTAAAGAAATGAGCTGGTTTGCTGATTGCAGTAGACATTGCCAGGAGGCTTTGATCTCACTGATAAGCAGTGAGATGACCATATACAGGGGTCACCATATGAGCACTGTCCATGAGCACAAGGAAAGAGAGAGGCAGAGGTAGCAATACCTGCAAGAGCATTGCACATCACTGCAACAGTCTCATGTAAAAGTTTATGGATGCAACAAAAACTCAATCTTTTACAGAGAAATGTTGTGTTGAGATGTGTCAGCCAAGTGGAAAGAGACAAACCCAAGAGTTATTTTATGGCAGAAGAGAGCCATTTGTAACTTGCCAACTCTCCATCTTTATCCATCTTTATCCCTAGCTGTCCTTTCTCAAAGCATCCAGGCATGGTCAATGGGCTGTACACATCTCCTCGCCCACGGGAACACCTACTGGGTCAAATTCAGCTATAAGGGGAAATTCAGAAAGCTAGCTTATGTTGTCATCACGCTTCTAGCACATCTCGAAACTTAGTGCATTTTTTGTCAGCTGTATTATTTGTATTTCAAGTATTCAAGCAAGCTTTCACAGAAAGTGTATTGATTATGAGCAATCCAAGAAGAACCCACATCTCTGTTGCTCATGAAATGACACTATTTTGTACCTGGTCATGAGTGCTATTGAATGCCATCAGACCTTTTTGTTCTGGCTGTGAGGGTTCACTGGGCATGACTAGGCTTACAGTGCATTGCATGGTATTGTTCTGTCTGTGAGTCTGTAACAGGAGTAGTGCTTATTGGACGTTGCTGGATTTAGAGTGCTGCATTCTTCTGCATTTCTATTACTTAGTGTGGAATTGTCTATGACCCCAAATCTAAACCCAGCTGCCACCACCCATTTGACATCTCAGGACCAGCTGGAACATAAGGGTGTTTATTTCTCTGTTAAATCTCTGTACTCTTCATGTGTCAGAAAGGTTTGCCTTACTCTTAATGTGATAGCACCACAGAGGTGCCTTTATCAGCTCTTGAATGCTCTGAACTCTAAGCAAGTCCTGGAACCAGAAGACACTGCCATGAATAAGGGGTCTCCTGGAAAACCCTCATACCAAGGACACAAACTGCAATATGCTTACACACCCTTTAATCAAAAAAAGGTGAAAATATTCTAACACAAGTCCTCCATCTAAATTAAAGAACAATTCATACATGAACTGAGCTACTGAATCTGAAATACCAAAATATTTCCAAATATTTCTCTTACTGATAGCTCTCATGTTGGTTCATCAAGTTTCCAAACATACTGCTAGCCTAATAACTGTTTTCACAGCTCTTAAAAAGCTGGCAATGTGCTTGGTGTTTCCAATAACTTTGTGTTTCATTTTTCTGAGGCATGAGAAATAGTGTTTCGACAACAAAAAAATACACTACCCATCTTCCAAGTAGGTGGACTTCTCTCGTTTTTTTGAAAGCGGTCAGTCTGTGCCACAGAAGTGGAGGATATTGTTTCAAGATGTGTCAACAAACATCTCTTACTATCACAGATGTCGGCACACACAGAAGCTCTACCATAATACACTGCTGCAAAATGCTGCCTTCAAAATTGCATACATGCAGATATTTAGGCAATTCTATCAGGGTACTAAAGCCTGTGCACTGTACTAACACTACTTCCTGTTAAAAAAATCCAACTTAACTGTTTACAACAGTATCAGAAGCTTTCTGCTTGGGCTGGCATTCTTACTCATTGCGCTTTCTGCTTTCTTACATACACCTGAGGAAACACTCAGCGAAACTGCTGCATCTGTAAGACATTTACCTCTTCTGTTTGAAAGTAACTGCATCAAAAAGAGGCAGTGAATGTAAATTTCAAATGGAAAAGATGTCAAGCTTCTCTAATAAAGGCAAGTATAATATTTTCTTTGTTATTTTGGGGAAAATCTGCACTCAACAGTGCAATATGCCATGAAGACATCCCATAAGAGAAGCTTTGCAAGATTCCCTGTACTGTAGGAGTCAAGGGTAATTCTTGGTAGCCTGTGGATGCAGGAGACCACTCTGCAAACTTTGAGAAGAAAGGTGAATTGTTTTAAAATGAAGTGCATAAAGCACAAAGCTTATGAATGCTTTGTGATCAAAGTTTTAATGTATTTCATCACTGTTTTCAAGGTCAAGGCCAGGTTTGAAATCTGGTTCATGTCCCTGCTAAGATTTCAACAGTACTTGTGGAGAAATCTGAGTGTTTATACAGACAAATGCAGAACTTGTGCTTCAGCCAGCTCTCTCAGCTCATTTTAAATGCAGGAGATTTTGAAATTTGAGGCACTGTTGTAGGCACTGCATCCTAGAAAATTGCTGCATCTCTGGGTGTGCATCCCTCCCAATGGTAAATACTCAAACAGGTGCAATTTCCTTATGAATCAAACCTTAATCGACCATTATTTCTGTGCAATCTACTTTTTGATTTACTGATGATCAATGAAATCCTGGACTTGGGAACTGGGAGTACAAGACAACTATAAAATGAAATAAAATTAAATAAAATAAAATGAAATAAAATAAAATAAAATAGTATCTTTTTGATGTTGAGTTTCCCAGGGCACTGAGAAGAGGTTATAGTCCTGGAAGGTCATATATCCTCTGCACCTTTAACCAGAGGATGTGTCTCAGCCCTGGTTCATTTCTCTGAGCTCCTGTGGATGCAGAAGGAGCTAGCCAAGGAAAAAACCCCAACCCCTACATCCCCAAAATCTCAGCAGCGATAGTAAATTGACCTGTGCCTGGCCAGTGGTCAAAGACAGCAGGCTATTTTGCATGCTGGTGCCCCCCTTTCTTGGATCAGCACAGTCAGGGAGGCTGGGAAGCAAATGGCTCCCTACTCAGCAGGCAAAGTACTCAATACTCCTCCCGCTGAGGTACTTGTCTCCTACAGTCAGAAAGATAAATCAATCAGAGGCCTAAATGGTGAACTGGCAGGGTAAAAATGGAACAGATGGGCCTGCCATTTCACAACCTGGTTCAAATAATTCAGGACCAAAACATTTGTTCTTTCTTCTAAGAGTAAATCTCTATATACGTGATATTTTTGCCTATGATAGTGGCTTGCAGGAAAGTGGCTACAATTTCTTTTCTGGAAACAGGCCTGGAATTGCTTTTCTATGCCATGCCACAAGCCAGGACAGTCTGGCAGTCCAATCCAGCTCAGAGGCATGTGAGATGGGGCACCAGTGCTCCAGGACAGGGTGGTCTCTACTGTGAAGGCTCCAGAACATCCTTTGACAGCTCAGGCTCCCACAAATTACCCTGGCAGTTAAGCTGGCTGTCAGAGGTGCTGATCCTGCCTGCCAGCCAAACAGGGGAGAGGCAAAGCAAAGAAGTAAAGAGAGTGGAGAGATGGGAACAGAGGGAAAGGAGAGGCAGGAGGGTGGAGGAAAAAAAAAAAAAAAAAAAGGAAAATCTCATGGGAAACAGCATCAATCAGTACTGTGTTCTCTGGAACGTGCTTAAAAGCTAGTGTTTCTGGAGTGCATATGGCTTTATCCATACCTCTCACCCTCCTTGCTGGGGCCAGGCCAGTGTACCTGAACGCCTTCTGCTTTATAACAGGACTACACATAGTGAGTACAGCACTAAGGTATTTGATGGGTGAATTGGCTGAAAGTTCTTCTAAAGAATGCTACATTACTTATTTCAAGCTAAGTACTTTGTTTGCTTACTTAAATTGATCCCTCCTCCCCACAGAGTGAACCAAGCCAAGCTTTCCTGCTGGAAAGACAGAAACCCACACAACTCATTTTGTGCAGAACTCTGGCTAAACAGGCAACGTCAGATGCAGATCACCCTCAGTGAAGGCCCATTTTCAGTCCCCATGGTTTACAGGGGCATTACAGTCTATTAACCAATATGCATTCACTTCACCTTTTCTTTGTGTGTGTGCCTGTGTGTGTGTGACAGCAATAGGAAAGAAGTTAAGCTACAATATACTCTGATATTACTCTCTCCTTGCTGTAGGAGGGTAAATACAAAATGCAACTGGAAGGCAAGGTGTGCTTACAAGGCTGGGTATCAGAGAGCAAGCAGGCTGCCAGCAATGATCCCTGAGCACCCAGGACCCTTAGAGCTATGTCCCCCAACATAGCATCTATCCATTTTCAATTTTAGTCTATGGAAAAAGTAGCAACCATTCTAAAAAATCACAATAGTTTTATGCAATATTTTTTTTACTCTCTATATACTGAGCTTTTACTTAGAAAATCAATCTATAAATTACTCCTTGTACTTTTCTAGAAAAGTAAAAAATGACCACCTTAAAGCAACTTAAAACAAGGGAAGATGGGAATTATCAATGCCATATGTCAGAACAAGTTCTTTCTAAGGTTATATCAATACCAGAAGATGTGAAACAGTTCCCTTAAAACTGCTTTTAGAAGAACAAGAAGGGTACTGAATCCAGGAGAACTTGGCAGCTTTTCCTCCTTTTAACAGCTAAATCCACTCCCTTTTCTTCAGGAGATGACTTCTTTAATGAAGGAAGA
This sequence comes from Pyrgilauda ruficollis, assembly GCF_017590135.1. Taxonomy (NCBI): domain Eukaryota; kingdom Metazoa; phylum Chordata; class Aves; order Passeriformes; family Passeridae; genus Pyrgilauda; species Pyrgilauda ruficollis. The sequence continues at coordinate 1,386,942 of NW_024529377.1, forward strand.
TATTTCAAAAATCTTAACTGTTCTCACATATCTATGGTTATATTAACAAACTTGTAATCAGATACCAAGTACTTTATTAAAACAGAAGACCTAGGCAGATAGCTCTTACTCAAACACAAAAAAATGCAACAGAATTACTCTCTCACTCCTCTCAAACATGTCTCAACCTTTTTTCTTTATAGTAACCTCATAGGCTTTTAATGCCAACATCAAGGAATTAATTACTTCAACCTCTGCAACACACAAGAGGCTACTCTCCCAACAGCAGCAGATGGCCACCCCATGGCAGATATGTCTGGGGCAGTTTTACATACCAAGTTCTCACTTTCCCAGTTGAAAAACTTTACATAACCCTATCCACAAACTTCAAAGCACTCATCCCTGTTCTAATTCCTCCTGTTTGCTAGTGGGTTTGGAAATCAAGGATTTTCACTTTGAGCAATTCCCTTTGCTCCTGGTACGTCACTAAGTAGTGCAGTGGGATGGACAGCACCAGAGCATGCAAATTAAATACCTCAGATTTACAAATGATGTTACAGCTTCCAAAGTCTCATGACCTTCCATACAAGCTCTGAGCCCTTGCTGCTCTCTAGGCATTGAAGGGAGAGGATATGTGTCCAGCAGTGGACCTGTCATGCTACACAAGCGGCACACTTGGACATATCAGCATTTCTCCACATGGATACAGGAAAATGAACTTCAGAGACATTTTCTTATGCTGAGGAAAGTAGAAGTGTGACACAAAGTTTTCCCAAACAAAAACTACAGAAAGGATGAGGATCTTCTGCTGCGATTGCTGCTTCCAGCTTTAAAGAAGGGCATCAAATGTGTAAGTGTTTGAGAGAAACTTAAGGTGGACCAGCTGGGGAAGGAAAAAAAAAAAAAAAAAAAAAGGGAAGAAAAAACGCCTAAAAATATATTTGAATGAAAAAAAAGGAAAGCAAAAGTAATCCATCAATGAGGTCAGTGACAGCATCCCCATGAGTATGAAACATGAAAATAGGAAACTATTCTGCTGCCACCAGAAGAACTCAGAATCATATCTTCCTTCTACATTCACATTCTAAATACCTTTATTTCAAAAAATGCAGAAACTAAGCCTTTTTGATGAACAATCTTTTTATGCTGAGGCTAGAAGGATGGAACCATGGCTGCTGTCTGAAAGCTATCAATCACTGCTGACCATTTCCCACTGCACTGTTTGCTGTACCTCAAATGTCTCAGCAAGTTTTGCCATCAGCAGTAACTCTGTGATTTGATGTTAAGAGCCATAGTTTCATTGAAATTATAAAAGTAAAAATAATTTGATATTGAAAATAGTTTTTCTTCTGTTTTCATGGATTATCCCAGAAAAAACAAGCCCAGAATACTTAATCATACTGCTCATGTGCAATGAAGCAATATAGAAGGAGGACCACTGCTTCTCTTGCACAAAACAATCTGTTGTTGTCAGTGCTTTCTTTCCACTGGTGGAAACAAACAAGAATTCAGTGCCTCATTGAATGCAGTTTTACAATGAGACCAGTTAACAGCTGGCATTTTTGTTCGCTTAATTTCTGAAGCTGAGGTCCAGCTGTAAATTTGACTTAGCACTTGGGTGGTGTTTGCTGAAACACAGGAAAGACAAATGGTATCACAAAGGTGAAAACAGAAGCCAGTGGGTGGACATGGACCTTACCCCATACCTCCAGACTGCAAATGCTTTCCTTTAGGAATTGCCAAAGATGTATCAGTTTTAGCTGAGGGGGCAAGAAATATAACCTGGAAACCCAGTGAACAAAATAAGCAAAACATTTAGAAGCAAATTCTCCATGCAACTATGTGCTTTCTAGAGGACAAAAATGTTGTGTTGCGAGTAGCCATTTTTAAAAAGCACTATTGTTGCCTCTTCTAAAGAAAGGGACGGGTTCCCATCTTCTCTTCCAAAAAATTCAAAATCCAAAATTCTCAAATTTTGAGAGATCAGAGGGACTTGGTCATGTGCTGGCATTTCACTGTAAGCCTTCTTGCACATGCTGATTTTCAAAATTTCTTCTTGGTAACAACTTCTGCCCTGGGTATTCAAAGTTTACTAAGGCCTCTATTTTAGGGAAAATGTCCCACAAAACATGCCCATCTGCACTGTTTTGGAGAAGCCCAGGTTGATGATTACTTACTCGTGGATGAAGCACTGCTAAGTGGAGTCTGATCCCAAAGCAAGATAGGTTAAAAATTAATTTTGATTTGGTGTGGATTTTCAGTAAGTAAATATCGCTCTTTAGTTAGCATTTTGTTATTTTACCTGGATCCAAGTGAAAATCTTGGATTCTACTTTTCAAGGTCAAGATGTGATTTCCAAATCCTGTTATTAAATTAAAGGAAAATAAAAATCAATTCTCAGGGCCTGTTGAGAAATATACCTACTTTTGCCATTGCAATTAATTTTTAGAAGCTTCTTGGAAAAGGTCAAAACCTGTGCAAGCAAGAAGAATTAGCTTTTTCTTTATAATTTTTTTTAAAAATCAAAATGTGAAGTGTAGGAACTACTTAAGGTTTACCCCTTTCTGGCCATTCCTGGGCCTGGAAAAATGAAGAGAACTTTCATCTGCCCTTTAAATTTATTTTTTCCCTGAAAAGGTAATAAATTATACTGAAGTGAGGGGAAAGACTTTTATTAAACAAGGCCTCATTTTCATCATACTTAAAGGAATGTATTTACTAGAGACATTTTTCCCTCTCAAGAATAAAATAAAATAAAACCACATTCCTGTCTTGGGAAATGATGGAAGGTCCTCAAAGTGCGTTTTCAAAGGATTCTGAATGAAAATAAATAATTCTGATTCTTAACTGAAGGGGGAAAGAAGGAGAAAACTTCTAAATTGATTCCCCAGGGCAAAGCGTTGAATGCTGTAGGAATACCTGGAATACTTTAGAGAAAAGACAGTTACCTGGGATGTATCGGGTTTAACTGTGGATACAATAACATTAACTGAGTCAGCGAAGAAATTAAGCAAAACATTTAGAATGAGACTTTCAACATATCCAGCCATACTCTGGGTTCAGAGAGAGTTGCCTGCATACAAGACATCAGTAATTTCTGCTTCATCAAGTGGAGCTTGCATGGGCTTGTTTTGGAAAAGAAAGCTACTTATGAAGTTTATCCCACAAACAAACTGACCATACTCTAATTTCCAGATCCTGTGCTTCCTTTGTTTTTCCTTTCAGCATTCTCACCAGCCAACCAGTAGCAGGAAGAGATTTGGTTTGGGACTACTAGAAAAAATTCAAGAAGATCCACCAGAATTCATTTGCCGGACTGTAGATGACAATAAAAATGATCAGTGACTGAGACTTTGAGACAGAGCACACATAGTACTGCTTCTGCCAGCAGCATGAAATATATCAAGCAATCAAGAAAAATCATACAAAGGGTGCTAAATTTAAAACACACTACAACCACTGCATGATTACATACATATTGTACATAGGTCCTTGGCAAGTTTTCATGCCTCCACTATTTTAACTGGAAAAAGAAAACCTGACTGATTTTCAACAACTCTTTGTGGAAATTTGTCTTCCTGTTAGAAAACAGTGCTAGACCTGTCTAATGTAGTAATCAAGCTGTATTTATCAAGAAAATAGAATACAGCTATTTACATTTACACACATAAAAATATTAGTACACTTGTTACGAATCACTGACTAAAAGTTAAAGTTCTTGTTATTAAATCAGAATGATTTCACAATTAAACCTTCTAACAAATATATGCAATAACATGAAGACTTTTATTCCCCTTCATCTACTGCCAAGCTGTAAGTACATGGTTGCTTAAGTCAATTCTAAAATGTCATTAAGATGCACAGGGGAAATAAAAAAATACAACAACAAACCCAAAAGATAATACATAATTCACAATAAGTGGAAAATGGCAAGGCCTGGAAACCACTGACTCCCTAAACTGCATGTTTTTTCCTGCAAGGAGGCTTTTGAGCAGCAATCAGAAGAACTACTCCTAAGGCTGAGAGAGGGAGAAGAGGGAGAAGTCCAAGTCATCCAAACTCCACTAGGATAGATAAGATGTGCTATAAATAATAATAATAATCAAGATTTCACTTTTTTCATGCAAATATCTGATGTGTCTAGCAGTGGACCTGTCACGGTCAAATATTTGATGATACAGCTTGAATATTGATGCACACTGCATCTCTGAAAGCATTTGTTACAAACCTTTGCTCTCCATATTATGAAACAGATTTTATCCTTTAAACTTATGAGCTCTCCATTTAGGCTACATCATCAGCAACAATTTCCCAGTTTACTTGACTGTAGGGTTAAATTCACAGTTTATGCACATTTAAAATATACTGATCTAAAAACACTGGGACTGCACATAACTGCAACCTGTGTGCTAGAACAGAAAGTCATTGATGCTCAGACATGTATTGCCTGCACCAACTACAGAGTTTATTGCGCTGTTTTTCTGTCAGGATTAAATCAATACACAAGTGATATTTCTGTGACCTGGGGGTCAGGCAGGGTTGGTGACTCTGAACTGGCCCCCTGTGCAGACCACAGGGTAACACAGTATTCCTGGCTTCACATTGCACCACTTCCAGACAAAAAGCTGTGAAAATTGCTGCTCGCATCTCAACTCCAGCATGATGTTACTGCCCAGCACAATTCTCTATGGAAAATGTAATAATTACAAGGAAAACCACCTGACTGGATGCTGCTCTTCTCCCCATGAGTCCACTGCTACCTGGTGGAAGGATATCTCCAAGCTAAGACAACATTCTCAATTTCAGTCATGTCAGGAAAAATACTGCTGCAAAGCTCATCCCTCCCAACAGCAGCAGGACTCCTAAAGGAGGAGGTAAATAGGTGAAGTTTTCTTCTTACAGTAACGGGGCTCAGAGTTAAACCCTGGCTTCTCCAAAAGATCATCTTATAAGCTGCACTGTGCTAAGAGGGCTGATGCTTCCTTTGGCCCACAGGAATAATGTTCCACAGGTAGGGAAGCTGTGTCAAAGTTTGAGCGATACCATAATCAAGCTCTGTCTAGACATGATCATCTCCATCTCAGTCCAGGACCACAGCCTTGGTAACTGATGAAATGTATTTCATACTGTTTAAGCCTTAAGGCCAACAAAGATAAACCATTCCAGTTAATTACCTGACACTGCATGAGGGATATGGAAATAAAGACATGCCTCTGTCAAGACACCATGTGCTGTCAGTCAGGTTGCAGCATTATTTCAGTCTTTCTATATTCTACTGATAATCAAGTGCTTTTACTGCATGAGAAGAAAAATGGAGTGAAGATGCAGACTGCATGTCAAAACAACCATTCAGAAAAGTTAAAGTTGTCAATAATGTACTTTATTTGCTTCAACAGTGTAGCTACAGCATATGTGAACACTCATGTGCATTAACAGTTTTTTGCTGTTTTCCAACCCTATTTGGAACGTAGATGTGAAAGAAAAGCTACAAGAGTTCAAAAATAAGTCTCATGCAATTCATAACTGCTGCAGAGAGGGCAGGAAAAAAGTCCTTGCTGAGAAGTTCTACCCTTCCAGATGTTTATGCTGAACTTCCAGATGTTTTTCTTACATTTAGTTCTTCATTATAATAAGTAAAGGACTGTCTTCAAGCACTGTGACACAGACTCCTTTAAATCAAAATTTATAAAAAACTCAGAGTTTATACAAAAAGAACCTTCACCTTTTTTATCTGTGCCCACATTAGTGTCCCAATATTACAGAGTAAACCACATTCCTGCAAACAAAGTGGATGATTCTATAGGCAGGAAAGTCCTAAGTGTCTTTTTACTTCCCAGGAACATAAATGGTAAACAATTCTGAACTCATTGTTTGGTCTCCCTACATCCTGGGGGCTAGCTGTGGTTCTTGTCTCAACAGGCATGCCTAATTTTGGCCCAACAACACTGAGAACTCACCCAACATAGAAGGCTAATCATCAGGATTAGTAAAATACAAATAAGGAGGGCTGTTGGTATCGTGCTTATTTGAAATTCAGTTATAAACCCTCAGTATCACAATCTCACAGTCTAAATTCTAAATAGAGAGGAATGCCCAAAGATGCATATGGAGGTATATGGCAGAGTTATCCACACTGTAAAAACGAGAGGTGACAAATTAGGATGAATACTTAATCAGCATTTAGGCAGGAGAAATATAGGCTTTCTAACTAACAGCAACATTCTAAGCCAGTACTTCTCTAGAAATGCAGGTATACACCTAAAAATACCTGAAAAACCCTAGCTTTCATAACTGATTCCAGGCCAAGGAAATGTAGGCCAGAGCTAGTTTATCCAGGCCTCGAATCTGATATCCTTAATTTCGTGCTTTCACTACTTCTTAAAACAATAGTTAGATATTGTCTTCCTTTTTTGGGCCAAACCTACGACTGGCCCGACAAATGCTTTCAGAGTCTAACTATGATCCCCAGCAGAAAAACAGTTTAGCTTTGTTTTTAAATGCAACATGAGAAAAAGTGGAGAACAGAAGAGAGGATGCAAAGTTTCAGCTGATGTATCTGCTCAGTTTCTGCCTATTCCCTGATTGCTCATTTAAAGGGAACACATGGTGGTGGTGAAAGGCAAAGTGTCACTGAGCTGCAAGCCAAACCAGACATGATTTTATGACTATGTGCAGTACACAGATCAGTTCTTCCTTAGTTCCAATGCAAAGGAAAGGCATGGTTTAGAGAGAGAGCTTTATGTTCCTTGTTACTTTTGAAAGATTTCAAAAGCAGCCTTGTTAAAAGAAAAAAGGGCTCAGCTATGAAATCACTTCCTTCTGTTTAAACTATTTTACTCAAGGAAAAAAACAAGAGGGCATAAAAAAAAAAAAAAAATCTGTTCTCTGCTTTTGACTTTTTCCTAGGATTCAGCATCCCACCCGCTCTGTGGGATGACGCAGTGTGCCAGATCCCGACCGCTCCAGTCAGTGCGTCAAGCAGCCATAGCCCTCCCCACACAATCACCCTCTTGTCAAGAGACAGCTGGCACCCTCCCTGCACATGCTGACAGCATCACTGCCTGGAGGACTGCACCCCTTTTGGGGCAGCTCTTCTCCTCTTGGAGCAAGGCAGCAAGGCATGAAGGAGGGCAGGCCGTGTTAGGCAGCTAACAAACAAGAAGCTCTTGTGTTATTCCCTCCCCCTCCTGCCCCCAAACACAGCGAGAATGCAGACAGGGGAAAAGATGCTCTTCTGCTTGCAGCAGCAGCAACATGGCTTTGCCTGGGAGTACAGCCAGCAGGACAACTCCAGGACACCCGTTTATGGAAGTTTAAAAGTCAAATGAACAGTTCACTGCTGCCCAATTCACAATGGAGTTACTTACGGCTGAGCAGCATTTTAACAAAGATTCTAAAATGAGGAATGGTTGCCTCCCTCTGCCAATGCTCACAGGTTTACCCAGAGCCTCAGTTCTGTTTTCCTTTCAATCCCAGGGCACCCTCCCTCTCCTCCAAAATGAATTGTCTTCTGTGTATAACAGGCTGACACAAACCAGCTCCCTTCCCCACTCAGCTGTGGGGAAGGAGAGGAGGGAGAGGCATCTTCAGAATAAACTACTCTCCTTCCCAGCTCCACTTCCTGCAAAAAAGTTTGTTTCTGTCTCAAACCAATGTATTGACCAATGTAGTATTACCCTGATCTGCACCATTAAGAAAGGGGTTCTTCTCCATGTTTTTGAGGTTCACTGATGTAGAAAAAGCCAGATAACACGAGATAAATGATCAGCAAATTGCTCCATGCATACTGACACACTCACCTTTTCTGCCCTTCCCAAAGCTCCAGTAGATAAACTCGAAGCACTACCTTTTCAAGAAGGCACTCAGGAGATATGACCCTTGAAATTAAATCTTCTGCTTAAGAAAACTTTAAGCCAGACTTACAAGTAAACTGCAAACAGTTATAGAGCACCACCACACCTGCCTGATCAACATGCTGACCACACTCTTTGCTTGAGAGATACCTGCTGATATCTGAGATATCTGTTGCCCAGAAGTGCTTTGAAGTGATGCTTAGCTTTTCTTCTTTAGAACCACAAAAAAATCCTCCCCTGAAGTGCAAATTCAGCAATATGGGATGATACTCCCCAGCTGATGACAATTAATGAAAATTTCTCATGGTGTACGTAGCAGTCTGGTAACACCTTGATGCACAAATATTTAACTCCCCCAATGTGTCTGCAATTACCCCAAAGCCTAATTCTTTACTTCAGTCTCTTCTTTCTTTATTTATTTCTTAAATTAAAAGAATTTACACAACAAACCCACAACTGTTTCCCAACTATCTTTATCTTGCAACTGTGCCTCCCAGGTGGTAAGGAGGTGAAAGCACTGCTACTTCTTTACACTACAGGCCTACGACTGACCTCCGCTAGCTTTCCTCTAGAAACCAAACTGCTTAGGGAAAAAACCAAACTGAACCAAAAACCCAAACCCTTTGCAAAATAATACCAAGGTGGGAGCTGCAAAAATGATAAAGAATGTCACAACCTACGAGCGCTTTTGTTGCCTTTGAACAGATTTAATAAAATAATAAGTTATTGTTTTCTGTAAATGGTATTTTATGCAGATTAGAAGCGATACTTAAGTACAATGTGTGCAAAGCACTGAATGAAGTGCAGCAGTAACAAGAAATAAGATCCTGTTTGAATTTTATAGAAAGCTTCAACATGTGCCACTTGCAGTCCTGAAAAATCTCACCTTTATGAGGAATCAGAGGTATTACTGAACTACATCTGCAGCTAAACTGAATTCACCTCCAGTTTAGCTAATGCCCCTTAACCCCTGGAGTTGTTTCACTCTTTCTAGAATAATACCTGAAAGAAATATATTTATTAGGGAAAAGAAAGGGGTCACTTTACATTCTTTGTACACCACTACTGTTGTGGCCACAGTGAGTGGCCTGTATATCTTCCCTCTGACCTCTTTCACAGGAGACTGATCCTTCCTGCTGCATACACATACCTCTAGAACCATACATGCTTGGGATTAGCTGACATTTGCTATTTATTCAGTGACTGTTTATTGCTACAACTCCACATTGCACTGGTAGAAGTGCCTACTATTTTCCATCCACTTTTTTTAGTAGCTGTTTTTGAGGTCTTTTTTTTTTTTTTTTTTTTTTTTTTTTTTTTTTTTTTTTTTGTGAAGTCTGAGCCAGTCTTTCACCTCATTGGAAATACTGTATGAACAATAATGTCTTCAGGAAGGAAAACAGAGAACTGTTTCCTAAAAGAGGACTGCAAAACCCAAATTTTCTTGGTATTCTTAACTTCATCTTGCCTTCTGCCATGACAATCATGGAGATTGGAAAGGACCGATTTTTGAAGCACCAGGAGAGGTTTCACCAATCACTAGAGTCTCCCTTGGAAATCTCATATAAATGCTTTCCCTGAAGACAAGAGCAGGACATGGAGGAATACATCTTATCAATGGTTTAACAGGTTAGTTAACTGCACAATTCATATTCTGGTCAAAATGCAAATCACTAGGTCAAAGTACAACATGTAAATTCTTAAACTAAAAAGTGAGTTGACACAGTGATTCACACTGAATCTCTGCTACAATTCTGGCACGTTTGTGATAGAAAGCTCAAGTCACAGCATAAACCTATGGGAACCATAATGTCAAGGAGAGAAATGGGGCTAAGTTTTGGGCTCTGTGGACTGCATAACAATTGCATTTATGAACTGTTAGGGCAACCATCTGATGCAACAGGGTAGTGGGATACCTGGAGACCCATGTACTGTAGTGGAGGACCTAATAGGTGAGAACACATATTGGGACAAGGAGACAACCTGTACCATCCTTGCTGCCTTCAGCTCACTATCATCTGCAGGAACAAAGAACAGAAAAACAGCAAAGAAGATCAACAGGGAATGGTACTCAGCCTTTAGACTGTGCTGCATAAGGAAACTGGGAATCCCAGACAAAACCCAAGTAAAACTATTCACAAAATTACAATAACCTCCTGAATCCAAAACGTGTTATGGTATTTCCCTCATGCTAAGCACTGAAGCCTATGCACCTCCTGAGCAGTGTGCTGAAGCACATCAGTATCTCACATGCTACTTTCCTGTATTAGCAAATGCACCAAACACTATAGGACTGGGTACATGCAGTCCTGCTTAACACACAATCTTTTTGTGAACAGCCTGACTGTAGCTCGTGACTGTTCTCCATATAATGGAATTTCACATTAACACAACACCTTTCAGGTGACAAAAAGGAGACAACAGATATTTCAGTGGAACACCGAGCCTTCCCTGTACTATTTTAAGTTTGAAGCCATTTGGCATCTTCAAAGGCAAAAAGACAAACATTATATAATAGGTTGCTACAAAAGATTTTAAACACGTGTTGCTGCAAAAAACCACCACATTACATCTGGATTTTCACTGGTTTCATGTTACAGGGCTAAGTGACCATGTCACATCAACTTCCATAAATAAGCCTGATAATCCCAGTGGTCTTCTTAGAGCACCCAGTGGTGAACTCTGTGTGCTCTTATTGTCTGCACCTGCTCCAGTGTCTTCCACATTCTGCTGACCCCCAGGAGCTGACCACGCATTACTGAAATCACCTGATAAGAAACAGAGCAGGAAGAACAGGGTGGGCAAAGTAAGCACTTACCAAGCACAATGACCACAGTCTTCAGGAGGCTCATCATGGTGTCCCGATTCCTGCGGGGTCCAGAACTGTGTCTGGACATTCTCATAGTCCTTTGGCGAACATACCCAAAGATGTGAGCGTATAGGACCACCATGACCACAAAAGTGACCAGGTTGAAAATAGCCCAGAAGACCAGGTAGGAGTCACTATAGAGCGGTGCCATGTTGGAGCAGTGGGTGATATCACAAATACAGTTCCATCCGACACTTGGTATGGCACCCATGACGATGGCCATAGTCCAGATAACAACAATGACAACGACCACTCGGCGGTTGCTCATCCGAGTGTGCAGCTGCATTCGGAAAACTGTAATGTGCCGCTCAATAGCAATGGCCAACAAATTGGCTACAGAGGCTGTCAGACTGGTATCAATGAGACCCTGACGGAGAAGCCAGGTGCTTACAGTCAGTCTTCTAGTGTTGGGTCCTGTGTTGAACATTAAGTAAAAGTAGGCCAGCCCTGCAAAAAAGTCCGCAGCAGCTAAGTTGGCCATTAAGTAATAAATAGGAAAGTGGAATCGGCGATTCACATAAATAGCCACCATAACCAAGAGGTTGGCGAGCATTATGAAGATGCAGACGGTAATCCCCAGTCCCATTACAAGCTTGCTGACAGTGTTCCATTCAGTGGCTAGATATTTTCCACTTCGGTTATAAAAGAAGGCAATGGTTTCATTGTAGTAGCACTGTGGTTCACTCATGGCTGTAGACTGAAAGAAGAGAGAAAAAAAAAGAGAGAGAAAAAAACCCAGAATGACATCAGAACTGAAAACATATGATTGCCTTCATGGCTAAGACATAGACAAAGAGCGGGGAGGGGGACGGAAAGGAACACACTTCAGAACAAATTTATTGTTTCAGACCAAATGGCATTCCAGAACTCACAAACAATTGCTTTGAGGAATCTAGTAACAGCAACCAGATTAGAAACCACCAGAAATGGCTCCATCTGCTCTTGGAGCCAGCATGATTTCTGATGTAGTTGTAAATTGCATAGAAAACAAGCTTCTGGCCAAGCAGATCTGCTGAGAGATTCAGTTAAAGGCATGCAATTCATAATTAAGAAAAATTAACTCTGCTAGACACATTATTTATGTTATTAGTGCACAGAACTGTTGTTTGACTGTAGCGGAAGAATAGTTCATCAAAGAGGAGGAAATGTTTGTTACATTTCCAAGTAGGTTTTAACTTATTCCATTTTCCGTCATGGGTATTCCTTCTTGTCCTGTCTTAAAATGTGGGAAGAACACCCTAAATAAAGATTGTCAATATGTTCTGAGACCATGAATTACAAAGGATAACATATGTCCATAAAAAGTGCGTGCTTTTATGAACAATAAAGGAAGCATGACATAGCATTTCTATGAGCACCAGCCACATTTCTAGAAATGGTTTGAAATACACAATGCTTTTAAACGTAACTCATCAGAACTGACTTATTCCAATTTGAAATAGGAGTGAGCCAAGAAATAAGAAAAGCAATATTTGGCTTAACTAGTGTTAAAAGCATCCAACCTTATTTCCTGCATTAACTATTGTTGTGGCTATGCCAGAGAACACATGACTATTTTCTTTTGCAGAGTACTTCGCCGAGAACAGCTAGGGGGGCAAAAAACCAGCCCATATTCCACTAGAATGTGGAAGTTTTGGATACAACTGTTGGCTTATAAGAAAATGCCTAATGAGTTTCCTTTTTAAGTTCCATGCAATTACTCAAGGTGCAATTCCCAAAAGGCAAACCTTAAGAAAAGAAACCCCTCTGAATAACATCCTGGTTCCTTGTTTAGCATGGGTAAACAACAAAGATATAAAAATAATAATTAAAAAAAAAATCAAACCAATAAACACATGTCAAAAAGTCTCTTTCTATATAAGATCTTCCTTTTCCTCTCTGTTTTTATTGTTCTGGAATGCTATCACCTAAACTTGAATTTTTACAAAAGCAGGACCAGTTTTGGCAATTCAGGTAAGAAGCCCAATCAAGGAACAGATCAACAACACTAAAAGGCGGTAATTTCTTCCCATTAAAACATACAAAGTTAACCATAGATTTTGGACAGCTCCAGTTACTCTGCAGGAAGTGCTACAGCTAACCTAACCTTCTTGTGGAAAACAAAAACATACAGAATTGGGAAACTGAATTCATAACTTGACTCAAGTGAAAATAGTATCTGATAAAGATCTCCTTAGAATTACCCAAAACTGTTTCTGTTTCTTTTCATGTCTACATTTGTCAATGCAATTAAGCCAATTCCAATAATGCAATATACAAAACTTTCCATCTATATCCCAAATGGACTACATGACATTTAAATTTATGTTAAAGAAAAAGGTCTTTTAAGAAAGATTTTACCTCCAGCCTAGACATTGACCAGAAACATTTGCAGTCCCAGGATAATAAAAAAGCTAGAATAAATAGTATTCTAAGCCCAGTGAGTATAATGCTTTTATTGCTCCTCTAGGATACATCAACCCTTGGGTTTGAAGCCTTTTAGCCTTAATTATTTAAGAAATTTTGGAAGTTCTCATGTAGGATCAGTTGCATATAAAAAAAAATTATTATAAGGGGTGTTTAACAAAGGGAGACCTAGCTACAAGACATCTGGCTTTAATTTTTTGGTTAAAGACCTTGTGGTAATAACAGGTCAAGTATAAGAACCCTTGAGGGAGAGAGGAAGTCATATGCATGAATTAGTGGCTCTTATAAAAGCTTGCCAACATCTGCATTAATTATGTAATGCACAGGATTTTTAGTCTCTGTAGGAATATCTGGATTCAGGACCTAGTTGACACTTGTGATCTTGAATAAATTCTCTTTGCCTGTGTATTTGTCACTGTTTTTTTCTTTCAGATGTCTGCTGCCCACATGTAATGAATGATTACTGCTCCTCTGTTGCTCCTATGGAAAGAGGCCTGCTACACCTGAAAAAACATGTATTTTTAATTCAGAAGTTTAAAATGTGGCTGGTATTATGCTTTTACTTTCTTTTTCCTTCTTTTTTCCTTTTTTGTTTTGCACATGGGCTTAAAATGTGAATTATTCCCTGATTGTGCAATGCTCTCCCCAACCTTTTAGTTTGAAATCTGAAACAAAATATGACAAAAAATATGACTTAATCATGAAATGGCAAGGTGGAATGTACGTACAGACATAAGGGTATGTAAAATGCTACAGAGCCAGACTTGTTCAATTTAAAACTATGACAGCACTTGAGCAATCTCGGAGAAGCTAGCATGAGGCTCACTTGCTACTTCTCTCATTTTGAAGGCAGAAAACCAAAATGCTGTGTTCATGTAAGGAATTTTGGAGAAGTTTTGTTTCTAAGGTATTCTAATCTAAAACCTGGGACCTCCTGTAAAAGTAATCTTTTCATGCCCTGCACACCCCACCCACCTTCCCAAGGGAAAGAAGAGAAGAAGATGAGACAGTTTGCTGGCAAAAATTCCAGCAGGGGACTTCCAGATGATCAGCTTTCTCGGATGCCACTTAAAGGAAGGTTTTGACCTCCCAGGTCACAAACATAAAAATCCCAAGGCATCACATTTAGCTGTGATGCTGATTGGAAAGGCTCAAGCAGGAGAGAACTGCACTCTATCTCTCAGTACTCAAAGTGTTAACATACCACAAAGGCATATGCAAGCAAGCAGACCCCATTCCCCTCTCCTGCCCCTGAAGGAAAAGGGGCAGGGAAGTTTATATTTTAATTTCCTGAAGTTTCACTCTGTGTGTTTCACTGCCTGTGTAAGCCAGATGTGTGGTGCCCGGAGATTTACCTCATCCACCCAGTGTATCTCAACAGAAGTTTAAAACAAACTGAGCTGCAAATTGCCCATGTTAACTAAATCTCTAGGACAAATCTGTGTGGAAGAAGTAAACATTGAGCTGTAAACCAATAAGACAGATAAAGAAAAATGGAATAAAAGCAGGTTAAAAACAAAGTCTCCTCCTGCTGCACCAAGATGACCCAATACATATTTGTCCCAAATCAAAGAAGAAGAAAATCACAAGTACATGGAATTCAATCTCTTAATCCCATGAGACATAGTTATAACTACAGCCCAGTGCACACAAACCAGGAAATGTGGCATCAGGACTTAATAAATAAAACTCACTCTTCAGCAATTAGTCATTCAATTCACCTTGGCGCTGGCCTTTTCAGGCACTATTTGCCTGGTTGTCTCCCCTCCTCTGGTTAGATGGGTGCCAGTGGGAGCACTGGGAAGAAGAGCCCATGTAAGATTTCCCATGTTTTGTGCCTGACTCATCTTGCTTCTGCGCCACCTCTGCATCACACCCTGAAGAACAGGGTGAGGATTTAGATCCACAGCAGCTTGACCACTGGATGTCCCTGGGAGAGCAGCTCATTACTACCTGTCCCTCCTGGGGCAGACACAGCAGTGGAGAGCACACTGTCTGCCTGGAACAGAAGGGGGATCTCTGAATCCTGCCAGCTCCGTGGTGAGTTACAGCTCACCCGGTGAGGGCTGCTCACCTGGTAAGGACTGTGTATGGAGAGATGCTTGGGGTGGAAAACAAACATCAAAAAGTCTTCAAATACCATTGCCCGATCCTGCCTAAACAAAGCATTAATTAGCACGAGGTGCCTGAGGGGAAGATGATCAGTTTACAATCCCCTCTGCAATCTCAGAGTTTGGAGAGTTCCTTGATCCACGAAACAAAAAAAAAAAGGCAAGTCACTGTCTCCCCACCCCCAGTACCCATGGGTGCACCTATTTCTTGTCGAGAAAAGCACGGCAGAACATTCTTTGAATATTAAGGTCTGACTTTTACAGCACTTTTCAAACTTGTAAGCCACAAAGAAAGAATCCATATCCAAGAAATCTCTTAAAAATATTTTAACCTAGACTCTCCAAACACACTCTGCTCTTCTCTTTTTTGTGTTTTGCTGAATTAACCTCCACATGCCACTGTTTTCTTACCCAGAACATGGAGGAGAAGAAAATCAATTTATTTTTCTAATATTGTTGTGGTAAACTAAGACTACAAAACCATAATAACTCTCTTATATCTTTACATTTAGAGCAGCAGTGAATGGAAACCAGTACCACTGCTTTCAGCTTGCGTAAATATCTTAAGTTTACTGACATACTGGAAGGGGTCAAGCTGAAAAACTTCAGGGAACTGCCAACTTCAAAATCCCCAAAGAAGGGTATAAATAAAGAATATATTTAAAATAAGGACAATCAAGTAAGTATAGGCATAATTGAATTAATATGTAAATACTTCATCAATCCACAACTGCTAAACATGGGGTTTATGAAAGTAAAGTTGTAACAGATGAGGGAAAAAAAATCCAATTTGCAAACACAGTTGTCTACTACCTAATGAAAAACACACATTACTTTTCAAACTGCAGAACATGAAAGAAAAGCTTTAAAATAAAGCAGAAAAGATGTGTTTCCTTCAAAGATAAAAGTAGAAGTAAAAAAAAAAAAAACAAAACCATGAAGTCACAAGAGTCCTGATTCATTATAACCTTATGCACAGACATGTTTTTCGTCTTCACAATGGAAGTAGGAAACCCTATTGCCAACACAGAATGGCTCCTCCTCTTCAGAATTGCATCTCCCAAAGTAACCATTCCACAGACTTAAAGATAAACCTATATAATAAGATGGGGTGGTTCTGTCACAGCAGGTTACTTCATTTCACTAGATTCATTTTGGCCTTCACAAAGGTGACAAGACAGGAGGAAATTAATCTCTCTGCAAGGGGATCCCTTTAATGCTATTAAAACATTCTAAAGCATAAAGTTACTTAAGGATCATGTGGCAACAGCTAGTGCATCCAGTAATTTGTAGGATGCTTTTGTAGCAGACTATATTACTACAGAGCCTCAGATCTGACAAATGTCCCAACTACTAGAAAATTAACTGAGAATTTCTCTGTATCCTACAGTTTATACCTGAAAATGCAGCTCAACATTCTAGGCACTCAGTGTATTAAAGAGACCCAGCCACCAGCAACAGTGAGAAAACAGGCAGCGTTACTCTTAGAAGGTATAATTCACAAGTGACACAGATCCCACTGATTAACTATGATTATGATCTCCACGGATTGGCTATAAAACCAGTGAGGTTGTTGACCTTCCAAAATTCTGCAAGTCAAAGGAGATTTAAGAAATTCAAAACTAGAATTAATTAAAAGAAGAATTGGAAAAGACAGAGTGACCTCATCTATCCACAACTTAGCCAACAATTCACACACTGTTGTATTGCTGCTCCTTTTCCACAGATCCAACATTTTCAGATGAGCTGCGTCCCTCACAAGTACTACATAAATGTTCATAGGGAAGTTTTCCAGTAGAGGAAGAAGTGAAAACTGTTTGAATCAGGGCACAGTCCTACATCATCACACCCTCACTTACATTCCTAGAATGGCTTACATATGTTGATTACTAAGGATTTATTTTTTCTCTGCCACCCCATATCTGTCTTCCCAGCTCAAAGGGAGATCCCCATTGTAATGTGGAGATACTGCAAAAAAAAAAAAAAAAAAAAGTAATTAGCTGTGGTGAAGGTAGAGCACATTGAGCCCAAACTGGGTATTTAAGCCCAAGTGTTCCAAAGTACAGAAAAGGCTTCTGCAAAGCTGTTAAAACTTCTTTTCTTTGGGGTACCTTTCATGACAAGCTGAGCTTCACAAAAACTAGCCAAACACGGGCACAGGCTCAACACTTTGTGGGAGACACAGGAACACAATTATATTCCATCATCTCATTTAGTGACTGAAATATTCTACCTCCTATGCCTTCAGAAAAGGTCTTTGCCGTGATGCTGATTGGGCTGCTCCACTTTCTTGCCCAGCTCACTCCCAGCTGCCCAGTTGCAAATGGCTGTGCGTCCCTGAATGCTGCTGTGAGGATGAGGTCTCCAGGACAGACCTTTATCGAACACCCCCACCTTGGGAGGGGTTTTCTGGAGAGAGGTGCAGCACACAGAGTCCTATCTGTGCGCTTCCACTTCCAGAGTGGAAGCAGTCGGAGGGGAAAAAGAATCTGCACAATAACATCCCAAATGAGTTTTCATGCATAAATAATTTCATGATTTACAACGTGCATCCTTTAAACCGAGTTAGTAAACCAAGCTGGGAGTTAATTATTGGCTACAGCAGCTCAAAGACAGCAATTTTATGCTGAAAAAAACACTGTGGGCTACACTGGGGCTGCTTCCACCTCCAGGGCACACCTCCCATAGATCCTCCCCAAGCAAAAAGTGAGCACTTGGGAGAGTTTAGCCTACAACCAAAATGCATAGCAAATTTCATTTTGAGACTGAAAATAGAGATTTACAGACAGAAATAAGAAGACTATTCTGTATTTTCAATACAGAAAAGTAAAGTACAACAAGCACCTTTGTTTAATGAAATATATGTTAGACAATTTGGGTTTCTTTTGCTTTGATATATTGAGAGATTTGTGAAATATATAAACAGAATATAGAAAAATCTTTGTCTCAGAGCTTTGGAAACAATGGGGTCTCTATAACTAACTTGTTCACACTTTACTGAGCAGTTGCCTTTAAGGCAGTATTGGTCTACTTTAAACAAAACAGATTTGCATTTTGAGCCTCCAGTAATCTCATCTAGTAAAACAATTTTTAAAAAAAGTGTACTGGTATTTCAGTTTCTCCTATGATGTCTGTAACTGGATGTGATGTGATACTTCTAATCACAAATTGTTTTTTCCAGCCTCACCATTTCCTTTTGTTCTGTTTGCTCTATTTACCACCACAAGAGGTCTGTTTTGGTAACAAGGCTAATTTGTTTATTCAGCTCAAGCGGGACAAAAAAATCCACACACTTGTTGATTGCAGAAACTTGGGCACCAAATCCAAAATGCAAATTGTGTTGTGCTTCACTGGGGAAAGGGGTGACAACAGCTGTGCCAGCTCAAAGCAGCCTGTTCTCAAGCATATTATGAGAAGGATAACCATTCTGTGGCAATGATAGCTTAAATCTCTTCCATTCCAATTCAAACAAAATGAGGAGAAATAGAGATGTATTCAATGGCACAGAGTGGGAGAAGTGGTTTTTGGCTCTGGCCATGAAAGGCCATCCTAATGGAAACTGCTCTGGATTTCTCTTTGGAACAGCTGCAAGGCAGTTATTTAAACATACTCATTTGCTTCGAGTATTTGGCTAGTAGGATCCACTGCTGGCAAAAGCAGAGAGAATGATGAATTTTTTTTTTTTGTTGCTTTCTTGTTTAAGCATTTCTGAGGCACTGTTGGAAGTCCCTGGTTCATTAAGTAACTTGAGCTCAAATCATTACTTCTTCAAAGCTTTTACTGCAGAATTCATCTCATGCCATTCATAAAGAGAGAAAATACTAATTACTTCAGAGAATACTTTCATCAGTATGGGTCACCACTTGTGATGTTTCTTTTTTTTGCAAACAGCAAAGCCCTCTGGGATGCTAAACACTTCTTACAGAATTACTTAACTTTGTTTAATGCATCATCAGACTAGCCAGGTTTCTGTGGAATCACTTTACTTATCCATATTTGAGATATGAAGTCATAACATGTATACAAAACATCGTCAAATTAAAAATCATAAATTCCTGTTACATTTTGTTTCTCTCTCTTTAAGACCAGAATAGTTTATCTAATCAGAAGTCACTAGATTGTGATTTACTGTGATTAATTTGAGATCTTTTATGCCTTACAATGAAATCCTGTGGCAAAAAGCTCAAAGCATATTTGGGAAATTTTTTGTTTCATTGACTTCTTTGACATTTTGTGAATGCTATCCCCTAGCTATTTTCTGTTTCAGATCACAGCTACGGACAGGTAAACTACCTTAGAACTTTACTTATCCTTCATCTTTACACATGACCAGGATGCCTCTGCTCTTACTCACCACTTCTTGTGTCTGGTAACACGATACTGGGTGAGGAAAAGAAGAGGGGAGATGTGAATAAATTAGTGTGGTGGGAGGGTATGAAGAAACACTAGTGTGGCAAATGCATTGCTTCAACAGAGGGTTGTAGAGCAGCACCAGAAGCAGGCCCTGTGTTGACACACTAGCGGTAAGAATATTTAAGACAGTATTAGCAATTTCACATCTGGTACCCAGAAGTGACTTTCAAAAACTTTTGCAAAATGTGAGCCTTTTGTTACCTGACTCAGAGGACAAATCTTGGGAAAATGCCATTTGCTACTAAATTAACAGGAACTTCTCTTATTGCGGTGCCACAATGAGCAGCTGTACGATTGAAGTCCAAGCAAAAACCTATCAGAAGAAGCTCTGGTTTAAAAAAAAGGTCCTGCTGAGGTCTCTGAGATTCTCTCCCAGGGGAAATAAGCTTGTTTGCCTGGTAAAGTTAAAGGACTGATGATAAGCAGAGGAGTATTTATTACTGCAATGTGTAAAGATGTATGCCTATACATATATAGGTATGCAAAATAAGTAGTACTTACTTCTGAGCTTAAATTGACTAAATGTGAAGGAAGCCAACTATGCTGGCAATGCCAAAGGAAAGTTTAAAGATAAGGATAAAAAATAAAGAAAATTAAAAGTAAAGTCACAAAAGTCTTCTTTTGCAACTAAGATGCTGTCTAGCTCATGCAAAAAGCATGCAAGGTTATTTCCAAGTTTAAAAAAAATCCTTCCTTAAAACACTAGTCTCTAAATTACTTCTGCAGCACACCATGGCACCTCCTCAATTCCAAAAAGCAAAATAATGTCCTCTGGGGGAAAAAAAATTTTAGTCGATGTTGTTTTCTAAACTGTATCCAAAAATTCATTACAAACATGAAAGGCAAAAGCTGCCCATGCAGTCCAAGTATGAAAAGTGCTTTACTTCAATATTTAATCTAGTAATTGTCTCTTAACATACGTATTTCACTATGTCCTTGTCTGTTAAAAAGGTCTTCCTTACTCTCAGAAACATATAGATGGCTCCCAGCAGATTGTCTGGAGATGCTTGGAGATATTTATATACAATTGAAGACTTTTATAAACTGTTATATCCACAATGATTTACTGAAATCTGTGGGAATTCATGTAATCATTTAAGTCTTCTTGTACAGATACCAATTTTGAGCCTACTTTTGCAACATGAGGATGAGAGTGGTATTTTTTCTACCACAATCTCCTACACTGAGATACCAGTCTTTCCTCTGCTTCTTGTTGTCATTTATTTTTGGCTCCCAAGTCAAATCTCATTGAAGCAGTTTCTAAAACTTGAGTGTGGAGAGAGACCTCTATATTACTAATCAATGACCACAACCACCTATTTATTTCTAGTCTTTGGCCTAGTGATCTAAGTCCAGGCAGAATTTATTCAGTGAAAACTCTCTGTAGGCCCAGGATACCTGCATTTATAGAACACAATAGAAAGGTGACCATGCTGATCATCAAGTCCCTTACAAGTGATAGCTTTTCTTCTGCTCATTCTCACACTACAGCTGCTCTTATTCTCCTTTTGAGAAGGCATTTGTCCTGAACAACAATCCTTAGATGCATGCAAATATGAAACATGCTGCAGTCGAGCAAACTACATGAGTGAAATCTCCTTGGAATAGAGGGTGGTGGATGGGTTTCCAAAATGGTGAGGGCTGGCAAGTTAACTACATTGGACCACTGCCACAAACACACCAAAGCAAGAGCTACATACTCACCGTGGCAGAGGCAACAACTGTCTGGCTGCAAGCATGCCCTGTAAACCATTTCTACACCTTGGTATGCCATCTCAGACCTTGAGAGACACATTTTGTAGCAACATGGTACACCAGAGGGAATTGAATCAGACAATGGCACTCATTTTCAAAATAACCTCAGAAAGTCTCAGGCAGAGAAACACAGCATTGAATGGATACATCACATCCTTTATTGCCCATGAGCCTCTGGGAAGATTCAGAGGTATATGAACTGCTGAAAACCATATTAAGACCATTAGGTAAATAGGGCATGGAAGCACTGGGATGCAAATTTAGCAGAAGCCATTTGGCTGGTAAACACTAAGGGATCTGCTGACTGCCCTCGCCCTAGCCAAACAAAATCCCTTCACACTGTGGGAGGAGATATGGTCCCTGCAACACATAGGGAAGTGGGTGGGGAAGTCAGTGTGGGTTTCTCCACCCACTAAGACGAATCCATTTGTGGGCTTGTCTTTGCCCCAATGATCTAGATGTACTTGGTGGGTAATGACTTGGTGGGTAATGTGGAAGGATGAGGCGACATGGTGTGTGCCTCAAGGAGATTTAATCCTGGTGGAAAAAATATTCTGTGGTGTAAATTGTATGTTGCAGGAAGTAAAATAGCAGGAGTGACATTAACTGATAAAGAATGAATTTTGTGAGGAGCAAGGAGAATGCAATGACCAGGCCAGGCTGGTGTTGGTGCTCAGTGATCCAGTATACCATTGGGTCCTGTCCTGACCACTCATCCGATGGACTGGAGATCTGGAGGGATGAAGCCCATGAAACAGGAAAATAATAATAGGTATCTGTCAAAGAGCAGGGGACAGTAGTTAATGAAAATGTATGTTTGGTAGAGAGATAGTTTAAGGATGTAGTTTAAGGTGTGTGTGTGGGTAAGAAGGGGTTCCAGTAATGAGAAATAAATACAAAGGAACAGTCAGAAGGTACATTATTTATGTGGGATCTGAGTGCGACATAAATGGTATGGAATAAGGGGTGGAGATTACAATGAGTCTGGCTGAGCAGGAGGTCATTTCCCCTTAACAGCTCCCACAGTGCTGCTGCACTTTGCCCTGATAATTGGAAAGGTGCTGATAACACACCGGTGTTCTGGCTATTGCTGAGCAGCACTGGCACAGCATCAGCGCTGCCTCTCCAACATTCCTCCCTCCATCCTGGGGGTGGGGGTGGGAAAGATCCTGGGAGAGGACACAACCAGGCCAGCTGACCCAAACTGACCAAAGCCATACCCTGTGGCATATGATGTCAGCTCAGATATAAAAGCTACAAATAGTACTATAACACAGCAGTGTCATGTCTCAAAGTGTAACAACACCCTTAGTAAGTGATGAGTGTCTTTAATATAGTATTTCCAGAAAACTCCCTGATTACTCAAAATGAGACAGAGAGGAGAAAAAGCGAGGATTCCATGAGGAAATGAAAAAGAGGTTGAATCAGTTCACCTGCTAGAGTTTCACTGTGGTGTACTCACCTCAATCACCTCAGGCTGGGACATCATGGACGATGGCACCAAATCGGTGGGGATATCCATGGTAGCTCAAAATGCCCTTGCTGCTCTCCTTGCACTGTTCCTCTGCACCAGCAAGCTTTTGGTAGGAACACAGAAGCCCTTCCTCAGACTGCAGTCATACTGATATTTACTCCTAACAGGAAAGAAAAAAAACCTGTTGAGAATAACAAGAGAACTGGGTAGCCAGCCAATACCCAAGATCCTGGGCTGCTGCAAAACTAGTCTGGGTTTGTACAGCCCCACTTGCTGACATGACCGCTCACAACAGATTTGCCGAGAAGTCTCAAAAGGTGTACTGGAATTTGATCCAGAATAGGAAAAAAAAATCACTTGACAACACAAACTAGACTCACACTGAAATCAAACTGAAACCAGCAAGAAGGCTAACACACAGATTGCTTTGGCTTTGCAAGAAAATATGGTTACCTACAGAACACTGGAACTGTGTTGACAGCCCCCCTCCCAACAAAAGGATAAATAAAATCTCCACAAAAGAGTATTCACAGAATTACTCACTGGACTTCAGAATACATTTATTCCCTCAGTTCATGATCACGTGAACTTTCTTTGTTAAGAAAAACAGGTTACACGTTGTGACTTAAAAATATGACAGCCTTTTTTCCCAGGTAGCCACAGATGTGCAGTACATGAATAAATCAAACTGTAAAATTTGCTCAGCTGATTCAACAGAATGAAGTTATCTCCATAGCTATCATGTTTATCAAGGTCAGTTTAGCTTCCATATGTATGTTGTTTTCTTGTGTGCAAAGAAAACAAACTAACAAAGAGGTGGAGGGGGAAACCCCTGTAAATGTCCATGATAAAAATTCCATTTAAAAATTCTAGACTAAGACAACTGCTGGCTTTTTCCCTTAGTGAGACCAGACATGTACAACACAACCCACAAATTAGTCACCACAGAAAGGATTTTGGAGAGACACATATTGCTGTCTTCATCTGTCACTTCCTATTCTGCAAGTCATGGCAGAAATCTACTCATGCAAAGTGTAATCAACATCCAATAAACATATCAAAAATTACTCCAAGCTTCTGTGGCATTTTTCAAACTGAGGACATGCTATAGTTACACAGACAATGCCAGTAACTTTCCTGGCTATAAGTTCATTTTTTCAAAGGCAACACTTAGCAAGCCAAGAAAGAACAGATAAGTGCTGTAGGAAAGTTATGCTCCACATGCTTTTCTGATTCAGTTATGTCTTTGTTTTTGGTCTTGTTAATTTAAACTCAGCCTTTGCACGCCACCATGGAAATTATTCCTCCTTCTTAAAAAGCATAATCTTGAAATGCCTGCTTCACATTTCAACACATCCCTACATGCCTTACGTCACATGTAGCAGTCTCATCTTCCAAGCTCTAGGATCACTTTTTCCATTTTTATATAGCTTTCCAGTGACCCCTATTCTTTCCTACTCAGTTCTGGCTAGTAACCTTTCATTCTTTCCACTCCGTACTCCAAATTTCTTCTCCTATACTCATGGGGAGGGCAGAAAATGGAGCTGCAGCATCTCTCCAAGATAGTCTTCACAAAGTAAAAGAACAAACACAGCCTTCAGGTTTCCTGTTTTCTTTAAAAAATGAGAGTTGAACTAATTTTTCTATGGACAGATGAGGGAAATCTATAGCATCAGCTTGGAATTCTGACTTAGGGAAGCTTCTGCAACTTGACAGTCATTTTCAGTAAAGCTCCATCAACAGCCTGAAATCCTCAACCAACATATCTCATCAATGTCTTGTGAGCTGTTGCAACTGTAACTTAAATATGATCTCAGAAGACATTTTTTCTGTTCTTCTCATGGCATGCTTAAAAGCAGCAGTTTCAGTGCACCTACTTTACAACAGTCATTGTTAGTTTATTTTAAAATCTTTTTTTCTTAATTCTGAAATACTGCCACTTTTGGATAATGAAGATGGGGAAAAAAATTACAGTTAAAGCTGACTTTAGAGAATACTGCCTGAACCAAAACCAAAGGTATGCTTAAAATTCTGTCAAACAAAAAGGCGAGAAAACAAACATTTTTACTACCAAGCATCATAAAGAAAAAAAAAGTGAAAAACTAAGAAAAAAAAATCTGAAGTCTGTTCAGCTCATAGTGTAAAGTACTAATTGATCCCAGATGAATAGGTCCTGTAAACTCATCAAAGAAAATAAAGCATTTGAACACCATGTAAAAAAGGTGAGAAAGTAAGAAAAAGATCTCACACAAATGTCACACTTCCGGATGTCGCATCTGAATTTTTTCCATCTGAAAGTATTCATTTGGCATCACTTGTCTCTGGCAGCCTTCACTGAACAATTCTGCTTGCAATTAATTCATTCAACTCACAAATAAATGCATCACTCCACCATGGCAGCCTTACCAGTCACAAAGGAAAACTAATGCCATCCAGGGAAGAGCAACAGCAATGACTTGTCCTGCCTAGCATTTCATTTTACTACTTGTTGAATTGATAGGTAGCACAACAGGTGTTTTTCTGCTGTCTCAAGTTGAGATAAGACCAATTTACTGGAAACAGCAATGAGATAAGAATACAAACAGTAACAGCAACAATATTAATAACATAAGTATACATACAGAAGGTGATTTACATGCAGGAGTGCTCAAAGACGAACCCGGTAGCATGCTGCCCCTAAGATGATGAACCATACACAGACCCTTTATACCCATGTTTTTCCTCCTGACTGCAAGCCCCTCCTGTTTCATGGAAGCAAAATTCCCTTACTTCCAGCCCTCTGTAGTGACCTTTGGGGCATAGAACAACCACCTAGGCACGCCCACAGGGCTCCAGAATCTGACCCCTCGCGGCTACTGTGAGAAAATTAATTCTGTCCTGGCCAAAAAAACAAGCACTATCCACCCCTTAGGCTATGCCATCTACATCATGCCCCAATCCTACACCTTCCAACTTTACACACATACGTATACAGATACACACAAACACAGGTATCATTTCCACAGTCAGTGGCTGTCCCTCCAAGATGTCTGTTGTGTTCATTTAGTCCATGACTGTGGGCTCTATGAGGAGCTCACAACTAATGTATCTGGAGCATCCATACTCATTGTCCTTGGTAGTTATGGCATATAGTGGCGTCATTCAGCAACCAACATTACAGACTCTTCTCACCCAAAAAGCAAATCCTTTTGAGGTAGACACCATTGTTCCCCACCCCTCTGCATTATCCAAGTGCACTCAGTCCTTGAACAAAAACAATCCCATGGATGGGTTTGCCTTTTCTTGAGGAAGCACTAGTCCAAATTGTCTTCCCTTACACATTTCTCATATCCACCACAGCAACTTTATCCCCTTCCACAGTACGTGAAGGTTTGTATTGGGCAGGGCCAGCTCAAATAGTAGAGCCTCTAGTACAAGAGTCTCTAGTGTTAACTAAACAGGTGGCCTTTGCTAAATGTAGATGCCAATGTTTGAAGGTCCCACTACCCGTTGCTTTCAATGTGGTTTTTGGCAGTCCATTGCACTGCTCAATTTTCACAGAGACTGGTGCATGATAGGGAGGGACTATGATAAACCTACTCAATCCCATGCTCTCTGTGCCAGGTGTCTAATTTTGAAATTACTCCTGTTGTCAGACTTAGTTCTCTGGGGGGTACCATAACTCCAAAGGACTTGCTTTTCCAGGCCCAGGATGGTGTTCTGGGCAGTAGTGTGAGGCACAGGGTAGGCCTCCAGCCATACAGTGGTGGCTTCCACCATGGCCAGCACATAGTGCTTGCCTTGGCTTGTCTGGGGCAGTGTGATGTAGTCAATCTGCCAGGCCTCCCTGTACTTGTACTACCGCCCACCATACCATACCTCGTGGCCTGCTTGATCTCAGCATGTCTCACAGTCATGGATAACTTGGGAGATACTGCCATGGTTAGATCCACCCCTAGATCACAAGCTCAACTGTGTGCTGCATCTCTTCTCTGATGATCAGAAGTATTATGGGCCCACTGAGCCAGAAGTAATTCTTGTTGCCAATCCAGATCCACCTGAGACACTTCAATCTTGGCAGTTCATCCAATTGTCTGCTATTGCAAGTTCTTCACAAGCCTGACTCTTGGGTGCATGAATCTACAGCACACACTTTTACAGCAACTCCTCTACCCAGACAGAGGTGTCTTACCACAATTCAGAAGCCTAGATGTGTTTCCCTCTGTGCTGCCAGCTGTCTTTCTTCCATCCTTCCAGCTGTCCCCACAGAGCATTTGCCACCATCCATGAGTCAGTGCAGAGACTGAGCACTGGCCACTTCTCTCATTCAGTGATATCCAAAGCCAGCTGGACACCTTCAAGCTCTGCAACTTGACTTGATCCAGCTTTTCCATCAACAGCTTCACAGCTTGCCATACAGGACTCCACAGAGCAGATTTCATTTTTGACATATCCATAAGATATGGCACAAATTGTCAATAAAGAGAGAATATAGCCTCCCATCTTCAGGTAGCTGATAATATGGTAAGGTCTCCTCAGCACATCACCACTATCTTCTCATCTCCTCCTCCGCTTCTGATGATAATCTGAAATTTTTGTTTTTGTACCAGTCCATGATTACTTCTGGTGATTTGGATTTCCTATTTGATCTTGCTGTATGATCAAGCGCAACCAACTTATTCCACATGGCATCAGTGGCATGAGGTCTGGAAGGGACTTTCCCTTTGAATATCCAGCCCAGTACTGGGCAGCCAGGGTGCCAGGAGGAGCTATACTTTGGCGCCAATCACTTCTGAAGCACATGATCTCCTTCATGAGCTTCAAAAGCAGATATGCTTTTTCAGCCAGGGTGTAAGATGCCTTGGATCCTTTGTATCACTGACTTCAGAACCCCATGGGTTGTCCTTGAGTCTCTCCAGGTACTTCTTGTGAGAGATTCCAGGAAGGTCCATTCTCCCTGGCTGCAGTGTAGCACACACTTTTTACATCCTGTCTCATCCTGACTGGCCCAAGGGCTACTGCATGAACAATCAATTGTTTAGTTTGTCCAAAAAATTGTCAAAAAATTTTTCTACGTCACCTGATAGAGAGGGCTTACAATCTGACTCTAGTCTAGAATATGGATCCTCAAAAAAAATGAAATGACTAAGAAAGTTTGTGCTTCCTTCTTGCTGCCTAGTGGGGACATAGCTGCTATTTAATCAGCATAGCTGATTTTGTCCACTGGAAACTGACAACGTCCATCTTGTCATTTTACTCCTAAAAACTGAATTTCCTGGGCAGATCCCTTAAGCTTACTTCACCAAAAGCCATGATACCATCAAAGCATAAGGACAAGCCAAACTAATTTAAGTTGTTTTGAGGACTATATTTAATGCAGGTAGCTCAGTATGTGCAGGTTGCAAGCTGAGCTACCCTGCATGTAGTGTATTCCTCAGTGGAAGTTGTTACGATCTTTACAATTTCCTCCCAATTGTGCCCTCTCTCTGTTCCACAGGGTTTTGTATCTGCAACTGAGGATAGCCCCCTGCACTCTGTTCAGTACTTAAAAGAGCTTCAAGAAGGTAATAGCTGTGATTCAGTATTGGGCAAAATAAGCAGAAAAGAATAAAAGGAGATTTCCAGACAGATGGTGCAGCCCATTGTTGTACACTTGTCCTAAAGTTCTGTCGTGGTTTGACCCGGAAGTGAGGTTTTGGAAAAGTTATGGTCAAACCAATCAGTGGCCAGATTTTGGATTGGCACCTCTGGATTCACTGTTTGTGTGAAAGGAGGGTATTGGAGTGAGAATTGATGTGTTAGAGGGGATTTGAATATTAGAGGACTGGGAGGAGGAGGAGGAGTGTTCTGAAAGTGTTCTGTTCTGGATTGTTGTGTGTGTAGTTTTTTTCCCCTTCCTTTTTGTGTCTATGTAGATTAATAAAGTGTTGTTTTTTTCCTCCATCCCCAAGTTAAAGCCTGCTTTGTTCTGTTCCCGGGTCACATCTCACAGTAACCATTTTGGGAAATACACCTTTCATGGGGGCACTGGCACTGTGCCAGAGTCAATCCATGACAAGTTCTTATGAACAACAGTGAGCAATTTTTTTTCCATTTAATGAGACTCCCGTCTCCCCATCAAATTTCTGATGTCTGAGCAGAGACTACCTTTTCTCTTGCCTCAGCAGATGCACTAACAGTTTGGTAGCTAGCACAAAGTTAACGGTCCCAGTCAAACTTTGCTGATAGGGTGTGTTTGAATACACATATTTTACAGCACAAATTCTGCACATTGGTTGGTATCAGCCTGGCTCTATTACCCGACACCCCTCTCCAGAAGGCAAGATAAAGAAAGCCATCACATCCACTATCTATTACCATGGCAATAAGTACAGAAATAGATCTAGTATATGGCATTGATTAAACATGTTCGATAGTGGTGACAGCACTAATCAGTACGCCTTCTGACCAACTACTGTCTTAGGTTACAATGTAAGATGCAACCAAAAGTACATATTCTACCACCATTTTCATATGCTGTAAAAACCAGGTGGGGCAGTGCTCTTTATCTCTTTCATGACTCATCCCTGATAGCTCTCTTTGAGGGATATCTTCTGCTAATGGACCATCAAGGTCTCACTGCATGACTCCTAAAATTACATCATTCCATTGTGAGATGCTCTGCCCACAGGGAGGAACCAAGCATTCCTTCCTGGACATAATCTGAGGCATGAAACCCCAGAGAATCTACCACTGGATTCCCAGAGATCAAGAGCTCCACAACCACCACTGGAGCAGGACCAGACTTTACTACAGGATCACCACTTCAACAGAACCACATCCACCATTTAACTGGACTGCTATCACCACCCTGACCAACAGGGTGTCAGGTTGTATTCTGACTCTGTCAGTTTAGGCCAGTGTTTTCTGCCTTTATTTCAATTTTCCTATTAAATTGTAGCTCTGACTTGGAATCTCTCAATGGTTCGCTGTCAAACTGGTACAACTACCAACAAAATGCACAAGTTACATCTTTTCTTACAGCACATTCAACACCTCCACTGTCCTAGTGAAGACCAGTTCTACAAATATGTCCACCCCCAAAGCCTTCCTGTCTGCTGTTTCTAATCACTGGCCAGACTGCTTAAAAAAACTACAGAGCTATATCTTCTCACCCATTTGGAAGCGCTTCATAAGAATGAATAAATTCACTGTGAAAACATACTTGTGAAGTATTGCTGAGGGGTTGTGGAAGTCTGGAAGGGGAGTGCCAAAAATAAGGGACAAGCTCACCGTGTTTCCTGTGCTGGCTGCACCATAAGCCCCCCTGGAAACAGTCCCTGCCAGTAAAGCCAGACATTTCTTGAGTCTAACTTCATTGTCTAGAAAAAATAGAATGGAATTTGCTAACATATGAAAAGGTTTAGATACAACAATAGGAAATCTCTACCTTGCAAACACTGAAATAAAAACAAAACCAAAACCCATAGTAAAACATACCTGATTCTGTCATTTTCTGTTATCAAAATATTTTTTGCAACTAATACTTTTGGTATTAGTTACAAAAAGTTACAAAATTAACAAAAGTTACAATAAGCCCTAAGAAATTGGCCAGATGTTAAAGTTTAAGACTAAAGATCAAAGACAGACTGAAGGTACAACAAAACTGAGCTTATTCGTTCACTTCTGCAGAAGAAACTGAGATACTCACAGGAAACTAGGTGAATTTTTCATGCTGCTGTTGGATTAGCATGCTATATAGGGGCAAAAGCTCTTATATATGCACCAAAGACAGGCAATACCTACATAGAATAACAGATGCTTATATAAACAATACTTCATCCCCAAAACACAGTGCATATATTTACCCAAACCACAACTCGAAATCAATTTACATCTAGAAACATTTTTCCATCAAATCCCTGTCTCTGTGGAGGAATCCCCTAGGAACCTACTAATTTCTTCGCAGTTGTCAATAGTTAATTCACGTTGACATTTAATGTAAATTCCTTGCAGATATTGTTTAAGAGATCAGAATTTTCTCTCACAGTCTGACAGTGTGATTCCTACAGCATCAATTTCTATCCAGGCCGCCTCTGCTCACAGAACTCCTGCTGTTGATGAAGCATTGCACTGTTTGAGCATAAACATACCCAGAGCAATTATTAAAAATTATAATTTTGCAACCTGACACAATAAATACACAACACAGAAAGTGGCTAAACAAAATATCATTAAGGCTTAGAAAGGAGGGGAGGACAGGGAAGGAGACTCGCAACAAGAATAATGTAGTGTTTTAAATGTTTCACTGTCACCAAAAAAAAAAAAAAAAAAAAAAAAAAAAAAAAAGGTGGTGAGTGGGTTTTTTATGTTTTGTTTTGGTTTTTTCTTGTTTTTCTGTTTTTTTTTTTTTTTAATGTACAAGTGTGTGTTTTTGTAGGATTTTTTTTCTTTATTTTCATCAATCTGAGCACTCAGGACTTTGACAACCAGAAAAACAGGACAAAAAACTCTCCCAATTACAGATCAAACCTAATCACTGAACATGTCAAAACAGGTAATGCCTACACCACTGCTGCCCCTTCAGGATGACAGTGTCCTAAACAATATCTTGGAAGTCACAAAGAGTCAGGGATTTTATTATGGTTCCATGCTATGCTATGGTTCCATGTAAGTAATACATCTACTTTAGTATTGGTATGATGACTGCTTTGATTGCAATTTGTCAGCCAAAGCAGGCATTAAGCTTAATACTAATTGCAACCACCTCTTTAGCCATGAACAGCATTAAAAGCAGGACAGCAGCATGTTTAGCTCTCTATCAGCTTTCAGATTGCTTAACTGAAACAGTATCAGCTGGCCAGAGCACTCAGCTTTTATTTAAGCAAATCAAAACAAAATAACAGACAACACCTTGGAAAATTTAACTTCAAGATGCCCACGTAGCTGAAAAGCATCCGACAAAAAACCTGAAACCAAAACAAACATGAGAGCTCACTTAAAGTTCAAACTAAAATGCAGAAGTCCAAAGTGTATTACTAACCAGAATAAAAGAAAAGAAAAGAAACTCTTGTTTCCAATATTCCCTTCTGCCTTCCACCAAATCACACCTGTACACCTCAAAGACTTTTAGACTTTTTAAAAGCTGCTGCAGGGATGTTTGCAACATCCTGGGGCTAAAAGAGATTTCCAGTTTCCATTACTTCAGTCTTTACTTTCAAAATACAGCTCTTAGCCTTTCTTAGGTAAGGAAAAAAGATTAAGAATTCAGTAGTGATTTGAGGCTAGAAATTTATTTCTAGACAAATTTTAAAAACTGCCCTTAGATTCAGCAGGACTCTTCCACAACACAAGGTTCCACAGAGGATCTCAAATCTAATCCATTTGCATTCACAGTGCAGTCTGTGCTTCAAACAAGAAAAAAATAATTACGTCATTCAAACCTTTTTGAATAGAAACTCTGTGGCTAATCTGGGGAAGATCATTGTTCTGGCCTCAATAATACAAGTACTACAAGATTGCTCCTAGAGGCTTCCCATGACAGAATAGAGCTTGCAAGTTCAGCAAAGATGCCCCAGGCAGAGCCTCCTTAACCAAGCTAAATAGTTTCACGAACCCTGCAGAGGGAGTGTGGTGTGAAACTGTCCTCTTTCCCCACTGTAAAATTAGGGATATGATCTGTCACCTTAATAATTTATCACACACTGAATTAATTTGCAACAATAAAATAGTACTCCCTCAGAGAAATCATCTTCTGTCACAAAGAACATGGTTCAGCAAAGATACTTTCACAGTGACCCCACCAGGGCAAGGTTAGAGAGCCTGCCCACATCCCCAAATGAAAGCAGAAGAGCAATCTGAATGTATAAAAGGACAGAAACCTCTCTTCACAGATTTTCTATGAAAATAGCCAAATAAACCAGTAGATAGTACAACATCCTCAAGCCTTTACTCTGCAGGGTAATCTTTTCCATATGCCACTCTAATTTGCTTCATACCCCTTCTGAAGATGACAAAATGAGACTGACCAGAGTCACGACAGGGGTTCCACCAAAGGGCAGACAGCTCAAGAGTCTGTAATTAAACTACACATGTCTACCATTCTCCTTTATGTGCTCTGAGGTCCCGCTCCAGAAAGGACCTCCAGATGATCTTAAGTGAGTAGATTATTCCCAAAATTACAAGCTGTTATTCTTTCAGAAATTGTTTTTTGTCTTGGAGTTGTGTATTTTGTTATTTTGGGCTTTTTGGAAGGAAAGGAAAATGCCATATTTTATTAAGTGACAGAAAGCATACTTTGAAAGGACAAACCCATAGGATATGGCATTGTAATATGTATAGTCATGAACACAGTCACCCTGAGTCATGTCAGTTATGATACAAACTGGAGTCACATCAGGAGCAGGCTAATCCACCAAGTTTCTCTGCATAATGATGAAGAGAAATTTACCAAAATAAAAGAGACACACTCCTAATTTTCTATTAACATCTTAACTTTTTTTTTGCTAGTACTGTCATGACTGTGCTCTCAAAAACTGAATCATACTCCTTTTCCTTGCTAAACACAGAATACCTTTTCCTCTGCTACAGAGTGAGGCAATTAATCTCATTTGCAGGCAGACAAGACTTTCACTTATTTTATGTAGTTGTCCTTTTCCAGAATCCTTTCCGTACTTCCCTGACCTAGGTCAGTTTGCACCATCCTGTGCAATTCTCTCACTTGCTAAACCTCCTTTCCTCATTATTTCCATATTGTATCTATTCCACACCCATCTCTTGGGGAGCATTTTGTTGCTGTTTTCTGAACCCAGAATGATATCTCATCTTCTCTTGAAGCCTGTACTTCTCTGAAAAGCGGAACTTTGTCTGAAAACTCAAAAAAAGTTCTGTATGGCTTCCTCAGTTTTCCCATTTTCCTGCAGTTTGCCCTTTAAGGCCAACACATCAGTCTGCCTCCCCATTACTATCCAGCACCTTTAGAATTATTTCAGTCATTATCTAGTTTCTCCTAATGACTTCCATAAGTGTATGCTTGTTAGGAATTGCTTAGAGATTATTGTTACTTTGCCACTCATTAAAGCTGGAGAACCTCTTCCCATCCTCTGGGGGAAAAGAGCGAGCATCTGCCTTAATGCAAGGGATGCTGGCTGGTAGATGCATGTCTCTTGGGAAGCATTAGGAGCTTCTTCAACACAATGAACAGGTCAGTGTAAAAATAATCACAACAAACACACAGACACACAAAAATTGCTTTAAAACATCAGCCACAGCACCATCTTCAAGAAACAACTGCAGCAGCAGCTCCACAATGTTTTTTTTTTTTTTTTTTTTTTTTTTTGTTTTTGTTTTTTTTTTTTTTTTTTTTTTAACTGGTAAATACTGGAACAGGAAGATATCCCTGAAAGTGAATTTTTAATTTTTGCATTTCAAGTAAAAGTGACTTAAAGAACTAGAATAATAATTCATGCAATCATATGATTTCAACATTATCTCACTGCTTTAAACTTCCAGAATCACAAGAAAATAAAGATGAAAAATACAGCTAGACACCAGCTCCAGGAGAATAATGCCAGTCTGCTCAGGCTTACGAAAACAAGTCACTACAATATGGATGGTGTCTCATTGCACAATGACAATGAAGCTGCTGTCATGTGACTGTATTTTCAAAATATACACTTTCATCATACTGACATCTATAGTACCAAATACTCCTAAAACAAGTAATTTCAAAACAGTTTCTGAAACTCTTTTGAAATTGTTTATTTCTACTGACAGACATGAAATTTGAACTAGCTAATGAAGAGGCAGAAAAGTTCAAAGTAACCATAGATAGCTCATAATTTAAGATACATTATTAACTGTTGCCAGCACTGTGTGCACATGTGTATATAAAAGAAAGTATGGTGTGTGCTTTTGTCCTCTTCTGTTACTAAAAAGAATAAAAAAAAAAAAAAAAAAAGAGAGACAGGAAAAGAGCAAGGAGCTGCTCATTGAAATTATTCTGAACACTGGAATTGCAAGGGTAGTGGATATAATTTAGCTTCAAATACATTCTCATTATTATTTTGATTATTAATTAATATAATTAAAGAAGATAACAGTGGGCAAAGGCTTTTGTATCAACTTTATTAATGACATAGCTGCAGGGATAGAGTGCACCCTCAGCAAATTTGCAGATAGATACCATCCAGAGGGACCCAGAAAAGTTTGAGAAGTGGGACCATGGAAATCTCATGAGGTTTAACAAGACCAGGAACAAGGTGCTGCACCTGGGTCAGGACACTCCCAGTACCAGCACAGGCTGGGGGATGAAGGGATGGAGAGCAGCCCTGTGAGAAGGACTGGGGGATGCTGGTGGATGAGAGGCTGGACATGACCTGGCCATGAGCACTCACAGCCCAGAAAGCCAAACATGTCCTGGGCTGCATCCAAAGCAGCGTGGGCAGCAGGGAGGGAGGGGATTCTGCTCCACCTGGAACCCTGCATCCAGCTCTGGGGTCCCAGCACAGGAAGGACATGGACCTGAGGAGATGTTGAGAGGGATGGAGCACCTCTCCTATAGGAAATGGCTGAGGGAATTTGGATTGTTCAGCTGGAAAAAGAGAAGGCTGCAGGGTGATCTAATTGCAGTCTACCAAGACCTGAAGGGAGTCTTCAAGAAAGATAGAGGGACTTTTTACAAGAGCATGTGGAGAGAGGATGAGGGGGAATGGATTCAAACTGAAAGAGAGTAGATTTGGATTATATTAGAAAGAAATCCTTTACTGTGAGGATGGTAAGACACTGGCACAAGCTGCACATAGAAGCTGTGGATGCTCCATCTCTGGAAGTGTTTATGGTCAGGTTGGATGGGGCTTTGAGCAACCTGGTCTAGGGAAAGTGCCCCTGTCCATGGCAGGGCGTGTGGAACTAGATCATCTTTAAGGTCCCTTCCAAGCCATTATATGATTATGATTCTGGCTATATCAGAAATCAGGATGTTTTACTGCAAACTAACACTCCTCAGCAGAAAAAGCACAGGAACTTAATCTTCTAAACAACTTACAAAAAGAATTTTAATATTTGTTTCCAAGAAGAAGTAACAAATTCAACACTTCCGTGGATCAGCAACAGAGACTCCATTTGTAAACTCCACGTTTTGTTTTAAACTCAGAAAAGTAGTAGTAGGCTGGCACTCTTCTGGAACAAGTTTGTATTTAAACATTCAGGCAAATATCCTTTTGCTAGATAAAAAACCCCATCTGGATGATAACAAAATGTCAGAATTCTCAAGCAGCTTTGAGGGGGGCCAGCCTTAAAATGAATACTTCCTTTTTACCCCACATCCACAAAACAGATGTTCAATCTTCAGGCAGAATAAACCACCACAAAATACAATAATCTGGAAATGCTGAAGCCAAGGAAGTTCACAATTAAGCATGCCAAAACCGAAATCCCAAATTACAAAGGCACCACCTCAATATAGATCTACATGTGCCATGACCAATGATACAAAAACAGGAGTTTAATTTAGTTTATCTGAAATAGAAATTTGCCAATTATTCCCTCCACTCACAATACAATGTATTGTTATACATTGAAGACTGTAAGGCAATAGATTAACATGGTTCAGGCCACCACCAATGCAGACACAGGAACTATTTATCAACCCCTCAAACCAGAAATAACAGTCATGCTCCTTCAGAAGTATTTATGCAACATCTGCATTGGTTCAACTGACTGTTCTCCAAACACTTTCTGCTAGGCTGTATTTCGCAAAGTTAACCTGAATGAAGTTTGAAAGAACTTAGAATTAACAATAAGAAAGAATTACCTTAATGACAGGATTTAATTCCCTATTCTCATGTCACTGCTCTTTCCCAAGGCCACAAACAAACTTATCTGATGGACAGCAGTGACCCAGAAATAAGATCTTACCTTTGATCTTGTTAAAATGGAGGGGGAGCAAACCCACTAGCTCAAGACAACAAAAATCCTGATGTTGACAAATGAAAGGGAATTACTTCTTGCCCATCATGCAAGTATCGGGTGTGCTCAGAACAATTCACCCAGAATTTGTGAATCCCTGCTGTAAAATTTGGGCTTGTTACTAATTTCTTGGCAGAGGTCGACAGGGCTTCCTAGCACTCAACAGTCTGCATCATGTTCCCTGCTGTCTACAGTATGCCAACGCAACTGGTTGGACTTTTTGTGGAATAGTTTTTACGGATGATCAAGAAGTAACACACTTTGCAAAATACCCTGGGAGCAGCAGCAGACTGTCAGGGATGCTTAGTAGAGAACTGCAGCAGAGTACTGGGTTTTGGCCTTGGGTAGCTTATGCTGATCATTCTATGAATTCAAGATTTGTAAATGCAAAGCACAACTGAAATATGCCCTGAAAGGAGAAATATGAAGAAAACACCAAGACTTCATCACCTTTCCCTCTGATCCTTCCCCTTTCAATTATCAAGTGAATTGTAAAGCAACTTAGGCTGCTGGCTATCTGAACAAGCAGGTAAATACAGAGGATTAGCTCACAGCTTGACTAATTCACTTTAAGAATAGACTTGGATTAACTCTGAGTTGTGTTTAGCAGACAGGCTCTTAGTGCATGCAAGAGGTCACATGAATTAAGTAGGCTGTTGTAAATTCACACCATACTTCAGTGATTATTCAGCTTCTCTGACTAGGTCCTCAATATATATAATGCCCAACAGAAACAACAAGTATTCAATCAGAATATTTGGGAGATGCCACAAATTCAAGTGAAAACAGAAAGCCAGGAGGCAGAATGGAGTTGATGTAAAAGCAGAACAAAACAAAATCCTATCCTCTAACATGTATGATGACAGAAAGGTTAGTGTCCAAGCACTATCTAGTCTGTCTCACCATTTTTTAGATAAACTAATTTTG
The DNA here is from genome assembly GCF_017590135.1 of Pyrgilauda ruficollis. Lineage (NCBI taxonomy): Eukaryota > Metazoa > Chordata > Aves > Passeriformes > Passeridae > Pyrgilauda > Pyrgilauda ruficollis. Next base: position 1,424,655 of record NW_024529377.1, read on the forward strand.
CAGCTCTTTTAAAGAGTAAGCAAGACAAAGCCTCAATTCTACTGGACAAAAGCACAACTGGATATCAATGAATTATTCTTAAAGAAAAAAGAAAATAAGAACTAACTAGTAGTTTGCCTCCAGCTCTTCCATTGGAACTTGGTGCACATTAGCATGGGTACAAACTTTAAACACATACACACTTCAAAGCCTCCTTCAGACAGTTTTGTAACAAAAGCATAAGCCATAAAGCATTACTTGGGAACCACTAAGACTTTTTTTGTGACCACACAAATAAACTAAGAAGTTCAAGGGATCCAGGCCACTAAAGGAGAACGTACTGAAATCCACCCACAAACCAGACTTTTTAGGCATCCCACAATTGCACACACCAGCTGCGTCTATGACACCAAAGCTTGAGGCCCATGCACAGCTACTCTCATCCCTGACACAGCTCACTTAGACATGCTGTGTCTGATTTTCAGCCTCCCACTACTGAGTGGCCTCTCTTAGGTCAGCCAACCTTATACTCCCCTCTCAGGAGATCCCACCTGGACTGCTGCATCCGGCTCTGGATCTCCGAACAAAAGGAAGAGCGAACAAAGACAGAGAGGGCCATAGAAATTATCAGAGGGCTGAAGCAGCTCTCTTATGAAGACATGTGGGGTTGCTCAGCCTGGAGAAGTCAAGGTTCTGGGAAGGTGCCTTACAGCAACTTCCAGTACCTAAAGAGGGCTTATAAAAAAAGTTGGAAAGGGACAAGTGTATGTAGTGATAGGAAGGGGGTCATTGACCCAGAAAGAGGGTATATATCAATTAATATTAGGAATAAATTATGTAGTGTGAGAGTAATGAGACACAGGAACAGGTTGCCCAGAGAAGCTGCGGATACCTCAATCCCTGGAACTGTTCAAGGTTATGCTGCACAGCACTTTGAGCAACCTGGTCTAGTGGAAAGTGTTCCTATCTGTGGCAGGGGCTTGGGACCTAGCTGATCCTTAAGGTCTCTTCCAACCCAAATCCTTCTATAATTCTATACAAAAATGCACTATGGCATGTTGGCAGAACGGACAGTGTTTTGGAGTAACCCAGTGCCTACTACTTGGTCAGCTGCTGCCTTCAGTCTTGCAGCAGCCTTCTTCCAAGGCCACTCCACTTAACCCAATAGGCAACACTGCCAGGTGAGAAGGAAGAGTAAAGCACCATAACTTGCCAAGTCCTCAAAATTTCTCACTACAGCAATACTGGCACCCCCCTCTAGTGGAGACACAGCTTATACAAGCAGGAGATGACACTTGCAGGATCTTGGGAGGAAAGTTAATCAAACCACAAGAGGAACAGTCAGAGGCATATACAGAGCACAGGAAGACTTCTGGTGCAATTGCAGAAGGCAGATGTATGGTGAGTGCACATTTGGGTTTCCTACCAACTAAGAAATGTCACCTCATCTTGGGTGCTCCAAGAAAAGTCAGTATTTCTCCCCCCTCCTTTCTCACATGAAGAACGAAGGAGCAGGGTGTGGCTTCTTTGCCAAAGCTGTTCCTGCACTTTTATGCCAGTTTTCTGTGGGAAGAAGTAACTGTTTTCACACAAAAATTATACCAAAGATCTCCACATAGGTCCCCTCCTAATATTCATAACATATAGAACTGAAAAAGCTGTAAACAAGTCTCTCAAATAGAACTTGGTCATAAAAATCTGGGCAACTGATGGCAAGAAACTCTGTGGAAGAGACATTGGGAATGGGAATATGCAGGATCATGGCATAAGCCTTTGCTCAGGCATATTATTTTAAGGCATTTATGTTTTCTAAAATCATGTAATTCCCTCCTGTCATCAGATTGTCATCAGCTTGCACATCTCCTCCTGAATTTTTTTCCTCTAGGCTGAATCTCCTAGGATTCTTTTGCATGTGAAACTCAAGCAATCCAAGGCAGGAAACAGAAACACACTGTACCTCTTGGAGAAGCAGGCATTAACCTATGCTATTCCTATCAACTGTTTGCAAAACCAAATAATTCTAAAGACCCATTTTTAGTCCATTCATTAATACCAGAATTGTTCTGATTATAGTAATGCCCTGAAGTCTTAGTCAGTTTCCAGTCCCACTAGCATGGGCTTTTGAAATAGGACACTTAACTGCTGTAAACAAGAAGCTAAAATACTAGGGGAGCAAACACTAATTCAGAAAAGTCTTCTTTTGTTTGCAAGGTTTCTGTACAGGGAAATACACTGCTCTGAGGTAAAGTTTTCAGTAGTTCCATCAAAATATTTAGGAGTTGCAAAATAATCCTGATATGCTTCCTAGCTGCATTGGGACAGCTCTCAAAGCCCTGTGCAGAAACCATGCCCAGGGCAGCTCAAAGATGCCTGGATCATTTCCACAGAACTGCTCTCCATGTATGACACATTTTTGGGAGGGACAGAAAGGAAAAGGAAAGACCGAAAGACCAATAAACTCGATAGGCATTTATAACTTTCAAGTACAAGTCACACTCAAGATGATACTCCTTGAATGCTGGGTACCTATCCACACATCCATTTCCCTAAAGTTGTTTGTCCCACTGCAGTATCTCAGGAAAATTATTTGTGAATTCCATTTGCTTGGCAACAGGAATGAAGGGGCAATGACCTATTGACACACTGGACTTGTGTCTGCAGGAATGTAACAACAAACAGGGAGACACGTGGATAGAAACGGCTGAAAATCCCAATGAATTCTTCACTTCCCAATGAATTCTTCAGGCTTTGCTCCTCAATCAAATATAATGCTTACATGGATGGTTGACATAGGCTCAAACATAACTCCTAGTACATCCCAGTGTCACTGTGGCATACAGGACGGACATCATGCTCTTACTAGCTGGGTGGCTCATCCCAACAAGACAGAAATTCCTGGAGACATTCTCAGATGGACGCAGGGAATGTTCAGGTTATCCTCCTGCACTAATAATTTACCAATACAACATACAAAACTTTAGCAGGGCTAAAGACACCTTCCAAGTGCAATAGTCACGGACATGCAACACAGTAGTAATATAGACCTTGCTGCATTTTACTCTCCTTTGGGATTGACAAGCTTATCATTATCAGTCAGAATTTATGCTTCTGTATCTAACATTCCCCTACCAATTTCCCAAATGCCTTTTACTTCAATAATTATTTTTATATATTCAAAGTCAGCATGCAACTACAGAAATGTGCCACGAAGTTTACTCCTTTAAGCACAACTTTAGGCAAGGTAGCCAAATTTCCCCTTTACATCCTACATTATAGGTTCACTACTACATGAAACCATTTCCACTGCAACTCATATGAAGACTGTACATATCTTGTAAAACTACTGATCCAGTCTCTACACACAATCACTGAAAACACACCTGTCACAAAAGGCATTGAAACAACAACTCAGTTATGCACAAAAGCACACAAGTGACTTACGTTAGCAGGAGTATCAGTGAAAGAGCTCAGGAGTGTCCAGATAGAACATCAGGCACACATACACACTGCCACCCTTTGCTACTTCACATTCAGTTACAAGTAACTGAGAAAATGGTTAGTAACACAACCATGAAACCTTGAAAGTTCCAGGACCCAAGAAGTGACACCACTGTTGCAGTAATAGATTGTGAAAAAACACAGTAACCACAAGAAAACAGATCCCACCAAGAGAGTCAGTGAGCGCCTAACACAGGCACACAAACAAAAAAATACTGACCATGATAACGACTGCCACAGGCCCTCCTAGGGCAAGGCAACAGCTAGGGAGGGACAAGGTGACCTTTTCCTATCACTTCCATTGGCTTGAGGTACTAACCTGCAGTCCTCCCCGAGGTCTGCCACCAGCCATCCAGCTGACAATTTGACAGCTCTGACAATTTGCTTCTCCTTGATCCAAAGCAGCAGGAAGGTAGGGGTGCTCACCACCCACTGGGGTTCTGTGTTGTGAGCTGAAGGGACAGCGACTGTGGCACTGGTGCCATCCGCAGAGCCTTCCACCCCTCCATCAGCCCTTCCACCTCACTTGACACCAGCAAAGCTGATTCAAACTTGAGCAGCAAACAAACTTGAGTTTTCTTCTGCACAAACACCCTGGCTGTGGATGCCCACATCCTGGCTGGCTGAGGCATGCTGTCCTTCACACATTGCAGCTATGCAATGCCACCCCAGTTCCCTTGCTCTGCCGCCAGCAGCAGCTCAAAGCTTCAGGACATTGTTTGGCAGATCTGACAACCACAACAGGTCCAAAACAGACTGTGCTATCAATGACTAAACATTTAGTGAAATCCAGCAGCCACAGTCCCTTTATCAAAACTCCTTCACAGTAGACAAAACAACACTTGCCACACTTGAAATCTATGTAGCTATGAAAGCTTCAGAGTTTACCAGTCTTTCTCCTTTCCCACAAACACCAACCTGAAGTATTACCACTTTGAAAACAGGTGTGACCTGTACAGCATCTCTCTTCTCTGCTTGTATTCCTGTAAGTCTTTGCTAGAGCTCACGTTCAGCTCACTGCTATTAAACAATCACCCACTTACTCAAAGAAGATACAAATTTCTCTACGCTGTAAACATTCAATACTCATCCAACATTTATTGCTGTAGCTAACTTCTTCTTAATAAAAAATGGATACTACTTTAGCTAGATTTTTCCACCCAGGGTGAAAACAACGATCCTCAAATGGCAAAAGTACTTCTAAGGAAAACTTCTGCTCCCATAAATAATGAACCAGCACCATTTCATATCAGCCACACCCACCCTAAAAAGATGGGGAAGAGGGAGGGAAAGGGGCTTGCAATGAAAAACAGTATGCATTTCCTTTGCCAGATTTTTACCCCTCTTACAATCTCCAGCATTCTGTGCAGAAAGATCTTGCCTTTGATGTCAATCCAATGCTTTCAGGCTTGCTCCTGCAAGCACTGCAATATGCAATACATTTTCTAGCTGGCAAAGAAATAGATGTACTACATTAAGTGCCTGTGAAATCCATCCTACTCCAAAGGTCACTGTGGCATGAAAATTCCTACAGAAAAGCCAGAATGGTCTGTAATATGGCAACATGAGGCCTTCACTGAACTGAGAATTATCATACATGACTATCAAAGTCATAGACATTTTTTCCAGCAGTTTCAAAAATCCACTTCAGAAGGTGTTTGCCTCTTAGAGTCAGAAGCAAAACTAGAAAGATAATATTGGTCGCTCATATTTATCACCTTTGTATTTTTAAAAAGAAAATGTGAGGACCTCTGAATTTTGTCTAGAGTATATGACACGGAAGGAAAAAAAAAAAAAAAAAAAAGCAGTTCCAGTGCCTTTCAAGTTAAAGAAATATAAATTAAAGGTAATTAAGTTGGCACAAAAGTCTACATATAGTTTACTGCAATACAGTAGTCCCAAAATATGTTTCCTTCTGAAAAAGATCCAGCTTTCCCCACTTTTGCAACTGAAGGCATTTCTTGTGCCACTGATCCACACTGCCTACTATCACTTCAGCAGCAGACCACATTGCAATCTATGAGTGGGAAACAATGAGTAAGGCACAATGATTTGCTCCTGTTTCCCCAGCAGCCAGGCCACCATCCATCACAAAGTCCACCAGCACAAATCTTCAAGGCACTTGGAAAGCAAAACACTCTGCACACACCCCCAGCCAGAACCCTGTCCAGGCTATTTATCCTGGGAGTGGCTGGAGGAGGAGGGATGTGGCTCCCCCTCTCCGGCTGTGCTGCTGGCAGGGAAAGGCATGCCTTACCCAGACTCCTTGAAGCACAGCAGCCCCGCAAGTCTGTGGCTGTTTTTGCTTGCCAGAAACAAAGGGAGAAGATTCACTTTCTTTTTAAGAAGAAATACATCTTTACTTGGGGGGTAAAGGCACCAATGCTCTCCCCTTTATATTCAGTAACCTAACTGCCTACAGTATCCGGGTCAAGAAGGACCCAGATCCAGTAGGAAATCAGGACAGGACTGAAAAAAACATGGTCCACAAACCATTCCAGGCTGTGCCTATCAGGAAATTCTGGACACTTTGCAATAATCCAAGCTAGGCCATTGTTATTCTGTAGAGAAATACAATGCCTTAACAACCTCAAAGTTGTTTGTCAAGAGCTTATAAGAGAAATGCCATGGTCATGGAGTTGCCATGCGAGATGGGGACACACATACTACCCAACCCAGCACATAGGCTCTTTTCTTTTCTGGTGCTCAATGATGCACAAATAGAAACAGTATTTCAACAGTTAGAGACACCAGTCATTAAAAAATGAAAATTGATCCTAGAGTGCAACCTTCACTCAAACAATTACCAAGATTTTGCAAGCCAGGTGTGCTGTTAATCAGCTTGGGAGTGTGGAAAGTGTGTCAGGCAGTCAAGAAACACCAGTGGAGGAGAGAAGGAGAGGTCTGGGCACACAAAGATAGGCCCTTCTCAGAATTCTCCCCTGCTTTCAACAAAACCAAACCAAGGTACCAGACATTCAGATGTTCACTGTCATATATACCAGCACATCAACGGAAGTGCAAGAATGCACAGGCAATGCTTCCACACGCTTTAAAGAAACTAAGCTTGAAATGTAAATGAAGAAAACCAAAATTCAGGTTCCCTGACATGTAGGTAGAACATCGGCTCCCATTCCTTGACAGAACTTTCTTCTCCCCAGGGAATAATTCTGTATTTCTGTCAAAGCAACCCATCAGCCGTGCACCTGATCCAAAGTCATTCAGTGACAAAACAGATTTTGCCATTGACATTTATGGACCATGGTTGAAGCCTTAAGCCTCTGCTTTGGCTATGAGGAAAAACACATGGGGGAAAACAAGAAGTGTGTAAGTTCAGCCCTAATGCAGCACTGCTGAGGAGTGCCACATCTCTGCAGTATCACCTCGTGACACCTGAAAAAGTCAAAAACACATCAGATGCTAGATAACCCCTGCCAGCTGAAGCCATTACTGCCTCAAGTCCCTCACGATCAAGCGCTTCTGGAGAGCAGCGTTCTCCCTTCAAATTATCAATACTCCTAAGGCAACAAATGAGGACCATACCTAAATTGAAATCAATCTTAAGGAAAAGGAGATGGAAAAAGAAAAGACATACTTTATTTTCTCAAAAGTTGGTTTTCTTTTCACCCTACTAAACTGATAGAAAAAATAATACAGCCCATTGTGAAAGATGAAGCAGTGAAATGCCCAACATATAAAGAACTAATCCAGTAACTGAAGATGCTGGAGGGATCACGAATTGATTGCTCTATTCTTCTTTCAGTGAAAGAGTTGTATGTATTTTTCCCCTGGCATTATGTGTAGCAGGAGCTCTTCAAATACCCCATTTAGATGGATTTAAGCTGAATTTAGTGTCCCTCAAATTACATGCACTTTTGTTTCTGAAAGGGAGGAAATTGCACTTATGTAGCAAATTCTAATTTTGTGAAGGAAACAACAGTGAAAGGACAACTGCCACACAGTACCAGTTACCACTCCCAAATTCTTCCTCATATCCTTGAGCATTACCAAGACCATAAGTGACGGCCTGTGAAGAGTTCCCCACTCAGCCCTGATGGCAAAAGAGCTGCATTCAATTACCTCTGCATCCATATGATAAAAAAAGCCAGATACACAGCAACAGTGCTCAGTAAGTGCTGGCAGGTCACCACCTAGAGGTGCTCAAAGCCAGCTCTTCTGACATCTGGAGAAGGCAGCTCACCTCTGAGAGTGCTCAAACTGTTGGTTATTCAAAGAGAAGACAGTGGTGGTGTTCTAAAGGAATAAGTGCTCAGAAGAATTACTTGCCTTTTGATTTAAACCTCTGAATATGAGACAAAGCAAGCTCAATATGGATAGGCCACTGAGAAACAGCTAACTTCCATTAACGTGTTATTAAGGGCTCATCACAGTGATATCAAAGTGAATCCCATGTAAGTACAAAGCAGAGCAAAACACTTTCTTCAACAACCTCTCCTGGATTCTCCAAACAGTTTAACTGTGTGACACTATAAAACCCAGTTAAAGACAATTTTTTTTCCCCATTTTTAAGCAGGGAAGGAATTATATTTTAGTTACAATCTTCCAGAGCTACTGATGAAAACCACAAGACCATAAAGTATTTTTGCTCACAATGATAAGATTGTCTGTTACACGTGGAATTCACATATTAAAGCTGGGTATGCAGTGTAGCATTACTTTAATTTTGCATTTTCCATGTGTTTCATCTCAAAAGCTGTTTAACCTTTTGACCCTCAATATTTGTTTTGAAGAGCAAAGGAAGAGAAAGCAGACACCAGCCAATGTTTTCCTCTCTTCAACCAGCACCACTACTGCTAAGTTCTCAGAACAAGGTTTATAGCAGCCAAGGGTCTAACTACTACAATCTGTAATAGGGAGTGATAAAGACAGAAGCACACTGATCATGCAGCAGTGCTTCTCAGTACTCCTAAGCAACATTTCCTTGGTTATTTGATGTACAAAAAGGAAACAACCACCATTCATGAACAACTGCACAGGATGAGACAGCATCAATCTATTCTGGAGCAAAACAGCATTTAATTTTGTGTGGTTAATATTTAATAAAAACAACAGTAAAACACAGGCCTATCAAGTTGCTTTGTAAGTCCGAGCCCATATCAGTTAAGGGAAAACATGCGGCACGCCTATAGCCAGTAATAGCAAGCTGCAGGGCAGAGCCTCACTTACGCCTGTGCACACAGTATTGCTTCAGTCCGCTGCTGAAATTGCCAGAAATATTATTTTATACTGCAGTGTATCCCATCCTCACACAAGAGTAACAGGCTGCACGGCACACAGCCCTGGCCGCCAAATTGAAACATGACTCCCAGACCTGAAAGTGATTCATTTTAGACCAAATGGTACAACACAGCAAACCTGAACTAGCATGCAAAAACTTTCTTTGAAAAGATAAGAGTTGCAGCAGTTCTTAGCAGCAAAAAGATTGCAGCTACCCCAATTCCCCCACGCTTTGAGAACACAAGTTGCTGACAGGGTCTCCCCCAAGTTATTTTGCCTTGAAACTTCAAAAAACCCCAACCAAACAAGCAAACAAAAACAATTAAGAAAACTACACACAGAAAACCAACCCAAACCTGGAGCAAATGAGGATTGGAAAAAAAAAAAAAAAAAAAAAAAAAAAGAAGAGGGGATTTAGGCAGCTTCTAACATTCAAAGACAACTGAAATCTGTGAAGGTGTGAGCTTGTTTCACAGAGATATCCCCAAGAAAATTAAATGTAGACATTCCAAAATATTATTGTGATAATGAAAACTTTGCACATATTTCCATAGGAAGCAGTATTTTGGTATTGTTCCCACTGTGGAGCTATTTTAAAAGAACATAGGAAAAGAAGTGAGAGGAAGAAACTTGGTCCCTCTGGTTCCACCTCAGTCTTCTCACTTCAGTTTGCTAACGGCTTTTGTCCTCTGGCTCCCCTTCTGCTCTCCCCCGCTCCCGGTCTTTCTCTAATAAATCACACCCTTGTGCTTGTCATTCATCTTCTGCCTGTCCTTTACCTTTGTAAACATCATGGATACACCGACACTGCTCCCATCGGACTTGAGCAGGCTCTTCGTCCGAAGGACTGAGAAAGTCAGGAGAGAGAGGTGGCAACCATTTTTTAGCTAGGACTTTTTCCACTGCCTTAATTTGGTATAAATAAATCCAAAGTGAATTCGGGGTGGAAGGGGTGACGAAAGGCGGGGGGCGGGGGGGGGGGAAGGAAAAAAGAAAAATATGAGGTCAAACCCTAAGTAAGTCCTGTTAGCGTTCCTTAATCAAACAAGTGCCCATCACTTATTCCAGGCCAGCCCCGGAGACGTTAGTCCAGCAGGAATAGCAGCCTGACCCGACGCCTCGAACCCAGTCGAGCCCATCCCGAAGGAGCCCTTCGCCGGAGAGGACCCCGACGATCGCGCCGCCCGGCACAGCACTGCGCGCCTCGGGACCAGACCAGGTTCGGAAACACGAGAGAAACAGCCAAAGAGAGGAGGCGAAGAGCGCCGTGGGCACGGAGCGCTCGGGGAATGGGAAGCAGGCACCTTTTCGCGGGCGAGAATGGTGGGACCCCCCCGCCCCGCTCCGCCCCCGGCCCGGCGCGCTGCGCTTACCTGCGGGGGCTGCGCGGGCGCGGCTGGAGGGAGCGCGGCGCCGCCGCCGCCGGCGCGCATAGAGGGAGGGAGGGAGGAGGAGGAGGGCCTGGAGGCAGTGCGCCTGCGGCCGCGCTCCATCGCACTGCCCGGCCGGCCGCGGAGCCTACCGCGGGCTGCGCGGCCGTGGTATGCAGGTGTTTCTGGGACAGCCACGGTTCTCGTCCTGTGAAACTTTGGAATCTCCTGCCGATGTCGGCAAGAGGCGTTTGGGAGCCCCAGTCACAGGAATAGTCAATTTACAGGTTCACCGAGCCCTCATCCTTGGAAAGGCTCAGGGTTGCACAACAGATAGTTTTCCAGATTAGAATAACTATTTTATTATACAAAACCAGGTTCAAATTGCTTTTTCTTCCCCACCCCCTGCCCTCCATAAATTTTTAGTGTGAAATAGTCACATTTAATTGGATTGCAGGAGCATCTAGAGGCCACTTTTGCATGTAGTTGCATCAAGTGAAAAGACAAATGTTGCACAACACTTAGAGTTCAGCAGCTAAATGGCAAAGCACTTCTATCTACAATCTGTAGTGAGATTTCTGGGGAGGTTAGCTACAGCTATGCGAGCCATCAGTGCCTCCAGCAGCACAAAAGCCTAGTATGAAGCACCAAGACCACTTAAAGCACTCGTATTTCTTAAGGACCCAAAAAGCAGTAGAGACAATTCTCAAGTCTGATGTTTGCTTTTGTGGCACCAACACCGTCTGCTACTGTCAATATCTGCTGCACCACAGGTATGGTTATTAACAAAGGTTTTGGCATCAGTGAGAGCAGGTCTCTTGCTGTCATGGCTGGTGAGATGCTTTCTCTTTAGGAAGTTGTCACCACACAAACCTTGTTTTTGTACTCAGCGCTGTAATTTTGCTCTGAGACTAGTCCAACATGCTGGAAAGTTTTGTTAAGTACTCAGCAGGCTATTAACTTTGGAAAGTGCTGGATTTCATCTTCTACCTGTTCAAAGCAAGCTACGAAGTGTTTGCAGGAGGTGACCAAAAAGCATGTTCTGTTACAAGCTCTAATAGATGGTTTAGCATCCACACACCAGTTATGTGACAGGTCTTAGTAGTTTTCTCACCTATGCACAGGCCACATCTGGGCTGGACAACTGCAGTCTTGAAACAATGTGCTCAAACTCCATGTGTCCTCTCCTGATGGTAGGAAAGGGATGATATACACGAGTCACTGATTAGAGAGCAGGTCTTCAAAATGTAGAATTGATTATTCCAGTCTTGTGGCAGTATATCTGCTGTAGCTTCATTATAAACCAGATTTTACTCATCTTTTTGGGACACAAACTGCCTGTACATGTGTACAAAATCTGTCCTGTCCTCAGCCAGTTGCCCAGATACCACTATAACAATCAAGATTAACTTGAATGCAATCAAATCTTCAAGCAAATGGTGATCTGACAAGATTTACATCTCTGTGGGTGAGACCTACAACCGCAGGCATGCAGGAGTCTTCTTCAGCAGGACAGTGCTTGCTGCTAAGAGCTAGTATATCTGCAAATTGGAAATCACCACTGCTTAGCATCCCTATGGTTAGTCAAAACGTGCTGGTTAGGATGTCCTCTGCTGCAACTCCAGCTACTGACCCCTGAAGGAAAATAGCAGAAAATAGCATCCTGAGCTCATGGGAAAATGAGCATGAGATGGAATTATATGAAGGTAAAATGATCAAAAACATTTTAAATAAAACTATTTTTGAGTCCAGTTTCAGTGAACTGATGTAGTTAAAGCAGCAATGTTTTTTCAGTTCTTATGTTTTCTGTTAGTGACTTCAGGCGTGCTCGCTCAGCCCTGAAACATTGACTTGTAATTTATTCAAGGATAATGTCATTAATTCTCAGTCAGCCACTCTTGCTCTAAACAGAAAATATAGGGAATATTCAGTAAATCTTACAAACAGGCAAATATTGAAAGTCCAGGGAAGATCACATGGTCTGATGTTTAATGAATGTAACTGCTATGAGACTTGGCTGTGGTGCTCTGTGGTCTGAGACGTGTTTATGTAATCACACACAGATGTACTGAATTGCATTAGATAGGGAAGTAGTTTTCACATCCTTCAGTCTGGAAAAACTTTTGTTTCCAGAACAAACCATGTAAGTTCCATGTGCTCAATTTAGTGAATTGATTCAAATCATAAGTATGCTTAACATGTGCAGACACTGATATACTTATATTTCATTCTCAGCATTCATAAAGTTTCAGCTGAGTGGCAGCAAGATTAGTCATACAAACCCAGAAAAGTTAAACATCTAATTCCTCTTTGGTCTGGGCCTGGAAAGTACCTCTGGTGTTTTTAATTAAAAAAAAAATTCTGGGAATTTACACTTAAGATGTCTCTTCACTCTGTCACTTCTCTAAGCAGCATACTCTGGTGAGGGTAGCAATGGAAAATTTAATTTTGGATTGGAAATGTGTTGAAATTTTCAGTGCAATGGATGCTTTGAATGAAACATTCGGTGAGATCACTACTAATTCCTGTGGAAAAAAATGGCATGCTTCAGCTCTATCCAAGATAGGAATAATTAGAGACCTTGAACAGTATATTCACTTTTTATTGACCAGCTTTTATTTCTTAGAGTCCCACCATTTGTGGAAGTCCCAGATTGCTAAAACATGTGTACATTACAAAGAACAGCTCCAACAATTCACAAAGAATAAAGCACTCTCTGGAGTCTGAATTTTTGCTCATTTGTTACGTACATACTCTCTGAAGCCCAGTGCTCACATGCTGGGGATCTCTGTTCAGTACAGGCTGCAGAGGAAATAACATTACCCACAGTTAGAAAACTGAGCAAATAACATTACCTACAGTTAGAAAACATGCTGTTTTCCAGAGAAACTTCAGACACATCAGAAATCTCACAGAAAGAAAGCATCCCTATCCATAAAGCTATGTCATCTTTGTTCTGTGGCAATGCTTCTGCCTTGGTTAAGTCTCCTCGGAGCTCCTGCTATGATGCAACTGCATTGCTTGATGTTCTGTGAGCCACAAACTCCTCTAAAACCTCCAAGTCCTCAAGGCAAAAGAGCAGCTTTTTTCATGGGAACTCGGTCTCTCCCTGGTTCAGCCTCCTATTGTCTGGACCTGAGGATATCTTATTCCTTCTGAAGAGTAGCAGATTGCTGAAAAGCGAATGTGATAATAGCTTTGGCTCTTCATGGCTTTCTGCCCATGCCCAGCCCCTAACAGCAGGATTGCAAGGCCAGGATTGAAGGAAAAATAGGTGCCTGAGCATGTTGAGGATTAGGAATATATCCACAAAAGCAGAGGAGGTGGTTGATTGTCACAGCCTTTATGGCAAAATCTATCAGATCAGGCTGTTTAGACAATGCCTGCACCAGAAATAAGAGCAGTATCTGTCCAAGTGACCAGGGCTCAGGGCTCTTCATGAAAGAAGGTATGGGTTTGTCCTGGCACTTGCAACATCCTTGTTGCCTTGAGATAACTGGACTAGGTTTTGCAAGATGCTTCAGGCAGTTCCCACCAGAGATGAAAAGGAGTTCAGTGCATTAGTTACTAATCCAGAAACAACTCATACAGAACCATAAACCTCTGTGTTACTGTTAAGAGTCTTACGGATCACATGCCATGGGATGCATCAAAGAGAGATGATGGCTGTGTGAAGCATATGGGGTTTGTCTGGAGTACGCATGGAGCAAAAGGTTGCCAGGAAGCTCTTGGATGGGAGGCCAGGAAGCTGTTGGTTGTGGCTTCACTGTAGTGAAGGAGGCGAGACAGTGACGGGGAGCTACAGTTTTGTGGTAAGCACAGGCTCAGGGATAGCTGCAGGTTTCGTGGAGGAAGGTGTGGGGGGAGGCCGGACAAGCATCTCCCATGGGGAGCATAGAACACTCCCACGTGTCCTTCAGCTCTGTGGAACACCTGCGTTGGAGCCTGGGGCTGGGTCACCACTGCTGTTTCAGGGAAGCTCTGTGTTTATGCTGCCCAAACACAGCTACTCATTCAGCCTTCTGTTTTCCAGGTTGTTGAAAAAACCTTTGTTTGTAGGGTGTTAAGGGATGACTAGATAGTGAATGTTCTGATTTGTCTTTTCATCAAGCACAAGGCTCTGGTCTGCCATAAAATGAATGAAATCCCCTTTCTAATGAGGGGGGAAATGAGGATACAGGGAAAACAAGGAAAGCTTTACCTCCAGAAAGTGCAGTGGCAGCTGTTAGGTCCATTGCTGCAGTACCTGCCCCTTTGGTTCTAACTGCAAGGTCCAATGAACATAAAATCCTGCTCCAACAGTGATTCTTAGTCAATAGACAGCATCTAAAATCCATAATTTATCCTGTCTGTGCCCTTTCATTTTGAACTGGATGATATTTTTGCACCAATAAATTGAGTGCCATGCCTCTGTGCAGTATATAACTTTGTGCATCAGTTTGGTCTGGTTAAATGCCAGGTCTTACATGGACCTCCTGGCATGAATCCAGCAGAGGACAGCAAAGGAGCTGGAACATCTCTCTTACAAGGAAATAATGAGGGAGCTGGGCCTGTTCAGCCTCAAGAACAGACATTTGAGAGGGGACCTCTTCAACATCTATAAATATCTGAAGGGCCAGTGCCAAGAGGAGGGAGCCAGGCTCTTCTTGGTGGTGCCGGTGGTGCCAAGCAGTAGGACAAGAGGCAATGTACAGAAACGGATGCTCAGGAATTTCCACCTGAACATGAAGAAGAATTTCCTTACTCTGTAGGTGAGTGAGAACTGGAGCAAGCTGCTCAGAGAGGTTGTGGACTCTCCCTCACTGGAGAGTATCTGGACACAATATTCAAGAAGTGTCTGGACACAATTCCCTGCTATGTGGTCCAGGATGACCCTCCTTGAGCAGAGAGGTTGCACCACATGACCTGCTGTGGTCCTTTCCGATCTTACCCATTCTGGGATTCTGTGGGCTTTGGAAAGCTGCTGAAGCTATCACTTGAAAAAATAAATAATGCCAAGTGAAAAACTCAGCACTACATTAGAATTTTTCCTTCAAGAGACAGTATTTCTTACTAGTGTCTTAATGTTTTTATTTTTACTGAAATAATAATTGACCCCTTCTTTCTTTTCTAGAGCTTCAGCCGCAGAAGTCACTAAAAGTTTTCCAAGAGGTGCCATGTGCACAATGGGATGAGTAACACACACACAAACCCAAAGGGGAAATAGTGCGGGACTGAAGATTTAACTGACCAAAACTGAAGAAAATCCCCCAAAACCCAGCCTTCCCAAAACACAGGATAGGACCTGTAATACTAGCTGAGCAATAAAGAATTTGGATATATTTAGTTAATGAAAGCTCTTGCTGGAAGGTAAGATTGGGTCATTTATGTCTGCACAATAGCAGCGCTAGTGTAGAACATATGAATACCAGATGGCTGGAACGGTTCCATTAATGAACTGATGCATTCATTGTTCTGAATTTGATTTTGTAGCTTTTTGCTTATGATGATTTGATTGCACCACCATTAAAAACCTTCAATAACCTCAGAACTCCTCAGAATGCAAAAGAGGAGATGCCTCTGTCCCCACTTTCCACTGACCTGCAGGTGTGCAACACCTCTGTCAGTCAAGCTGATGAATACATTTCATGCTGTTTTCTTAGTTCTTCAATTTAAATAATATATGCAGGACCCATGCACAATATATTCTTTCTTCCAAGACACAGGAAAATGCATTCCAGGTGACACTCCATTATAGTCAACGGGGTTATCCTGTGATGGACATGTAGGACAAAAGAAAATCATAGCTGTAGGTATGTAGGGAAAAATTCCTTCCAGATATGTGCAAATACAGGAACAATGTCAGGCACTAGGAGATACACTTTTCCTCCAGAGCAGATGCCTCCTTTATTAAACATAATTCCTATTGCAATAATCTTTCTTGTCTCCAAGCTTAATTAATGAACAGTCTAGGAAACCACTTCATGTGTATGTTTCCACAGGTAGTTTAATTTTCTGGCTTACACAGCTCCTCTGCTTTCCCTCTCCAACATAGGCTCTATCTTCACTGTGGCTCTGCAGGCACTTTTTGTCACAAAAAGGCCTGGTGTAGTTAGGTGACAAACATATGTCTATCCTTTGTGGCTCATCACTGATCCTCATGTCTGAACAGACCTAAAGGGAATAAGAAAAATGTAAAAAATCTAGAATATTACAATATTATTATCCGTGAGTAAAGGATTTCTGTCAGAGCAGGGCTTTTGCTATACACCTGTCTTTGAGAAGCTGGAAAGACTCCAACCCCTAGTGTCAGGAATGACCCCAGTCTCTTATTTCTTATTTTACTTCCATTTCAATCCATTTGAGTTTGCACTTATTAAGAAAGCTAAAATTAGAGTAAAATAAATAAATAGAACCCAAAAATCAATGACTAACAAACAGGAGGGAAAAAATGGAAGTAGATAAGTGTGGATGCAGACTGCTCACAAGACCCTTGGAGACAAGTTCTTTTCCCTGGGGGTCCTCTGCCTCCTTTTTCACCTAGCTACTCCAAACCCCTGATGGTGTTGGTAGAGATTAGTTATCTCTGATACTGCTTTCTGGGACAGGGCCACACCAAGAAAGAAACAGAGGTCAGGTAGCAGGGGGAAATTCTCATGCCAACCCTCCTTAGCATGAAGGCAGCAGACATGGATACCAGATAACTGAGCTGGAATCCCATTTTTGAAGGCACTCAATTTCTCTAAGAAGAACATCCCAGGTTTTCCTTGGATGCTCTGTGAAGTTTGCTTCTCTTGAACTTCAGCATCGTGTCTCAGGGACACTAAAGGACAGGAAATGATCTCCAGCTATAAGAATGGTATTCACACCGTCCTATTCCTTGTTCTACAGACACTGTTAGGATTATCCAACACCCATCCTGCAGGTGTTGGGCACACAAGGAAGCTGCAGGACACCCTTCTGTGTCTTTCTGGAACAGGGGGAGAGGACACTCTGGGGCACCCCAGATGGAAAGAGATGTGTAGGTTTGGATTCAGTTTCCCACCTACAGAGAGTAAGCTAGGATGACCAAGATATCTGGGGGCTTTTCTCAGCTCCCCAGGAGCAAAGCCCGTGTAATCCAGCCGCTGCACCCTCTGGAGTGCTCTGGTGGCTGGCTGCCACAGCACTGCTTTCCCAATCATGCTGATGCTGTGCACTCGGTGAAATGCCCCTGCTCTGCCTCACCAGCACAGAGGAAAACCTTGGGATCAGTCCAGCCTTGTTCGTTAATAATTGAAGGCCTGGTTGCCTGCTACTCCCTTTGCCATTTAGGGCTGAATTGCTGCTTGTGTTTACAATCCCACAGATAGTATTTGCAGCATTTGTTTGCAATTGTTCCTGTAGTTCCTTTGTGTTTCTTTCACCGGGCAGGCAGAGTAAGGGCTTCAATGGAAAACAAGTAGAAAGCCATTTGTTTAATGCCAGCAAACTAAGGGGACACAGTACCTGACCTCATCAACAAAGCCACTTTAAAGCCACTTTAAACCTGATGGAAGTCTAACCCCATATTTTCAAAAGATGAGAACACCTTTCTTGGTGGCGCTTCTACTTTTTTGACTAGCTGCCAGATTTTGCCTGGCTTGGTCTGTGGTTTCCCAAGATTTCTAGATGCCCAGCTCTCCTTTCAATAGGAAAAAGGTGTTCAAAGTGCATGGTAATTTCCATAGTAACTCTTCGGAGACATACTTGCCCTGATGGTGACCTCCTCAGCAGTGGGAGAAACAAAAAATAGCTCCAGCTCTGTGCCATAAAACAAACCTGGGGCCCCATCAGATTTTGGTTTTTAATTTTTCTCTTCAGGAGCCTCTCAAGCAGCACAGAACAGAGTCACCCAGGAGGGGCAGGGAGGAAGCTCAGGAGGGCATAC
This sequence comes from Pyrgilauda ruficollis, assembly GCF_017590135.1. NCBI lineage: Eukaryota > Metazoa > Chordata > Aves > Passeriformes > Passeridae > Pyrgilauda > Pyrgilauda ruficollis. The sequence goes on from NW_024529377.1 coordinate 1,442,628, forward strand.
TGCCTGTGCAGGACCCTGTACTGGGGCAGCGAAGTCAGGAACAAGAAAAGCAAAAGTAAAGGGACCAACCAAGTCCCCTGTGTCATCACCCATGTCAGAAGGGGCACAGTGCAATGAAGTGAGTAAAAAGGGAGGAGGAGAGATGTCAGGCACAAAGCTGAGATGTTTCTCTATGTGTTTGTTTATTTGTTTTTTTCTCAGTACACAGTTGGTAACTAGCAGGTCGTTAATTGACAATAGAATATATTGGTTGAAATTTCTTGTCACAAAACTGGGGTTTTCAGACCATGACAGAAATAAGCTGTTTGGTAGGCAGAAGAATACTGGGTGCTGATACCTATAGTTTTGTTGATGCTAGTAATGGCTATCAGGTTGTTCACGATTAGCAATATTTGAATTAAAGTCCTTGCTCTACCATGGCTTAAGATTTTCAAGCCAAGAGCATGTATATATTTTTGTGGAAAACATGCTGTATCAGTCGTCAATTTTGCACATAAAGGATGAGTAGACAAGGCAACTTCTGTGGCAGCTATTACACTCGTGGTCAGACTTAATTAATTTTCCCTGAGCCTTCAAGTGCAGAAGTACGTAATATATTGAGTGAAAAGGGCCAGCTTGATTGTGCATCGGTCTGAACAAGAAACATCCTGACTTCCAGAAAGTAATAACTGTGTCAAAATGGAAGGGAAAAAGGTGTGCTGCATTACAGGAACGAGGCACTGACCTCTACAAAGGTTAACAGGCAACGTACCCAATGGAGATTTTTTGTTCATTAGGAGGAAACATGAGAGTATAATTAGAAACAGTCCATGCTGTATGGTTTTACCCACTACTACTATTCAACAGAGTAGAACAGATGAAGGTGTTCACTAGTTTTGGGATTGAATTAACAACCAGAAAGTTAACAGTGAGTGATTAAAATGGACACCATAGGAGTCAGGAGATAAACTTGTAATTGAATATTGGAGCTTAACATCAGCAGAATAATGGTAATTTTTATGATGATGATTTTAAAAATTATTTTATAATTAATGAAGAACATGCACCATTTGAATGATTGTTAAGTGGATGGAACAATCAAATGCAATAGGAAATCTTTAATGTGCCACCTGAGACTGAGCCCTTCAAATTGTTCTGGAACCTGTCCACAGAAGATCCTGGGTCAAAATTCAGTCTCATAAGCTGCACATGAAGTTTGAAAACAAAGAGATTTTCTTCCTTTGAGGTAGGTGCACGTGTCCTGTGAAGGTTAATGGGAACTGCAGAAGCATTTGCCCTACAGGGAAGGGGATTAAAACCCCACACTATTAAATTGCTCAACCATAAATTTGGTCTTTAGCAGTTACACAGATATATTGAAATTTGGAGTTTTCCTTTCTCAGCAAAAATTCTCAAAAAAAGTTGCAAAATATTGAGGTTGAATGGGAAGAAATAGGTCAGGGTGCAAGCTTGTTTGTCTCTATATACTGGGAGCCTTAGTGCTGAACTGCACACACTTGTGGCCACTTTCTTAAAGCTGTGTAACATTGAGGCTTCACAAATCTGCCCTGTTCAGACTGTTGTCTGTTGAACTTGTTCTAGCTGGGAAGAACTTAAGCCATGGATTTGACCCAATCTTTTGGTCAAAGAAATTATTCTTGACTCATGTGGAGTAAGGCTTGAATCACTGGAAACAGCGATATCACTGTGCCTCTTTCCATTTGGCTGGCATCTATTGGACAAAATTCACAGTCTGAAAAAGAAATAAGAAGAAAAAAGGCAGAAATAATTCTTCTTTTCAGAAAAAATCCCCCAGCTACCATTTTGAGTCACATCATCCCAGAAATGAATCTCACTTTCTGACACATAGTAAAAAATACATGTCTTTGAAAATTGCAAGGACAAAAAAGAAGGATTCCCTTTATGTGACTGCAAAGAATCTATCTTTTTTTCTTTAAGGAGTGTCTGAGGACTATGAGCAGCTGGATGAATCAAGTGAAATCCACTTCTCTGGGCTCTTCCCAGACAAGGGTGAGCACTGTTGCATGGTAGTGAATCTTCTTGCAACTCAGATAAGGTGAGCTTATGTGATCCTGTAAGCACTGAATAAGAGAAGTTACCTATTGTGTGAGAGACTGGAAAAATACTGATGCAAAATTATTTTAAAAAATATTTATGAGAGGACTGGCATTTTGTACATTCTAGAAATTTTAAATAACAATCTATACTATGTGCTATGTAAGATTTTTGAGTACCATGGTTTATTACACCTTCCTGAACTTTGTGAGGATAGCTTTTAAATTTGTTGCATTAAAGAATATATTCTCAGACAAACTGTTTTGGACCCTATTATTGTCCTTTTTGGATTGTGACCCATTCTTTGTGCCTAGCATGATTCAGCCAAACTTTTACCCACTGCAGTAAGTGAAAGTTTACATTTTTTGGAGAGGTAGTACCTAATAATAAGAGGACCATGAAGTCATTCACACAACCACATGCATAACTTGCATGAACTCCAGAAATCAGTAACTACCACAAAGTACAGAGGTCATATAGGCAATGATGAGTTAATGTTTGGAGTCAAAATCAAGTTCTCAGTGTCAGTAAAGGGCCAATATAATTTAAGGGGCTTTTATATGAGAGTGTCCACACCACTGTCTGCATGCCTAGGTAGGTTGGCCTGTGACTCCCATTAGTACCTGAAAGGAGTGTGACAGAACAATATCCCTCATATTCAAAATGGGAACACAGCCTGTATTTTAGCACATTCACAGGAAGCCTGAAGCTATGTGCTCCTTGTGACTCAGGACTGGTGGTTTTCAGATGCTCTTTTGGTCAGTCATTCAAGCGAGGACTACGCACAGCGCTGCTCCTCAAATTGCAAACCTCCTCACACTGCCCATTCAGCAGAACAAATACCCGTGCTCCTTGGGATGAAGCCTGAGAATAAAAGGCAGCAGGACTTCTCTGTTCTGCTCCCTACTGAGTCAGGAGCTTGGGCTTTGTTACGCCAAAAATTTATTGGCTTTACATTGCTGGAAGTACAAAATACTCTGAGTACAAGAAATAGGTTATGTCTCATAGTAAGTATCCTGCCTGTGCAGAGCAGGAAAAGCTCCTTTCAGCATCATTGGCATGATGAGAACATACCTGTCTGTGTCTGTACCACCCCATTCTAGTTTCCACTCTACCTCCAAGAGTCTACCAAGAAGAGTGAATCTGCTTCTCTTCTACCTACATATGGATTTTATATGGAGGAGGATTATCTTCAGGTGGATAGTGAATGGTTGCCTTTAAAAAAAGTATCTGTTTCCTAAAAAGTCACCATCCTTAGAAACTGTCATCCACATGGAGTAGTGGAGGTTAGGTTGGAGGGAGAAGGGGGGAGAAGGGTGGGATGTGCAGCTCTGAGACCCATCTATGAGCTGGGCACCTGCTGCACTCCTGAACAGCTCCCAGGATTTCTGGAGCATGCCAGGGTCAGAGGTTTCAAGAAGAGAGTCCCTCAGAATACGGAATGAAAAGGGGAGCCTTGAAAACTCTGAAATTAGTCATTCTCATTTCAAATGTTCCATTTAAATGAATCAATGCAAAACTTGGTCAAAGTAACACTAGGGATTTGTAAACTCTTTGAGGTAGAAACCAGGCTTTGACAGTCTCTAGAAGAGTGAAACATCAGTTTTAAGTGGAACACACAAGTACTATAGTTTAAAGCAAACAGCAAAAATGCAGCTGGTGCAGAGCCACTCCGTACTTCTTCAGCCTTTGTAAGCATGTGACTCCTGGCATGGAGATTTAAATAACATAAAAGGTACATTGGCATAGAGTATCCTCACTACTTACCACGTCTCGCTACGCACTCTTACTGACACAGATATTGTCCTGGTCTCAGTCTGTGCTGCACACTTCCAGCGCTGTGCAAACTGCCATAATGACAAAAGGACTTGAACTGGAGCTCCTTGATGACATGACAGCCACCAGAGTGGCCTTGCTCTGCCAACTGGCAGTGGAAATGTCAGGCCTGACTCTCAGCGATGCAGAACACAGGACATGTGATGCAGAGTCACAGAACATGGGGCAAAAATAGGAGCCTCCATTACAAGAGGCAGCCTATCTCCAAGAGCAAAACAAATCCTGTGGTGGGATTTTAAAATGATCATGTCACAGCTTGGAGCCACTCTGTAGAAGCTCCACCCACCACTGTGCAGTGGCAGACTTGGTGGTTCACAGGTGGCAGAACTGTAAAAAGCCAGGAAACCATCAAATAAGCACAGCTGTGACCCATAAAGTTCCACTTCCACCGTGCAGCAAATCGGAAAGGAGGCTAACTCTGAACATTCCTCCTCCTCTGGTCCATGAAGCACTTGACATATGGATAGCTTGGTGCTGGGGACAGCACCAAAGATGCAGACCTGGCTATCAAACCCTCTTCTAACTCCATCACTGTCAGTGTGCTGCTGCCATTAAGGAAAACTGTGTTAAGGAGATGCCTTTTGTTGAACCATATGGATAGACCAGAAATGTTGGAAGGCTGTGTAGTGTTCTGAGATTCCAGAGAAAAAATTTACCAAAAGGCAAGAAAACTGAAGTTGGCAAAACCAAATGTATGGCATAATAATAATAATAATAATAATAATAATAATAATAATGCCTTTTGTCTTCAGTATCATTCTGTGGGTTTCATTGTTTCCTTTTGCAAAAAACATTATCTGGAGAGCAGTCAAAATTTGCATTTAGTCCCAGAATTGTGGTGCTCTCCAGCCATCTATATGGTACAGGAATGATGACTTGTGCTTTTTTTTAAAAAAACAAGTTTAGACCATACCTGAAGGCCTTACCTAAGATGACTGTTTTAAAAGAAAGTATATTTCTCTTTCATTTTTGTTAAAACTGGAGTCATTAGTGATGCCATAAATCTCTCCTGCCAGCAGTAAAAGACTTGTTTTGTCCTATAGGCAGGACTGATTTTAGATTTCATCTAAAGATTAAGATTTGATCATTACATGGTTTGTGTATCTGAACATTTCAGTGAGAAGAGGAAGGCTGCCTTTCAAAGGCTGAGGTAACTGCTGGAAGCAGAAATGTACATGCCAAAGGACACACATTCCTCCTTCTCATTTGGGTCTCTTCCTTTCAAAGTAAACTGACCTCCTTTGTCTGTGTCTACTTCAAATTGCCAGTCAGTTTACTATGAAAGAGACTTCTAAGCTAGGTCTAATAAACACCTCTGTCATACTGAATCTCTCTTGTAGTAAAAGTCCTCCAGTGTTGTTTACAGACAATACCACCTTCCTGTGTCTTTGAGAGGTGTGCTCTTACAGAAGCAACCTGTACTGACCTTGGTAGAAGGGATCATTTATCAGTAGGAATGGGAGAGCCAAAGCTACAAACACGTAAACAAGACCAAACCATAGCAGTGTTAAAAGGCTTGTGTCTGTGTAAAAAAAACCCCAAAACCCAAACCCAAACCTACCAAGAGTTACACATCTCTGCTCTTTTGTTTAATCTTAGACTGCATAGCCCTTGCCTCATGCTGTTAGTGAGCGAGAGGTTTCATGAAAGCTCCTGTGAGTCATGGCTACTGAAGTGCTTGTTTCTTGCCCACCTTCTTGCTTACCCTTCACTGCATCTTAGTCATTTGCTGGTGGATCTGGAAATTCTTTCTACTGCAGCAGCATCTCTCCTGCCTCTGAGGTTCCATCCAAGGGGATCAGGACTGTATTGCACCAGGTATGAACAGATATTCATACTTTCTAAAGCTTTCAGCCTAAATAAGCAGAGAGCAGAAGACAGGGAAGAGGTGTGTTGTCCATTAAGGAATGAGGGATATAGTGATTTGCTCAAAGCTGTTCATGTAATTGCTGTCAGAGCTAGCAGTTGAAAACCTGGGGAACTCCCAAGTGCCAGAAAGAAGAAACTAGACTTGTCCAAAATTTTCCCAGCTTTGATTAAATGAAATTAAAATATTTCCTAAAAATAAACTCAAATATTTTTATGATTGATATGTATCAAAACATGCACCAGTAAAACCCCTCCTTTCTCAAATGCAGATTATGTGTACAGACACACATGAAGAAGAAGTCAGAGTTAAAGTGAGTGAAATTTGGTTTACTCATCTGAAACTGTGCCTGTTTACATATGGCTGAATTAGAGGTATTATGTCTTTGACAACGTACTTCATTAATATTTTTGTACAAGTGCATCTACACCACAATCTCCAATGGCTGTCTATTACCCTGTTTTTCACTTGTTTAAAATTTTCACCTTCCTTCTGAGTTCCTAATGGAACAGTTTCCTAATGCTCTGGTTCTGGGGTAGTGTTTTTGGTCTTTTTTTTTTTTTTTTTTTTAAGGTTTGTGAAGATTGTCCAGCACTTCGAGCAAAAGCTTTAGTAATAAATATATAACACTGGGACTGATCCCTTTGCCCTTCCTCATTCTGAGGTTCCTCTTTTGATTTCAAGAACAGAATCAGCTGAGCAACATGCTACGCAGCACAAATAATATTGGCAGGAAGACCCACAAAGCAGAAACAGAACTCCTGTCCTTCAGCCAGAAGGCATTATAATTTCTGTGACGAAGAAGATCATGTTGCACTTTTGTTCCTACAGTCACAGTAAGAGGAACAGTCAGTTCTCAGAAATACATGATTTTATTTTAAGGAGTGTTGCATGGTAGAGAGAGCTGAGCTAACAGTGCAGCTAGGCTCCTGCGAAGAAAATTCAGATCATGGAAAATGCAGAGTAGGTGCAGTAATATAAGGCAGAACATGTACTGGAAAAAAAGGACAGTGCTGCAAGAAGCTCCTTCTTTACTGAGGAATGGACTGAGAGAAAGGAGAAAGGGCACACTGGAAGAATAGTTTACTTTATCTAGATACAGCAGATATCAAGCTGTATATGGAACAACTGGATATCAGTCTAGTGAGCAAGAACTAGAGAAACAGAGAGATGTAGAGAACTTCTCAGGAAAGGAAAAAACCACAATGAAAACTCTTGCAAAGCTCACTGGAAAACTCCAGGTGAGGGAGTGAGGGGCCTGAGGAAGCAGACAGAGCAGGCAAATGCAAAGCAAAATGAATAAGTTAAGAACTAATGATTGAAGCAGAAACTACAGTGAAGTGGGTAAACGCAGAGCCTTCTCCCAAGTGACAATCTGCAAAAGAAGAAATGGGTGAATAGAAAGCAAAGGTGCAAAACATCCTCAGAACAACAAATAAAAAAAATATAAAAGACATGGGACTTCTAAACAGAGTTAGTTCCACCTTAATACAATTTCCAATGAAATGTGGGAACTTAGCCAAGACATCATTAATATCACTCTAATAGAAATGTCAGCAATACAAGCTGCATTGAGAAGATGAAAAACAACAGAGCAGCAATCAAAAAAGCTGTAGCACTAATGCTAAGGATATGTGACATCCACAACTTAAACTATGGCAGAGCTCAGCAGTGATGCCTGAGGAAAAAAGAGATCCCTCCAGCATCCTGAAAACACAAAATGCTCCAAACTGGGATTGCAAGAACCATGATGTCTGGAAACAAGTAATGAACTCTATCTAATCTGAAAGGTTTTCTGCAAGTGCTGCACTCCATGAAATAAAAGGAGCAATGGATGGAAAGTTTTGTGAATAGTTTGGATATAGGCTTAGTCCTGTACAGACTAGATACATCCACTTAGCCCACTTTAGATATATGCAAAACAAATCACTGGCTTTCAAAGCTTCCAAAATATCTAGAGAAAATCTTTGTTATTGGCTCTTTTGGCCCTAGAGGAGCTTGCCTGCTGGTGTTAATAAGGAAGAGAAAAGTCAAGTGCTGCTGACAAAGAGTAAACAGTCATTTAGCATAAACACCTCTTAAAAATGTGGCTGCTTTTCCTTTTAATTGATATTAGGATTTGTCATGGACAGTGTCAGTGTGCACTGACAATATTAATCCTGGAAGTATGGAAACTACCTCTACACTTTGACAGTACAAATGTCCCTAGGTACAACTCATTGCCACATTGTGTCACAGTGCCCAGCTTCTCAGGAGTGGTCAAAAAAGAAAGGCTGGATCATAGAATCGTTAAGGTGGGAAAAGACCTCTAAAATAATCTATCTGTAAAGGTAGAACCACCATCACGTTCACCACTAAACCATGTCCTTAAGCACCATTACCACACATTTTTTAAACATTTCCAGGAATGGTGACTTCACCATTTTCCTGGGCAACCTCTTCCTTGCAACTCTTTCAGTGAAGAAATTTTTCCTAACATCCATTCTAAATGTGGTGCAACTTGAAGCCATTTCCTCTTGCACTGTCACTTGTTACCTGGGAGAAGAGACCAACCCTCACCTGGTGGCTTGCCCCATTCAGGTGGTTGTAGAGGGTGATAAGGTCTCCATCTTTTTCTCCAAGTTAGACAGCCCCAGCTCCCTCAGCCGCTTCTCATCAGACCTGTGCTCCAGACCCTTTCCGATCTTCATTGCTTTTCTCTGAACACACTCCAGCACCTCAGTGTCTTTCCAGTAGTCAGGGGCCCAAAACAGGACCTAAGGTGTGATCACCAGTGCCAATTACACAGGGACAGTCACTGCCCCGGTCCTGCTGGCCACACAATTGCTGGTACAGGCCAGGATGCCATTGTCCTTCTTGGCCACCTGGGTGCACACTGGCGCATGTTCAGCTGGATGCTGACCAATAAGCAGCCCCAGGTCCTTCTCTGCTGAGCCACTTTCCAGACACTCTGTCCCCAGCCTGTAGCACTGTAGGAGTTGTTGTGACCCAAGACCAGGACTTGGCACTCGGCCTTGCTGAACTCATTCATTCAGCTGGTCTCAGCACCCTGTGTTTGCATGGCTGTCTAGAGTGCATGCACTCCACATAGATGTTTCTTTGGTAGGATGTAAGCAAAACTAACCACCCTAAAATTTCCAGTGTTTCTGGCCACGTGATGAAAGGCAAATGTTATGCCTTGGCTGTGACCTGTGATCATACCTTTTTCATCTGCTCAGCATCTATTAGTTTCTTGAAGGAGTGGACCATCATGCATCCTCAAGTTGCCTGGGCTACACGTGTGCAGAGCTAAGCTCCAGAATGCTTTCAAGGGCCTCTGGGAGAAGCTAAAGGGCAGACAGCCATCAGAATAACACATGCAAGCTACTTCTTAAGGACCTCTTCTTATCTATGCACCTGATAGTAGGCTGAATATATTTATCTTGTGGCAGCAGCACACATCAAGTTGCTATCACTGTGGGGAGTCCTGTAACCCCTCCTTATTCACATGACAGACTCATTTTCTGGTTATAAAATAGTATCAGATCCAAGTAAGACTTAAATTGCAGCTATTGTTAGTTGATTGTTGTCTGCATTCCTCTGCCAGAACCAATGGAATTGTGCTTATTCCCCTGGAGGACACTGTCATAAATGCACTTCCTGATTTCTTTGCCACCAGTCACTGACAGGTGAGCTGCTATAACTTCATGATGGCTCTTAAGGCTCTCCTCCACTAACTTTTAGCCAGTTACAGAGCACAGACATGGCTCTGTAGCCAGGCTACAGAGTACTCTTGTCATGGATGCAGCTCTTTTGCATCCATCCCACTGCTTTTCCCATCCATTTTGCAATGTGGCATTTCTGAGCAGTTTTTTTGTAAATTCATAGAACAGGTGAACGTGTATAGGATGTGATGGTTAGCGTCTCGTATTCATTTTGTGATCACTTCAGTGCACCAGGTCAGCTAACTCCTTATTAACACACTGGTATTTGTAACGAGGTCCATAGTTTTGGAGAAAAGTTATCTCAGCCCTTCTGCTGGTGCTGCTTAACACTGGAGGTCTAAGTCAGTAGCAGGTTGAAATTCTTGCAGAGTTTGCAGGGTTTGACTCAAGGAAGTGAGAATTCACTGCCTCCTCTGATATGGACAGGAAACATTTACAGATGCTCCCAGCAGAGTCTTCAAAGGGTGAGGCAGGAAAACATGTGGTGTACATGTGGACTTCAGTGGGAGGTGGTTCTGCTTGATGGATATTTTTCCTCTGTCAGCTTGTAATACAGACAGCAGACCCTGAGGGAAAAACGGGGTCACACCTAGGACTGAAAGCTCTGCTTGTGCTGAAGCAACAGGCGGAGCTGCCATTGCAAGCATTTGTAGTTCCAACACTTAAACACTGCCAAACCACTGACAGGCTTTAGTGGGACAAACACGGAATTGCAAGGAAAGGTGAGCACATTCTGTAATGGACGTTTCCTCAGCCTTGAATCTTTTCATTTTGTGGAAGCTTGTCAGCAGAGGGAGAAAGAAAGGCAACTCCTCCTGCTTTGCTTCACTGCTTCACCAACTAATTATCACTTATACGTTGCACTTGTATAACTGACTATCCCAAAATTAATTAAATCCTTCCAATCCTTAGAACTCCAGTTGGGTTGCTGTATTTTACCATTGTATTTAATCAGTCAGTAGCAGAAGGAAATTCTTGTTTAGAACAGAAAATTGTCTGAATTTTTCAGCCTCTGCTCTTGTATCTTCCAGAACCCAGATTCTTAACAGAAAATCTCCTTATGGTTTGAAAACAGAAGTCATATAAAGAATATTCTGCTTTTTCTTCGGTCAAATAACACCACAAGAGCCCTCTCTTTGTCACTCATGACCCTGCACTGATCATAATGTGTACACAGGGTAATTTCGTGTCTCTGGCTCATCTCATGAAGAAACAAGACATTCCTTCCTTTCTGCCTTGATCTTCAGCCCAAAGAGCCAAGCTCTGCCTATTGCCTGCATGCAGAACTGTTTCTGATGCACTGGCATGACCTCAGAAGGTTCTGCACAGCAGATTTGCAGGGAAACTTTGTGCCACCAATGAATTGAAAGAGGATTCCAAGACACTAGGAAAATGTGAAAACTGCTCATGTGCCTTAGCAATACTTTCTTTAGTTGATCAAAAACTGGGAAGGATAGGAAGGGGCTGCTAGTTGTCAGCACAAAGAAGTTTTTCACTCAGTGGAATGCTATATGTCCTTTATGACATATGTAATTTTCCTCCAGCAAAGAAGACATCTTTTTTTTTTTTTTTTTTTTTTTTTTTTTTCTTTCTTCCTTCTTTCATCAGCTAAGATGGTTAGTATCTTAAGAGCACGGGCATCAGTCAAAATTTTCTCAATATTCTCAGAACCAATAAGATGAAAACAAGCCCAAAATCTTTCATGCACAAAGAAGTTAGAAGTCTGTTTCTCCAGATATTTTTTGTCTCAATGATACAGCCACTTTGGTATTAATTTGATTGATTTAATGAGCAAAGTAACAAATCACAACATCACAGAATATGTTGGAATATATTCCAATATGAGTTGGAAGGGACCCCCAAGGATCATCAGGTCCAGCTCTTAGCCCTGCACAACACCACCCCTAAGAATAACAGCATGTTCCTTGGAGCACCTATTGTGCAGCAAAGTAGAAAAAATAATTGAATGTAGCTCCTTCTCAGTTACCCTGGGTGGCTCATGAGTGCTGGATAGAATGAGAGCCAATGAAAAATAATAATTATGACACTAAAGCATCCTGAAGTCTAATGAGTCCAATGAGTCTAAGTTCAGACCAGGAACACAGCAGGGAGGAATGGAGATGACAGTCTTTCATGTTCCAGAGCAAAGTCAGATTCCAAGCAAGGAAAGGATGGGATAATCTACAGATAGATTAGAGATTCCTCAGTAAAGGATGTGATGCTGCTCAGGAACTGTGATTTCCAATATTTTGCATCTTGTCAACAATATTTTTGATATACTAGGAAAATAAATCATGCTTCCAAGTGGAACACAGGACAAAGACTCTTACCACAGGATGGGGTCATGGGTAAGAGTGAGCTCTGTGCCTTCAGCATGACTTATGAGCAGGTCAGAGATAACAAGTGTAACAAATCACAGTTCCACAAATACTTTTCATGCCATTTAATGTCCTGCTGCTTCATCATTCCATGAGGACACAGAGCAATTGCAAACATGTGAATGCAGCAAGTTCCATCTGACTTCAGCAGTGACTTGTATACGGTCTGGAGTAATCTGCAGCCTCAATACATTCGAGGCTGTTTGCAAAAGCAATTAAATATCCAGATGCCTAACAGAATCTCTTAGTCTGTGCAACTGGGCTAGGACAAAACAAATCCTTCCTTACTGGGCTTTTCTATAAGACTAATTTGTCTGGAAGCACAAATTGCTCCTGTCTAATGGAAATAATTCCCTTCCCTATCTTCATATCCCCATCTTGAAGTTACTCAAAAGATAAAGAAAACTGTAGGAGAATTCCAGAATTTCAGCATGGGGACTTTCTGAGTAAATTTAGTTTCTTCGTCCTGTTAGAAGTCCAAATCCCTCTAGCTCCCTGTGTCCTCCTCATCCAATATTAATTTAAAGTCTTGCCCAGTCTGAGGTACCTTAGACTTGCAGCCTATATCTAAGAAATGCTTTAGAGACTGTTAGTATGGAAATAACAACTTCACCGATACTCACAATCCACAACTGAGCAGCTTCGTGACTAATATATTCTAGACTATATCTACGCTTATGCTTCCCATTTAGCCCTAAAAGCTCATAGCCAGAGTTCCAGTCACATGGGATGCTTTTAAGAAGAAAAAAAAAAAAAAGGAAAAAAAAGTAACAGTTTTTTAGAAAATAAAAATATATTCCATACAAGTTCTCTTCCTTCTGTGTATGGCACAAACCTTTTCAGCAGAAATAGCTTCTACAGCAACAAACCCCTTTTGGAGTTGTCTGGACTCAAGTGGATACTAGATGCAAACTGTAAGGGTGACTCTGCATAAAATTGGATATACAGCTCTTCCATTCTAATCCCTAGGTGGGAGTTTTCCCTCAGTATAAGAAAAAAATTACTCTGAAGATCTGATCCACATTTCCCACGTTAAGAGGGGAATAAACAACACTAACAAAAAAATTTATATTTTGCTTAATAAACACATTAGGTATATAATAAGGATCAGCTTCAGTTGATAAAGAGTTAAAATTTTTGCTTTTGCTATGAGAGAAAAAAATGAGCTTCAGGAATAAGAAAAACCTGTGCTTTTAACCTGATGTGTCACATGACAAAGAACATAATTGTTCGCAGAGTTATTGAGAGTATGTAAATCCTGGTGCAACAGAGCTTCCATGTCTCAGCTAAATATAAATGTAATGTAACCTTTTGAAGTCACAGATTGGCAGAGAACAAACTAAGAGCAGTTTGCCCTGCAATTGCATGCAGACACATCATAGCCATCTTAATCATGTTTGCTTTGGAGTCAGAAGACAGCATCAGGAAACATGAAGCAAATACTAGATCCAGCCCTTTGGGGAATTTTGCCTTTTATTTGATTATGAAGCTATGTAGCTTTTTCTGCTACAGAGGATGTACTTCACCAATAGCTAGTTTTTTCTCCTCATTGAGATAGACATTGTCATCCATCTGGCTGCAGTACTGCTTTAAGGTCTAGAGCGGTGGTGTGGGGAGTTCTTTACAGGGAGTACATAGTGTGCCCATTTGGTGCTCCACGGTAATCCGTGGGCATAATCCATGTGTCCCAGATATGTTTTTAAAAAAGAGTTTTGTCACTTTGTCAGTTTTTACTTTTCTGGGTTTCTCATGACAAACAGCCCATTCTCAGACATAAATTCACTATCTTGGAAACTGCCACAGCTTAATTTTTGTGGCTTTCTTAGAGCTTCTTCATTTTATATACCTCAAATGGAAATGTAAATTTAAACATATGAGACTAAAAAAACAATTTACTCTGAATGTGCTTTAAGGACTAGTCAACAAAAGGAGTTTGGCATAGTTTTCTCTATCGATCACTTATATATCTCAGCCCAAACCTTTAACCTATGATTCTGGCTTCCCATGATATTTTTACTATTGTAATTCTGATTGTTCTTTAATGTACCTGGACTAACAGTAGACATAGACTCAGACATAACATAGTGATGCCTAATGAAATTTGTATTTCTGTCTTTTGGAAGCAGAAATCTACTGTCATGGATTTACTGCTTGCTCCTTATTGCTGCCATTGTTCTTTAAATATCATTCTAGTAAATTACAAATAAATCTTAAGCTAAGTATTGCATGAATTGAAGTGGTATCCTGTAGAATGAATCTACCTCTTCTACTTGGAGGATTGTCTTCAGGGTAATCCCTGACATGAATACAGACTGGGACAAGAATTCATTGAGAGCAGCCCGGCTGAGAAGCATTTGGAGATTCTTGTGTGTGAGAGGCTGGACATGCCCCAGCCATGGGCACTCCCAGCCCAGAAAGCCAAACGTGTCCTGGGCTGCACCCAAAGCAGTGTGGGCAGCAGGGGACGGAGGGGATTCTGCCCCTCTGCTCTGCCCTGGTGAGAGCCCACCTGGAGCCCTGCATCCAGCTCTGGGGGCTCAGCACAGGAAGACATGGACCTGTTGGAGTGAGTCCAGAGGAGGTCACCATGGTGAGTAGAGAGATGAAGGACCTCTGCTATGAGGAGAGGCTCAGAGGGTCATCCTAGAGATGAGAAGGCTCCAGGAAGACCTTATAGCATCTTCCAGTACTTAAAGGGGGCTATTAAACACAGGGAGCGGGGCTTTTACAAGGGTAGAGAGTGTTAGGACAGGGCAGAATGCAATGAATATATGAATGAATATCCCCTTGCTTCAGCTTCACTGAATATAACCTTTATCTTAATCCTTGCCTGACTGATGAAAAAAAGATTGAGAAGTTTCTCAGAGACTCTAGAAATGAAATCTACAGTCCTAAATTTTTTGATGAGGGGTGTGGGAACATATCTGCCTTTGTCAGGGATGTTCCAGAGCACCTCCCTATGCACTATAGAGCCAACTGCATTTGTCAATTTGCCCCAATCCCTTTTCAAAGCTTTCCTGTTGTTTTCATATGAGTAACCTTTCCATTTTTCAAATGCCATGTTTTCCTTTTGAAAGATTTTTAACTCTTACAGACTGTGAATGATGAAGAGTTTATTTTGCTTTGTTTTCTTTTGGACCAGTGGTACAGAGTTTACTTTGGCTTCTAACTCCCCATTTTTTAAAAGCTCCCTGTCTGATTGTAAGCTTCTTTTCTCCCTTCCCCCCACTTTTCTTTTCTTTTCTTTTCTTTTCTTTTCTTTTCTTTTCTTTTCGTCTCTTCTTGCCTTGTCTTTTCTTGCCTTTTCTGCTTTAAATATTACTATTTGCTTAATAGTTTGCTTCATTTTCTACAGTTCCTCTCTTAAGATGATGCAGCTTTGTACCACATTTATTTGGTATGCTCTCTTCTTCTGTAAACTTAATGCTAGAACTTTCAAATGCAGTTCTTATTCTAGCTCCTAATTTTGTTATTGTAAGACCTAAGATCTTGTTCTATGAAGTCTATTGATTGGCATGCTGAGTGCTTCTTCCTGAACTCTCTTCCTAAACTTATGCTTGCTCTAGAGACAGAGATACAAAATCTTTAATTTTTCATTTCGATATCTAACGTCTGCTCTCGTGAACTTAATGTGGATCCGCTTTGCAGTTGCACGATAAATTTTGCTCTACAGCCCTGACCTTCACAACTTGCAAATTAATCTTAATTCCAGCCATAATTTAAGCAGTGACACCTTCGTTATTTCACTGATAAACCTAATTTTGGTTGTCCCAGAAATACTCTATGGTTAATTTCTAAAGAATTGACTTTGAAACATCTTTACTGGAAAAGATAATTGGAGAACAGAACAGAATGATTACAGTTATTGAATACTAATATTTAATAAAAAAATAGCCAGGAAATGTAATTTTATATACAAAAGGAATTGAAACTTAGTAATTAAATTCCTAGAAACTTCAAAATATGAAGAAAGATGACTATTCTATTTACCATTGCATCTTTTCCTTTTTCTGAAGGGAAGCAGGGGCCTCAGTGTACCTGCTGGTGAGAAGTTCAGCATGCAGTGAACCTAAGGTCAGAGGAGCATTTTTCCAGATGAGAGGAGGTTTTTCACTGTCTAATCATTATTATTATTGATTTGTGTTGTCATAAGCGACTGTATTTAATTAGTTCCTCTTTTTTTTTTTTTTTTTTTTTTTTTTTTTTTTTTTTTTTTTTTACCCTAGGAAGATTCTGTCTGTGTTTACCCCACTTTTTGGTTTCTGCTAATCGTCACCAATGCAGTTTTGTTCTGTGGTCAGTTGAGTAGTTGGGCAGCTCTTCTTGTTGCTCTGTCACCAAGCCTCAGCCTACTGGGTGCTATCTACATACCCTGTGGAAAAATAATTGCCATTTTCTCCCTAAGAAACCTCATGGACACAGTGCTCAGTACATCTGAGGTCTCTTATCTAACTGAAGTCCAGTTCTCACTGTACAGCTTCTACTTCACTAAGCTGTAAATATATTGTTTATTTACAAACAATGCTTTTGTGTAGATAATACATACCTAAGGCAGGTCTTCCTTCTTAATATCTTCAGGAATTACTGTGTCCAAAACTATACTGGGATTTACTGCCGCCCCCTTGCTTTGACCCCGACCTTCCATACTTTGGTGGCATTGTTCTCATGGGTGAGGGCTGTTCCTGGTCTCTTTGTGCTTCCACTGCTTCAGCACGTGAGTATCTGGTGAGTTTATTCTCCTACAAGAATACTCTTACAAGACCCTGCACTGCTGTGTTGACTCCTGAGTTACTTTTCAATGGTTATAATGGAGATTTTTGCCAGTGCAATTGTTCTCTGTCTTCTAAATCTGTGTGCTTCCTGTCTTGGACAATTAAATTCCTTTGAATGGCTTTCAGGGATAGCCATCAGAAGGGACTCTGCGAGCCCTGTAGCTTTGTGATCAGGCACAGAGGAAGGATCATCCAAAAGCAACTTCTCCTCATAATTTTGTTGTTCTTTCCCAGTACTTTCCTCTGGCAATCCACAATTAAATACTGCAGGACCCTGCAGAACCCAGGGAACCACTGCCTAAGTGCTGCAAAGATATTCTCTGGATATCTTGATGATTGTGCCTTCATTTCAGGGTGTCCTTTGTACGGGAGGGCTATTGCTAAAGTTGACAGTTTTGAGTGGTGAAAGCCAAAAGTGACTTTGTCTTTGGGTTTTTAGCAGTGATTGGTGTTCAGATAATAAAGCAATTTAACAGTTGAGACAGAACATTGTCTTCACTGAAGCATTACCAATATGTCAAATAGAAAACTGTGTTGAGTCAACCTCAGTTATCTTTTCCTGTTTGATATTCCACACTGATGGGCTCAGGGAGGCAGCTACCTGCTTGGTGCTGTGCTTTGCCAAATAATCCTTTGGAAGAACACAAGCTAACTCTGTTGACTTTTCCAGCAGGACTTCAGGAAGGTAAATTTGATTAATTGTTAAAGTAACTGAGTATTTCTAGGAAGCAAATTCTCTGCTATCACTTGGGCAGTTGTTGCCTGCTGAATGGGGTTACTGGGAGTGGCCTGGGACTCAGCTCTGCTGGACAAGTCACAGCATTCCTGGGAACACAAGTGTGCTTCTGAATACACACATACGTACCAGTGTGCACAAGGCAGCACATTCACAATCTCCACGTTCAAACAAAACAAAAGTATAACCAAACTTCCCACAGGGATCCTCCCACTGGGTTACAGCTCTGAGTTAAGATGTGACATCACATGCCAAAGAGAATGTTGCTGCTTTGTTCCCTGCTTTTACAGACAGATATGACACTAAACACTGCCTGTATCTAGCTAAGTTGCAGTCATTCATTATTTATCCCTCTCAGTCTCTAGAATTTCCCTTAGGATTTTAAACTTAGCTGACCTGTCTGAAGCACTGTGACCTCTCCACTGCAGGGCCTGAGTGCTTTTATGCTTGTAATGCCACTCAACTCACACCCCTGCATGCACTGGAGCAGCACAACTGCCCCTCTTGCACCAGAAAAAGTGGGAATATTGGATGGTAAGAGCCCTGCCAGAGAAGTCCACAAAGTAGGTGAGTGCCTTGCCCCTGTACAATCTTCATGCCATCCTGTCCAGGTACTGCATGGAGGACCTCCTCATACAACAGAAAGCAGTGACAAAGAGCATCAGGTCAAGTTTTACTGCAGTGGCCAAACTTGGGGGTGGGGTGGCATTTTGCTGAAAAAGCATCAAAGGGTTGATAGATAGTTCTTTTACTCTTCTTTCCAGGGACAAGGAGTAAAAAAAGGATAAGGAAAGACAGAACAGTGCTGGCAAGTCTGGTTTGGGGGATATAAAAGGAGATCTTTGCAATTCAAGACCAATAAAATCCTCTTATCCCTTGTTTGCTTGCATTTTTTTGCAGAATACTGGACTACTGAGAGGATGTATGAGCCACATGTCCTCCTGCTGTGTTCTTTTTCTACCCTCACAGTTTCAAGATAATCTCCATAATAAAATTTAAAGACAATTAAATGTCTTTCCAAACAGCAAGATATCAGCCAGAGGCAAAATTCCCTAGTATCCAGCTCCAGTGTGAGTTTCAGATTGAGCCTTGTCTTCTCCCTGAAGCTCTGCGTTTCTCCAGTGTCAGATTAAAAAAAAAAAAAAAAATTTTTTTAAAGAGTGTTTAGTTCCTGTCAAGAAAGCCATATCATATTTGCACTGTCAGATACATCAGCCATGACTGAAAAACCAGAAAGTCCTACAGTAAGGGAGCTGACCAGTCCTTTCAACATGTTATTTAAAAATGGTATTTATTGGTTTTGTAGATTTCAGCTACATAGACAAAACACAGCCAGTTAAAAAAATAAAACTAAAAAAAGTCTGAAAGATGTCTCATGGGACTTAGATGTTTTCCCTTCTGTGCCTTAATTCTGATTAACAGGATTCATTCACAAAGCATAGGGCATCCTTTCTGCTCTGGACACCAGGAGGTACACCAATGACACACTATCCCTGGGGGTTTTCTAGACCTCCAGACACTCTTCTGTAGTTGTTCTGCTAATGCAATAAGACTAATTTGTTCCAAATTGGATCCTCTTAATCCTACTGACTTCCTGCTTCTCTTCTGTCATTACTGTACTCAGAAACCTTCAGGTTTGCACTAGTAGGGCCACCTTCCTCAAGACAACCTATCATTTCTTTGGCCATATGAAACATGAATATTATTTCAACTGTCTCCTTCAGTATAATCATGATGTTCCAATTCCATAAAAACCCTAAAAGAACACCTGCTAAAAAAAATTATAATTAAACAAACAAACAAACAAGAAACCAACCAAACAAAATATCCATTATAGGATCCAAAGAAAATTATTATAGGGGAAGGAAACCTACATGGTTTTTTTTGAAAAAAACCCTATTGTGGATACCTAGTTCAGCATTTATCTTCCACTGGCTGTACAAGGGAGAGGCACAAATGTACTCAGACAGGAAAAAATACAAGAAATAGCATGTGTTAAGAATGAAACTCTTCTGTGGTTGTTTTTGTCTATTCCATCAGGTGTTTTTGTACGTCCTATATTGTGGCATTGGGCGTGGGGGGGTTATGCTCTGGGGTACTTCAATGAACTGGTCTGCAGAGCTGTTCTGTCTATTTATACTCTTGTAAATATCTCTCTGAAATGGTGCAGAGCTAGCTAAAATTAAAATCATATGTCTTTCCAGTTGTAGCCAGTCAATGAGGATAAAGGCATTCCTGTATCCCATTAGAGGATCCCTGTGGTATTTCAGACATCTTGAAGTTGCTGTCATCAGGCCTGTCCCTAGTAAGAATCACTGTAGCCCTCTAAAAAGCTCACCCTTACAACTGTCATTACTGCCATGCTAATTGCCTGAGGAGGTAGGTGCTCTCTTGCTCCTACACCATGGAACAAAGGCTGCTCCCTTGCAAATAACCTCTGATGGAAGGCTCCCAGAGCCTGGCAGGCAGTCATGCTCGAGTGGAGGATCCAGTCCTCTGTTCAGAGTACAGCCCAAAGGGTGAAATACACCAGAAGGGGCAGAGAAGCAAGAGGAGCAGTCAGCAGAACTCCTGTGGTTTTGGACAGACCAGTTTAGCTATGCGCAGAACATTAAGCACATAAAACTTCATATATTAACAGTCAGCACGGAAGGAAGGAAGGAAGGAAGGAAGGAAGGAAGGAAGGAAGGAAGGAAGGAAGGAAGGAAGGAAGGAAGGAAGGAAGACTTTGAGACAGGAGGAGATAGAGACACATGTCATACAAGTCCCTCCAGCACCATTCCATGAAATTGGTAAATTTTCTCAGACTCTATAAGGCATTTCAGGTTTTCAAATATGATAGCATCATCTGGTAAATCGCCTGCCATCTCATTAGCTTACTGTCACTGGAGAACAAAAATGGCTTTCATTTGCAAAATGATGTATGACCAAGCAATTGCTCATGGTTATTACATGGCCACAGTGCACTTCCCACACACAGAGCTGCACGGCAGCATGAGTATTTGCACCACAAAAGGAAGTCTTGTGTATCTGAGACATCAACAGCTCATCTCACATTAGGTATCAGTTCCTTTGCCAGTGAGGCTTCCGTGGCCTTTAATATCAAGAGATGTTTTCAGCTGCAGCCTTGGACCCTTGCTGTCAACTGTGCAGACAGGCAGGCTAAACCAGGCGAGCCAATGTGGGCAAAGTGTTCTTCCACACTCACCACTAACTAGTTTTCTTGGTTAAATTGGAGGATGCAGTCACTGAGATCTACAAGCCAGTGATAAGTGTGGAGGGTGTGTGGTGTGAGCAAGCAGTGACTTCCCTGCCTCTCTTTCCAAACAGCTGCCTCCAGAAACACATCTGCAAACTGTTTCAAAAAAGGCAGTTCTCAGCTTGAATACCACTGCCAATCAAGCTTATTTAAGCTTTTAGCCACAGAAACAGAACTGAAGAAGAACCTCTCTCCCATTTTTCCTTCCAAAATGTCTTGTTGAATCACAGTTCTCTGTTTGCAGGTGAGGATTGTGACTGCTGTGTTGAGACACAGTGATTAGCTGCATGCAAATAAGAAAAAAAACTATTGTAAAATATAAAGAAGTAAGAATTTTTATTGAAGGGTGTTTTATTCCTCATTTTAACTGAGGAACACAGTTTATATTCTATAACAGAAAAATGTTCATTTCTCTTCTTATTTTAGACAAGTTTAGGGTATTTTTTATTTTCCTTTCTGTTTGAAGACCTTTTCTTACCTCAGCCTATGAAGGTATCCAGCTGTTGATTTTCTTCATCAGCCACCATTACCACAGGCAAAGAGATCCAGTTAGGAATTTCACCAAATTAATGTTGCAAAGCAAATGCATAGGTTTATCTTTCATCTCATATTTTGCCAAGCCTAAACAAGAGAGTGCTCTTGTGAAATGAAGCCTGACTTTGAGACAGGAGGAGATAGAGACACATGTCATACAAGTCCCTCCAGCACCATTCCATGAAATTGGTAAATTTTCTCAGACTCTATAAGGCATTTCAGGTTTTCAAATATGATAGCATCATCTGGTAAATCGCCTGCCATCTCATTAGCTTACTGTCACTGGAGAACAAAAATGGCTTTCATTTGCAAAATGATGTATGACCAAGCAATTGCTCATGGTTATTACATGGCCACAGTGCACTTCCCACACACAGAGCTGCACGGCAGCATGAGTATTTGCACCACAAAAGGAAGTCTTGTGTATCTGAGACATCAACAGCTCATCTCACATTAGGTATCAGTTCCTTTGCCAGTGAGGCTTCCGTGGCCTTTAATATCAAGAGATGTTTTCAGCTGCAGCCTTGGACCCTTGCTGTCAACTGTGCAGACAGGCAGGCTAAACCAGGCGAGCCAATGTGGGCAAAGTGTTCTTCCACACTCACCACTAACTAGTTTTCTTGGTTAAATTGGAGGATGCAGTCACTGAGATCTACAAGCCAGTGATAAGTGTGGAGGGTGTGTGGTGTGAGCAAGCAGTGACTTCCCTGCCTCTCTTTCCAAACAGCTGCCTCCAGAAACACATCTGCAAACTGTTTCAAAAAAGGCAGTTCTCAGCTTGAATACCACTGCCAATCAAGCTTATTTAAGCTTTTAGCCACAGAAACAGAACTGAAGAAGAACCTCTCTCCCATTTTTCCTTCCAAAATGTCTTGTTGAATCACAGTTCTCTGTTTGCAGGTGAGGATTGTGACTGCTGTGTTGAGACACAGTGATTAGCTGCATGCAAATAAGAAAAAAAACTATTGTAAAATATAAAGAAGTAAGAATTTTTATTGAAGGGTGTTTTATTCCTCATTTTAACTGAGGAACACAGTTTATATTCTATAACAGAAAAATGTTCATTTCTCTTCTTATTTTAGACAAGTTTAGGGTATTTTTTATTTTCCTTTCTGTTTGAAGACCTTTTCTTACCTCAGCCTATGAAGGTATCCAGCTGTTGATTTTCTTCATCAGCCACCATTACCACAGGCAAAGAGATCCAGTTAGGAATTTCACCAAATTAATGTTGCAAAGCAAATGCATAGGTTTATCTTTCATCTCATATTTTGCCAAGCCTAAACAAGAGAGTGCTCTTGTGAAATGAAGCCTGCAAGACTGAGATCACAGAGAAGGTAAAACCAAGAGCCACAGTGACTCTAGATTATACACAATATTAAGGATAACAACCAAACATTTAGAAAATGATGATAATTTTTAGACATATAATTTACTTACAGACTCGGGTTTTTTTAAGGGGATACAAGTTATGTGTATTTTTGTGTGTATTTTTTAAGGAGATTATAGAAGAATTGTTTTTCAGGGAACAGGGTGAGAGAGTTTGCTGCCTTGTGAGGACCTTGGGCCTCTCTGAGGTCATCAGTAGTCCTTAGAGGTAGAATTGACACCTTCTGTGGGGCTTCTTTATTTTTATCAGGCAAGGGTGACAGGGTCACCACCAGTAGGTGGGAGATGAAAGCAAAGATATATGGGGAATGGATCTCATGGGAAAAGGAGAGGAAAAAGAATGGCTTTGAAATACAGGTCATTCCCAATCTGGAGTTTCTCACATATGTATTTTAACTCTGCTTTCTAGAAGTATAGTTTTCAAGAAACAGGCTTGGGCCCCTGTAGCACTTGCTTTGCACAGACACTATTTTTGAAATGTAACTCCCTCTTTGTTTTCTGACTTGTTAGGATCTAGATGCTACAAGTACCATACTCCTGAAAGGAGGCATTGAACAGTATGCTATACAGACCATATAATGGCATTATGTCTAAGAAATTAAAAATACATTATGTGCAAAAAGTGCTTAAAAAAAAAAAAAAGGCTTTTCACTTCTCTGGAAATAAGGAACTCCACAGCTGAGAGAGACCTGGATGACAGGAATCAAGTTCAAATTGCAGTATGCTCAAAAGCTGGTGATGTTTGGATGAAGAACTTTTCATTAGAGCACTGCTACCTCAGTGAATACTGAATTTAGCACCACATGCAACACTAAACTCTCTCAAATCTCCTTTGGATGCAAAATTTTGGGCTGGGCACATCTCTGCTGAGCATCTCTGGCAAAACCTGAGGGTATCAAATTTGTGCCTGGTGAACTATTTTTGAAATGTAACTCCCACTTTGTGTCTCCCAGATTTGTGCCTTGATTTCTGCCATCTACTGGGAGTGAATCCAGAGGCACTCACACAGTGACAGCAAACTGGAAATGTCGTTGGTGATAGAAAAATATCTCCTTGCACACACACATGGGTGATGCCACTTATTTTATGCTTTTGTGACAGCTGAACAGTTTCACCTGTTAAACTGCTACTTTGGATGATGATACAGGAACTGAAATAGCTGTGTAATCATAGGTCCAAAGCACTTTTGCAAATGCAGTGAGGATTTTTAGATCGTGGGTGAAGAATAAAAAAACCCAAAACATCACATTGTGTAATTTTTACATTCAGTAGTTCAGTGCAAATTTGTTTCTTTGGGCCCTAAATAAGTGGTGTGGCAGTCACACATGGGTCACGGAAGCACATACCTATCCTTTCCTGCTGGACTGGCATTCAGGGGACAGCTATCATGGGCTTACCAGTGACTGCCAGATTTCTTCTAAGTTATGTCTATCATTTTATGGCTGTGCTGGCTTGTTGGTATGTTCTGCTTGAGAATGGAAGACAGTGACTTGTTAGATAGTTCTGGGAAAAAAAGGCAAGTAAACATGTTCAGGAAAAAGTAACTGTGAGGATATAGATGAAATTATGAATGACACTGTAAAGTTCAATATAAATGAATGGAGCTATTACAAAGAGAAAAAAAAACTTGGACAAGAAAGCATTGTATGGTGCAGTATGTTCTCATAGTATAATCAGCTCAAGTGAGAATCTCAGTCCCTTTCAAGATTTCACTGATAACCCCTTCTCTTTGACCATTAAAGGGTTTTGCATTGCAGTAAATCTAATTAAAGGCTAGTAGCTGTAACTTCTGGTGCTTTCTCCCTCTTTTTTACATGTTTTGTCTACATAGAATGCTGGGCCAGTGTTGCTTGCTGGGTATTTATATCTAAACAATTAAATCAATATAGAACCCCTGTAAATTGGACGAATGGACAATCTCTTACTTCTAAACTTTCCAGTTGTCCTTTCACTGCTTGGAATAGCCCAAAAAGGGCAGATGGGGCAAAACCAAGCCTCTGCGCTGGAGTCTTGCTTATATTCTGCTATTTTTCTTTTCTTTTCTTTTTGTGCCATTTCTATCCATCAGCCTAAGGAAGCATCATACACAGAGCAAGACTGTGGCGTTCAAGAACAAGTACTCACTGCAAGGAAGTGTTCCCAATGTAAAGAGCTGCTGAAAGAATGAAGAGCTGTAATGCATTTTCCTATTAACTTCTAATGAATATTATGAGTATTTATATATAGGAGGATGTGTCCTAATAAGCATGTAGTATGCTGCCAAACAGAAGAAAATAGCAGAGGTTTTCATTTAAAGTTTGAGTTAGTATTTTTTGGGCTTTATGGAACTTTAGGGATTTCCTGTTAATAACCATGTCCTGTCTTGAACAAGATACAGGTTTTCCCCATTTCATTAGCCTGCCTTTCATTCTTTGTGGCTCCTCAGACTTCTTTCTACCAGCCCTTGCAGACGTGAATTCTCTTGCAAGAACAGTGGAGAATTTCAAAGCAATTAGGAGGTGTGTGGTTAACCTTTGGGAATCTTCACAACTGGTGTCACTTAACATTACTCTAAACAGCTTCAGGGTAATTAAGCCAGTACTTCTGCTTTTCTGGTTTTGCTTCTGCTGCTTGTAAGTTTAAAATCTTAATTGGAAGCTTTGTGTTTTCTGAGCTGTAGCAGCATACACATTCAAGCTAGTATATGTGAATGAGTGGGCTGAGAAGGAGGCAGGGAAGCAGCTGAGAAGGCTTGTGGAAAAACTTCAGGCCCAACAGAAACCCACAGCATACTTTCCAAAAGCAAAACCCCAATAAAACCTCACTGGATTCGTGGTCTGATTTGATTTCTTCCCCTCGGAGCTCCATGAAGGCAGGGGGGCTGGTGACTCAGTGTGCCGCCCCGCAGCCCCAGCGGTGGTGCCGGGGAGGAGCCGGCTCTGAGTCACGCTCCCAGCTCCTTCGCAGCATCAAGCTGCGTTTCAGGAGCAGCCTTGTGCATCTCAGCTCCACTTCAAGTGTGTGTTCTCATCACTGAGTTGTGTCAAATGCCTTTTACGAGCTGTAATTTTTACCCTGTTCCCAGGGAGGGAGGGAGGCGGCTGCATTACTACACCCAGGCTTCACCAGCTCTAGTCGTTGCAAATGAGGGGTCAGTCGCAGCTCGTGTGAAACACCAGGGTGTTTCTCTCTGTCCCCCTTTTTAGGCCAAGGAGGGCGTGTGCACATTTCACAGCCCTGTGCCCAAACCTTTGGTCAGCAGCCAGCCCCCTTCTCCCCAGACTGCTGAGCATTTCTAGTTTATGCTCCCCACGCTTCAGCTGCTGCTCCGCGAGTCCAGCATTGACACAACTGTCGGCTTAACCCTGAAGAGGAGACACTGCCTTGTTTGACTTCAGCTTATTTCACTTATCTAGAACAAGCACTGCCCTTGCCAGTTTTGGGTTTGGTTTTTTTTTTTCCTCTCTCCGCTCTTCACCTCATCCCAAAAAGGACTGCAGAGGAATTCATTTCCAGCTGTGCAGGAAAGGAAAGAGAAAAAAAGAGCAGAACAATTCACAGTGCAGCCAAATTTCAATTGAAAGATGCATTGCCTTTACTAGAGATGTCAATACAGATGACATGCTGCTCTTTTATGAAGGAATGAGGAAAAAGAAAGCATAACTCTACCAAAATGAGTAAAGATATCTGCAATATAATGAATTTAACAGCATTTCACATTATAGTATAGAGAATGCTTAGCCCAAGCTCTAGGAGATGAAAGGGCTGAAGCAGGAGGAAATTGCCTCCACTTCTGAAAAGACCACTACATTACTAATAGACTCCTGGGCAAAAGCTTCTTTATTGCTCTGGGGTTAGAGGAAGTCCAGTCTTAAGAAGATGGGACTCAGACTCAGGATACAGCAGTGTCAGAAAAGGGAGCTAGTGGAAAGGTGTATCCTGCTCATCAACAAGATGTGAGGCAACATTGTAGAAAACTGCTGTGCACTTACAGTTGTAAGTTTGCTGTGAATAAATGTACAGCCTAATTCATTCTGATTTATACTGAGCTCTGCCTGACCTAAAGCTTTCCTTTTCCAAGTTTTAAACCATGAAAATTAAGAGTACAGCTAGCCCTCATTTCAACCAGGTGTTTCTCTCTATTCCTTTGTTAGGATCTACCCTAGCTCAGAGGGTTCTTGGCTTAGGATTTACATGCCAAGTGGGCAATTTACCATCATTCAGAGCTCAGATTCCTAGCCTGTGGTTCAAGGCAATATGCAGGACTTGGAGTGATATCATTTCAGCCCAAACCTTTCCTTCCTGTCACTAAACTGGGACCATCATTCCTCACCTCTTTGCGGCTCTCAGTCTGTTGTTGTACGTGCTCTGTTGGTACTTCTGTCCTGCTCGGGTACAGGGACATCTCTGTAGCACAGACATGAGACAGCATCACTGTTTTTTATGCCGAGGTCAGCGTGCAGGTGCGGACAGGCCCCAAAGGCCATGGCTTGACTGAGTGCCTGGGAGCCAGTGCATGGCTGTGCCACGCTGGCTCTGGGAGGCACCCTGCCTTTGGGCAGGAATCCCTCCTACCTATGCAGGCAGATCTGTATCTCTGCTTCCAAACAAACTTCCTTTCTGTAAGACAGCCCAGTTGCCAGAAAACCACACGTGGCCGTGGCTGAAATACCAAGAGTGTGATTCTGTCTCAGGGATTTGCTGCCTTCATGCTGCGCTCCAGCTGTGCTTTCATGGCAGATGACATCAGCAGCACTCCTCAAGACCAGCACATAATATTCTCAAAGCAATGCAGAAACTAATTAATTCCAAGTATTCCCTTAATCTCATAACACAGTTTGAATATGCCCTTACTTTTGCACACGCAGGAATCAAGCCTTCTTCTTTCTCCTCATCCTAAGTGGTCTTGAAGTAACTAACATTAAATAAACATGCAATGTTGTATGTATTCCCTACAGACTGCATGACGTTTTTGCAATGTGGGTCTCATTAAGATCAAATGGGCAAAGGGAATAGCAAACCTGGCATTGAATAATAAAACAATCTTGACAGTCCTTGTGTAAGCCTAAGCTTTTAGAGAAATTTACCATGAAATTCAACATTTCAAAAAGTGTCCTTTATTTTCACATGTGCAACGACATCACTTCATCAATTCACATCCTGAATATCTCACACTGAATACAAACTAATAGGAGAACCTAAAAATCAGGAGACATCAGTCTCATCTAAGTCCTGCAGCTTCGGTAAGAACTCTACAGAGTTGGTAAGAAATATTTTCAGAAAATTCAGCAATTCCTAGATCACATAATAAAAAATAATTCCCCCAGACACTACATCTCTTTTAGGGCTTGTTTTAGATGCAAATCCATGTAGAAAAGTTAAGTATCTGACAAAGGTGCTGTATCTGTTTTGACACAGTAAGAAATGGATTTGGTTAGATTGATGTAATTTCACCAGAATAACTTTGTGGTGCTATGATCCTGAGCTGACTTCCCATCATCACAAATGGTAAGTTTTGCACCTTTTCTCGAGTACTCTACACAGCCCTGAGCACACCTCCGCTCATGAGGCTGTTTCTTGAACTTCACAGACTATGCATTGCTGCTGCCATTGTAGCCTTCATAATGATATGCAGCAGTGGGCAAAAGTGGTTAATAAATGTACTCCAAAATTCAAATTTAAAATTAAATGAAAAAGAACTGTTTTACATTATTATTGAGTTTTTTCCCCTGTGTGGTTTTTTTTTTTTTTTTCTATCAAACTGAGTTGTATTTCTCTTGTTTGTCTTCCGTCTCATGCAGCTGTTTGCTTGAGGCTACACTGAATGAATGAACATGAATGAAGCCCCAGGAAATGCATTTTTACAAGGTTTCCACTGTTCATGGAGGCAAAAAAACCTTAAAAATGTGAATAAAGCAATTGCTGCAGGGTTAGCAACTGTAAAATAAAGAGAAGAGAAGTCACTACATAGTACCAAAAGTTGTTGAGGGTGTTTTCTTCTAATCTAGCTGTCCTGAGGCTTTTTTTTCAGGTTTTTATGATGTTTTGGAATGATGTCTGCTGCTGCAGGTTGGATAGAGTGACAGCTGAAAGATCTGGGAAGACCAAAGGAACATATCACCTGGCATCTGCTTTACTTGCCTCCCAGTGTCCCTGACTTCAGCCACTCAATTAAGAGGGTCTTTGCATGAGGCTGCTGATTCCCTTCCAGTGCAGAAACGGCTGGAGGGGCACTCATCCACGTGAGCCTCTGTTAAGGGTTGTGAGATGTGTGCTCCTGGCCTGCTGCGCAATTTATTTAGTAATGGGGTAATATTGGGGTAACCATTAGCAATTGGGGCCATGGTGGTGGTGTTGGACTGACATCATGCTGACACCACAACTGGTAACATGCTTTGATGGCAGTGACTTTTGCAAGAAAAAGTGTGTGATTGACAGCCTCAGCATCCAGCACTGGTCTGCAGTAATGAGGCATACCTTCTTGGAAACTGTTGCAACTCTTGAATTCTTAGGGGGTTTTGGGTTTATTGGCTTTTTTTATTCCTAGTGTTTTCATGATGGGCAACATAATTTGCCAAGGACTTGTTCCATTTCCACCTCCTGTGTGTACTCCCAGGCTGGGACTTTCCTTTGGTCAGAGTGCCAAAAATGTCTTTGCTTGAGTAAGAAATTGAGCACAGGGGAGTCTGATCTCACAACCGGTATCACTGCTCGCCAGAAAAGTAAAAGCAGCCTCAGGATCATCAAAGTCTTCTGTGGGATGTAGGGCAGAAAACCTCTCTCCTTTGCATTGGAATTACAAATACCCACGTAAAAAACCACTTTCAGATGTTTTACCTACAAGACACAGCCCAAAATCACATCTCTCATACACAGGTAGGTGGTGTAGCATCTGTTGGCTTTGTAGCATCTGTTGGCTCTTGATCCAGCCCTGAAGAAAACCACCACCCCATTATCCATTTATGAAATGTTGCCTCCAAGAGGGTGGACAAGTGGGAGCTGTCTCATCTGTGGATCTGGAAGTGACCTCTCTGCTGGTTGCAAGGAAGCAGCAGCAATGGTCTAAACATCTGACATACACAACACCACAAAGCATAGCAGGGATTCAAGCAGGTAATATGGACAATATGTTAAATATTTCTGGGCTCTTAGGGTACAGTGGATGCCTGTCTGGGTTTAATACAATTTAAGGGGAAGGCACTCCAAAATGAGTTAGCACCCCTCTTATTTTTAACCATTCCCCTTTTTACCTAAAAGGAGCAACTGCTGCAATGACAAAAACTCCCACTTCCCCCAAACAACAGGGAACAAGGACCAAACAAAAATGTCAGAACCCAGGATATCCTTCTGGATGCCCTGGATGGCTCGAGCCCCTGGCAGAGCGCTTGGAGACCTTGGCAGGAAGCCAAAGACACTTGGGTTTTCAATTTTAATCCATAGAGCAAATTACCAACCTTGAATGAAGAGTTACAAGTCACAGAATTTAAACAGAATGATAGTTAATTTATCACAGGGTGAAAAGTGGAATTTTGGGGATTTTTAGTATAGGGGTCTAGGGGGCAAGATGGAGGGATTTGGGTGTTGCCTTTTCCTTCTTCCTTTTTCTTCCTAGCCTCCATCTTCTGTGTGATGCTGGCACTTTTGGATTGGTTCAGAGTAGAAGTAGACTGTCTAACATAGGTGATAGGTATTGAAAAATAATGGTAAATAAAGTACACGTAGGTTTTAGTATAAAATATTGACACCACCCCAAGGGCAGTGCAATGTGCCACGAACCAACCTGCAGGACAGACCTGAGCGGGTCAGGAAAAGAATGTATTAGATAAGAGAAAATAAACAACCTTGAAAAGCAGAGCCAAGGAATTCCAACTGCTTCTTCGACCACCGGGCTGGGAAAAAGAGACTTCCTAACATTCTCGGGGTCACCCTGGTTGCAACAGCTCCAAGACAAAAAGAAAAGCTGGAGTCCAAAACCAGGGAAATGCCCCCTCAATCTCTCTGCTGGTAGCTGTTGCCTGCCAGTCTCTCTGTTGAACTGACAGAGAGGCTCTGGCGTCTGGAAGTCAGGAGCAGAACTCATCCCATGCGCAGTGCCAGGCTCCCTGCCTCTCCCTCGGCCAGCAGTGGTTCCGAGCTGCTGGGGTGCTGCCGTGGAAAGGGAATGGTCCCACCGAGCACCAAGGGACGGTGGCCTGGCCCTGAATGGCCCCAGCTCCAGGCTGTGGACAGGGATTGTGGAATCTGCCTGAAACAGTTCAGGATGGCGAAGTTCAGCCTCTTGCGTTGCTGCTTGGGGATCCGCCTGAAGCAACCTGCTCTGGAGCCCAGAAGGAGGAAAAGCAGGCTTGTGCCTTGCACTATCCCAGCTTCCCGACAAGAATGAAAGATAAAGGCAAGAGAGCTCCTGCCTGAGCAGCCCTGACCTTAAAAGAGGTCCTGGCATTTCCGAGCACCACAATTCCCTTTCCAGCTGACAGGCCTTAAAGAGACAGTAACAATTTCTGGCGTATGACATAGCACAGAGACATATGGAATACAATAATATTTTGAATTATCCAGTGCAGTCCCAAATTTGATAAAGTGTTCATTGCATTCAACAGTTCAAGTGCAGAGCTAAATTATCCCCATGGGTTTATCACTCTTCTCCCCTAAATTATCTTTTTATTCCAAACCCATTATATTATGAAACTCTTAAACAGTTATTACATGCATTGCATTATCTTATGTTCAGTCTTCCAGGATTGCAAACAAAGCCTAGGTCATGCTGCTTATTTAACTTCAGCTAGGCTTACATCCAGCTCCATGGTGTTTTTTTTTGGTTTTTTTTTTTTTTTTGGTTTTTTTTGTGGTTTTTTTTGGTTTTTTTTTTTGTTTTGTTTTTTTCTGATGCTACTGGTTTTGGTTTTCCTTTCCCTGGAATCTTATTATTTTTTATTAAAATGTATTTTTTCTGAAATAATGCAGACTATCTAAAGAATGCTACAGTAGTTATTTTCATTCACTTCCTTCTTAAACTTCCATTGTAACTGGAACATGCTTTAAACCACTTCTGAAGTTCCTGTCTAGTGCTTTCCCTTTTGAATATTTTACATTATTTATTTCATTGTTTCCTTCCTCAAGTGCTATCAGGCAGGCTTTCAAGTTAGAGGCTGCTGTAAGTAAAATGTCTGGGTACTTCTCAAGGGAGGAGGGTGTGTTAGCGCTCTTGTTCTGCCCTTGTGCTGGGGCACACCTGCAGGACCAGCAAGTGCCCAAGGGATCTGCTGCAGTGGGATGTGTCATAGAGCTGAGACCAGGCTGAAGGGTTTTCCTCTCATTAACATACACATACAGTATCAAAATGCTTCTGGCACAGATCACTTAGCTACTTGGGCTATCTGTAAACAGTTGTATTTGGTTTGATTCACTTTTTGCTTGGATTGCAGGTAATATTTGCATGCCTCTGCCCTTCTGTACTGGAATAATCTACTGCCTTTTTCATACATATGAGCTGTTTGGTGCAGGGCATATGCAGTTGTTGTCTCTGTGCAAAACACACCAAGTCAACAGAGTGGTTCAAAAACATTGCAGAATTCATTTACAGAGTGATACCAATATGTGAAGTTTGGCTAAATAAGAAATGCTTAAGAAAAAAAGCAGAGAAGATACAAAAATACCCTGTGTTTGAACTGCCACAAAATCAGAAATGGATGAATACTTTTGCTAAAGTTCAGAAGCAGCATCTGAAGTGGATCAAACACAGACCTGTTGTTAGAGACATAGCTCATGCTCTTCAAATGCTGCCTGCATTGCTGTGATGAAAAAACAATTAGGTAAGCTTGGTGGTTCCTTAACTTTCCCATAGAATTTTTTGCTTGTCTAAAGCTGAGTTTGCAGTGAATCTCAGAAATTCCGACTAGGTAAGGGTCGTAAGGCTGAAGTAATTGCTGATTGTAATTTGCTGAAAATGACAAGGACAGAGATTCTTGAAGTTACTAGCACCATTCAGTTACATCATAATTCCACATGACTGAGTTCTATCTAGAAGTTTCCTGAGATTTCTGAACAAATGTCATAACATTAAGGACTCTGATAATATCATATAATTTCAAAGAAATCTGCACACTAGTGATGCTTCTTCATTACAACATGGAATGTTTTACCATGTGTAGAGACACAAGGTAAGCTGCTAAAATAAAAAGGAGGCCACCATAGTGATTGAAGAGACCAGTCACTTTCACAGAGTGCCTGACAGGTTGGAACCCAGCAACACCCCAACTCTAGAAAACCTCCTGATTTATGCTGTGGACATCTGCATGCATTTCATGATGCTAACCAAAACCTCATTGCCTCAGAGAGAGACAAGCACCATTCCCAGCTCTGAGAGAGTCTACAGGTTCCTAGGCCAACCTAGTGATCCGACCAGTGTTTGAGAGCTGCTTGAGGCTCATTGTGCTCTCCTCTGTAGTTAAGCAATGCTGGCTACAGCTCTCTCCTCTCTTGCTTTGCTGCTGCAGCTCAGATTTCAACCACTCTCAGGTATTTCTTCCCCACTCTCACAGATCCTGCATCTCTCCCCAGCTTTTTGAGATGTGGGGTTTTAGCCCAACCAGCTGCACCTTCACTCACTCTAAACATCTTGGCCCTTTGTGACACCCTCTGCAAGTTCCAAGGAGTCATTGGGGAAAACACTGGAGTGGCAAAGCAATAAAATCACAATTTCCTTCCTACTGCCTCTCAAAGCCACTCCATCAGCTTTGCTAGGTCCCCTGTCCTACCTCCTAGGCAGGCTTCATGTCTCAAGTTTTTGAATGAAAATGAAAATTATTTCTTCCCATCTCCTTAACACATGCACAAAATAACTGATGGCTGTATCATTTGTTTGAAGGTTTATATGCAAATACACCTTATCTTAATTAAGCACTCTTAGTTGTCTGCAGGAGAAGCCAGGTAATATTTTCAGACTTTTTCGTGGGTTTTGTCTGTGTCTTTCAGAAAGTGAGGAAGCAAAAGCACATTCCTGTCAAGGCTTCCTGAGCTTCATGTAATTTGAGGGATTTGTCCCCCAGCTGAATCTGTTTAGTTTGAAGTGTCTTCTTTCACTGTTAACACCTTCTAAACCTCTCCTGAAAATGCTTGCATATATGATCATTTAACTGCACCGACAGTGCAGTTACACAGGTTTGCTTTCATGGAGAGGAAAAAAGTCTTTGCTGTTTGTTGGAAAGAGTTTAAATGCACTCACTCTTCACAGAAATAGGGCCACTAGACCTTGTAGGTGTCGAGGAAAAGAAAATGATGTAGTAGTTATAATGACAAATAGACAGTAAATATCACTGTCAAAGCCATCCTTATCTCCAAAGGGATGTCTTTGGCTAGAAAAATTCAACTTTCGTGACCTCTTCCTTCTGCCTTTTTTGTAGGTAAGCAGCTGGTTGCAATTACCCTGCAGGAATGCCGACCCCGGGGTGGTGCAGAAGTGAATGTGCTGCGTGAAACCTGCAGCCTTAGTGAAGAAGGGAAAGGAGTGTCCTGCAAAAATCATTGAATAATAGTGACTAATGACCCATTTCCTATGTACATGATCTATCTGGAGACATTATCTGATCGGCTCGTGTTGTTTCAGCTTCCTGTCTGAAAAAAATGTGTTTCAGAGCACAGAAGTCACTGGACTGACTCAGGGAGAATGCATGCTACACCTCTATAGCCTTCCCCAATCTGTATTAAAAATATAAAAAAAATTACAATGTTCTCCACTTCAGGAATGACTGCCTAGAGGCAAAAATTAATCCCTTCTCTTTCTGTGTCCCCTCCCAGGCATTAAGAATTCTATAACCTTGTTGACATTACCCTGTGCCACAGACACAAAATGTCTTTAATTATGGAAATGGAACATTAATTTCCACACGTTTAGCTTCTAGTCTGTTGTTCTGGTTTCAGACTTATAGAGAAAGCTTGTGTGCCTGTCACCTGTTCTGTTTTTTGGTCAGTAGTGGATATGTTTGTCTAATAAGAGGTGCCACCCCTCCCAGTAAACCTTGCACTGTCAACCATCAATAAAGTCACACTGAGGTAACATATACTTAGCAGCAGTGGCTCCAAGCAAACACACAATTATGTGAAAGACAGCTGGCTGGTGGGACATGCCACACGTATTTAATATATGTGGGAATGTACTGAACAACCAGAAGGGTGTTAATTTTCTTTTGTCTTACTTGTGAAAATGAAGATCTTTCAGATGTAAGGTACATTATGAACGGTTTGTTTGAATTTGGAGAGGGAGGCTCTCCAATTCTGCAAGAAGAGGAAAAGGGAATACCTATTCAATACTGGATGAGTTAAAAAAATTCCCATAGAGATCATTTGAAAAATGGAAAAAATGTAATGGCTATTTTACATTTATGTGTTCATTTTTTCCTGTATTATTTTTCATTTTCAGAACAGAAGTGTATATGTACAAATTTTAATTACCTGCAGGCACAAAACCTGCCAAGTGACACAGGAGAAAAAACAGCAGGAGGATTTGTAAGAAGAGAAAATTAGGGAAAAAAAGAAAGATTTCTGTCTTTGCAGATGGTAAATAAGCTAAAATATCATATATCAGCTAAAGAACAGCTGAGAAATCCTTTACAAAACTTTGATATTTTCCCTCTGGAAGATCCAGATGCCTTGGGAGACTCCTGACAGCCTTCCCAGAGCATGGATCAGTGGTGCTCAGGTGTTTGAGCTCTGCGAATACACCCACATCCAGCTGTCCCTTATGAGGCCATCAAAGGTCACACACGAGCTTAGTAATGGACAGGCATATTTCATGCATCATCATCATCATCATTCTGTAGTTTCAAAAAACCTGGCTTGGAAAGTCATGCTGAGCCTCTCCAAAGACAGTTTTTCTGTTTTAGTAACCATCCTACTAAGAGAATTGTAATCAAAATATGGCCCAGGGTCATACATGCACACTGTTTCTAGGAGAGGTACACAGTTGACGGAGTTGGTTTCAGTGGGTTTCTCAGTGGTTACCATGAACTACCCTGTAAAACAACTTAAGGGGAATAGACCATCTCATTGGACTGCAAGATTTCTATTTTGAGCCATGGTATTTTATCAGCTGCCCAAGAATTTATGCAGTGTCAAACAAATGCTATCAGATCCAAGCAAGTGATGATCAACTTTTCACTGGATCAGTCTGGGAGACCCTAAAGCTCATTACCATTCTCAGAATAATCCTCTGGGGACCAGAAGACAAATTTTAGATAAAACTATTTCCTCCATTCTTATCCTAAAAGGGCTGCATTTTGTCTGGAGTGACTGCCTCTGAGCAGTGTTTGAACACGAAAGGATGGCACAAGAGGTAGTTTGCAGCCTTTGTTACCTGCATGATATCCAAATTCACAGCAGTAATGAAGAATTATTTTCTTTCAGACCCTGTACACTGTAAATCTCAAAATACTAAGACATCAGTCTGTCTGATCCTGTTCCTGTTCCTATTAGCAGAACTTTTTCTGAACTGTTCACCATGACAGCAAAATCAGCCTGGAAATGTGCATATTATCAGATATACCTGGACATACAGGATTTACTCCTAAGTATATCTTACACTTTCTACATGTTAAGCATTTCCTCTTCCTGGCAGCAGGTTTGACCATCTTCCCATGGATGAGAGTAACATGTTTCCTATTATTTTACAATGAAATAGTGTTAAACATTTCTGTGTTTGTAAGTGCGTACATGCATGTAGTCAGGTTTTTGTTCTGAGCAACAGCAAAGAAAAGACATACATGACAGTAAGACATATAGACACAGGTCTTCTGCCTTGTTAAGGTATTTTAGCTATGTCCATGAGACTGTTTTAGTCTTATGTAAGGTTTCTTTCACCAAAAGTCTGTTGCTGTATTTTAGTTACATACCCAGACTTTCAATACCGCAGGAAACTACAAGGCAATCTGCACAATCACTCCCAAGAAAGGTTATGCCCCATATGGAGCCCTTTGAATGCTTACACACTGGAGTCAGCAGTTGTGCTTAATATCTGTGAGATATTGCACAATGACATTTAAGGTCATGTGTATTTTCATGCTTAGAAGCTAACTCTGTTATCAGATTTCTAAGAAATACATGAGGATTTCTTCCAGGCTCCTCCACTGTCAGAAGATGACAGTGATTATATTATTTGATGGCACGGGAAGGTGACCTCTGTCATAGATACTGGAAATAATGGAAATGCTCTTTTGAAAGAAAGAGTGGCACTGGAATGGTCCATCCAACCAGAGGAGTCTTTAAATATTTTCAGTAGTGAGTGTCAAGGCTATCCAAAGCTCAGTGTTGCAGAACAGGAATTAAGTATCAACAGCAAGGAGTGTGTAATCCTCCCATGGTTGCACACCTCTGGCAGAGCCAGAGGGGCAGTCTGACAAATCAGGACTATGGCAGAGGTATTGCAGGTACAATGTGGCATTGCCTAGCTGCTTGCTCATCCCTCCAAAATCACAGAATTATAGAACGGTTTGGGTTAGAAGGGATTTTAAAGATCATCTAGTTCCAACTTGCCTCAACATGGACAGGGACACCTTACACTGGATCAGGTTGCTCAAAGCCCCATCCAACTGTTCTTGAACACTTCAGGGGATCCACAAGTTCCTCGTGCAACTTGTGCCAGTGCATCGAGCCCCTCACAGTAAGAATTTCTTCTTGATATCTAATTTAAACCCACCTTCTTTCAGTTTAAAGCCATTACCCATATCCTATCACTATATGCCCTTGTCAAAAGCCACTCTCCTGCTCTTCTCAACTCCAGGCTGAACAACTCCCATGCTCCCAGCTGTTGTCATAGGAGAGGTACTGCAGCCATCATCTTTGTGGCCCTCTGAATTCACTCCAACAGGTCCATGTCCTTGCTGTGCTGGATGCAGGGTTCCAGGTGGGCTCTCACCAGAGCAGAGCAGAGCAGAGCAGAGCAGAGCAGAGGGGCAGAATCCCCTCCCTCCCCTGCTGCCCACGCGGCTTTGGATGCAGCCCAGGACATGCCTGGCCTTCTGGGCTGTGAGTGTTCATTGCTGAATCATGTTGAATTTTTCATTCAGCAACACCTCCAACCCCTTTTCTTCAGGGCTGCTCTCAATCCAGGGAGAGCTGGAAGTGGGGGTAGGCTCAGCCCTGCCTGGCTTTTCCACTTAGACTTCTGCCTAGCAAAGGAATCCTATGAAATAATAGTGAGAAAATCAAATATCTTGTATTATGCCTCCAGCCTCACCCATCAAATAATACAAGGATATTAGAGATGCTGTTAAGAACACTAACTCAAGTTTATCCTAGTGGAACTTTATCACAAGCAACAGAGACAGAGCTGCAGTAGCTGAAGCTAACTTATTATGTCCAAAGCCCAGAGCTAATGATGTGTACAATATGTCCTGCTACATAGATCTCTCATTGGAACTCATGTCCTTACCTTAGAAAAGAACAAATTTATCTCGCTGGTAGAGTGAAGGCCAAAAACATTAATGTTAATTGAAATGGCACTCACAGCAGACTATTTGCTGCTCAGGCCGAAATGCCTGCTCAGCAGCAGCTTCACCTCACTGAGGGGAGAACTGACCATGTTTCTCCGGGAGGAGAAAAACTAAATTGATGGTTCTGTTTTATCTCTTTATTCGATAATGCCAGTGTAGGTTTTCACATGCAATGGGAGCCAAGCAAGACCTTAATTTTTCCTACAGCTGAATCTGTCATCAAAATTATAAAAAAAAAATCTTCTCAAATTTCAGACGAATTCTGCCTGTGGTTGTGATCTGGCCAAGGTTCCTATGAAACAGCCAGTTCTGGCTCTCCAGAGCATGCTCACGATGGAGAGCATGCTCCCTTGCTGGTCCCAGCAACTAGAGTGCAATGCCACAGAAAGGAAGGATAAATCACTTGTGACCTCACTGGTTTCTGTCTGGTGTTCCTGTTCCATTTGTGCTGCAGCAGACACAGATGGAACAGAAAAGGGGAAAGGCTGTACTGCAATGCAACAGGCACACATCTGACAGCGCTAAGGTTCTGGACTGCTGTTCTTAAAAGGAATGACGTGATTTTTTTCATAGTCTGCACAGAGACAATATATAACCATTCAGAGCAAAGCAGGCTGGGACTTTTACTGCCTGCTCTTACCTTACCTTGGGTGAGAAAAACAGCACGGGTCCTGCTGCCCAGACCCAATGCTCCCAGCATACTTACTTCTATTCTCACAGTCTCTTGGTGCAGGAAGACAGCACCCCTAAAGGGAAGGAAAAGTTTTCTTTTTAAAACTTTTCTATTGGGTTAATTCATGACTTCCCCACAAATTTTAGTGAAATCTAAATCTGTGCACAGGGATGACAATGCTGCTCCCCTTTTGAGTGCATTCCTCCAAAGTAAAACCTTCTAGGTGTGGTTCAGAATAACCTCTGACTTGTCTCATTCTTCCCTTTTGTCCTGTATAAGGCACTTTCCTACTTTGCCAGCAGTGCTCATAGCTAGATTGCTTGGATTTGCCCACTTATCAGGGTAAATCTCCTGTTATCAGGGGCAAAAATCTTTTGCTTTTTAACAAAAATATTCCAATAAGATTTTCCTGCCTGAGGGAATTCATCATTCCTGTACCCTTCTTAGCCCACTGAACCTGACACAGTTTTCCCAAAAGCCAGACAGATCCCTGAGATCAGAAAGGATGTACAGTTCATGAAAAGGAAGAGGCGCTGTATGTCTGGAGTCTGAATGTCAGTGGTGGCGAGTTTGACATATGATTTGGGTAAATGTTTATCTACTCTCTGATTCCAGGGCTTGGTTCATGTTCAGCCCAGAAGATGTTTTTGCTGCACAAAACCAACAGTCTGTAAAAAATAGAATTGTCTTTGCACATGCATCTTAGCTAGAAGAGAACTAAACATAGTAAAACATCAGCTTGTGTTGGAAATTAAATGTCATGGTGAAGAACAGTACATCAGTATATCAAAAAAGTGTCACAGGACATCTTTGCTTCTTGGCACCACAGGTTTTTGGAATGGGGGGGAATTTTTTTTATTTTTTTCATTACCTCCCGTTCCCCCCATTTTTGTTGTTGCTGTTATTGTTGTTGTTAATTTTGTCATGGATGGAGCTGTAAAAAATCCATTGTGATGGCTGGAAAATCCTGGTTTTGGCAAACCCGGTGGCTTGACGGGGCAACACACACGTGACCCAATTTTAGCGACAGCTTTGTGTCTCTTGTTTAATGGCTTGCAAATGAGTGCACTTGAAGAAAAACAGAAGCCAGTGGAGTATGAGTAATCCAGCTGGGAATGCGCTTTGTTACGGGGGATGCAGAGAATGCCTGCTCACAGCATGCATCACCCATGCTGGCAGCCAACATCCAGGGACTCCCCCGCCAAGGGAGGACGAAAGCTTCTTGTCACATGGGGCCCAGTGGAGGACTCATTGGTCTTGTTGGACAGAAATGAGAGCAAGAAACACAAGGAACACAACTTCTCTCTCATCTCCTGCACATCTTCTTGACATGCATCTTATGGGTTTGGCTTTTTGAGTCGTTTTTTTTTTTTCCCCTGGGGGATTTTGACCACTTTTCCCCCCTTGAGGATTTAGAAGTTTTTTCAAATTTTACAGAAATTTCACCCATCCTGGTTCTCATGTATCCACCCTGAAGCTCAGGGGTTATCTTGGTGCTATGGAAGCTAACCTTCACATCAGAGTTAGGGTTCAATCTGTGAGAAATTGGAGTTCTGATTAATGAAGGATAAAACAGATTAATTTGAGATCCTGTACATATATGGAATTTGGTACGTGTTTAGTTTTTTCAAGCTCCCAGGTTTCATGTCTAAATGTAGGCTGAGAAATATGTCCTCGCTGCGAGAAATCCCCAAATATTTTTTACCTGTATGGTACACCACTTGCCTTCTAAAAAAAACGATGTTTGCACAACAGGTGTATGTATTAACTTTTAAACTTAGATTTTCTACGTATTATTAGATTGAGGAAGAAATAACAAAAACCGTAGACTGGTGTTCTGTTTTTCTGAAGTCATTATAATACAAAAATATATTAATATCCTGGGGGCTGTTTCCAACAAGAGTGCATGCAATACTTTAACCTTCCTGTTCTCCTTTGCTTTGAGACCCAGATTAGGGCTAGTCTTTCCATAAAGCATGAGGATGTTAAAGAAGGAAATCTGTGATTGATCACAAGATAGTTCTCACTTTTACACTTGTCATTCATTGGCAAATCTTGGGTGGCGTGTCTAACCAGCATTCACTTTCAAGTACATTTCTGATAAGGAGAAATGGGGTGCACAGTGGGATATTTTCCCTAACATTTGTTTCAAATCCTTTTTACATATGGTATCTTTTGTTTATGTTAATTTAACTCTGATTTTCAGAATGTTGGACTGCTTATTCAAAGGCTCTAGTAAAGAAAAGATGGTAAGTGGTGTGCAATGAGAATTTGAGGATTGATGTCCAAAATTATCTTTGTCATATTTTAGGCTTGAGATTCTCAGCTGTCTTGAGACTACAGCTGTATCTAGCGGTATTGTGAGAGTTATGTCTTGGTTTAAGATTGTGATAAACACAAATCCCAAGTGTCATCATACCTAAAGGCCATTTAATTAACATAAAAGCTCCTTCAGCACTTGTCTTCCAGTGTTTTTGTATATAAAAAAAATGATGGGTTAGTTAACAACTAGGATCAGAAATCAAAGTGTTAAACTGGAATCAGAAGCAGAGAATAAAAAATTCAGCAGAATTGAGGAGTAGTGCAGAAGCTTGTCCCCTTACTATTTTTAATCCATAAATATTTGGGGAATATTAAAATATTAAATATACTCTACTTCCAATCTGCCTTAGACATACTCTTCAGCAGAGCCCAGGATCCTCCATGCCTGGGCCACTAACACCAGGAAAGAATTGGGAAGAGCCATGGGTCTAATGGGAGGGTGGTGGGTGCCCAGGGCTGGGCTTCAGAGTAGGAGAATGCAGCAAGAAAACATTGGCCAAAAGTTCAAACACTGTCCATGACCTGCTTGACCTTGACTTTTTGTGTTTTCTTATTTTGTTTTTTTTTTGTAGTCTTTCACTGTCTTGCTTTTCCTAAGAGAGTATCACCAATAATGTAGGACAAAGCCTCAACCACACCACAAACCCAAGAGATAAAAATATGCAGCAAGCCACACAAGGTCCTAACTTAGGCTACTGTCCTATTCTTAGACTTTTCCTTCTATGTTTTTTTCTCCCACCCAGAACTTCAACCTTAATCACAGCCCTTGTTTTAGCAACAGTTTTATGTTTGGTCTGGTGACCTCTGTGAAATCCAAACCTCAATATCATCCTGTGTTGAGGATTTTTAGCAAGTGAAACTCTAGTTCAGTGACATTAAAGTAGAACTCAACACTTCCTCAATGGTTTCTTCCTTCAAATACCACAATGCTGATAATTCCAACACTAGGAATACTCTAAATATGAGCCTTACATCATAGATGTGTATGAGCCTCAGACCAAAATGTCTTGGACACAATGGTGATACTAACTTCCCATATACCTAGGGACCTATTTTAAATTTCTTCCGATTATCTGCCTAAACCAACACGTGACACCTAACACTTGTCCAAGTCATACACATGAAATCCAGAATTACAAGTAATTTTGGGGCCAAGTGACTACCTGTAATTCTAAACAAGATTATCTGGCAATTTTGTATGCCTTCTTTGCTTCAAGTGGCCCTTTCTTGACACTAATCCCATTATAAACATGAAAGAAAAAAAACTAACTGGGGGATTGTTCTAAACACAACTGTCTTCCCAGTTAATCAATTTTATGAAGTGTTTATGAAGTCTAATTATAACCCCCCAGACAAAGCCTACAGACCACTAAAAGTGGAAGACCTAAAAGCATCCCTGTAACTGATGCATATTTCTTTGTAGGTCCCTTTGGAAATTTGTCCTGAAAGTCTTCATCAGAGGTGACCACTCGGTTCTAGCTGCCTAAATCACATTAAGATGCTTGGTCATTGTACTATAACACCACCAGTTTTTTTGAACCAGTAAATATGGACCCAGGCTGATGGCAGGTCTCAGCACAGCACAGCTGATCCTTCCTGAATTCCCCAGTTTCACTATACCTCTAGTTTTTCCTCATCTCCCTGACTCCTAAAAGTACTGCCAGAAACTTGTTGCTTTATGAAGCTCAAAATGTAAATGTATTCCAATCTGCTTTCAGGTCCTTCCTTCCCCTGTAGCCCAGCCCTATTTTTCATCCTGATCACTCACCAGAGTTACAACTAGTTTTATTCTTAATGCTGTATCTCTGAAGCCTCTGAAATTATGATCTTACCATTCCCAGTTTGCACAAAGGAAAGAAAAATTTAGAAGGCCAGTGAACATTGCCTGCTGTTTCTTTGCCTCCTTGAAACCCTAATGCTGATCCCAATGTCTACCCTGATAGCAGCTGTAGCCTGACATCACCCTAAATGTAAGACATGTCTATTTCTCTGAGAAATATTAGGAGACTACAAGGATAGTCTCATAATATTGTAACATGTGAGAGGCCCATATTTAAAAGAGCTCAGCAGCGTATTTTTGGTCAATTTTTTAATGCAGGAATCAATTGTACCTCCATTTCTCTCACTCAGTGCCTCTCTTTTCATGCAGCTTGCACTCTGTATAGAATAATCTTGCTTATGTTACCATGTAAAACACTTAGGTAAACCATGATACTCTTGGTGGGTGCTTCCTTACAGTACAGGAACTTGCACAACAGGAAAGAGGATAGAGAATGCTGAGGCATCCTGTTCATCCAGATAGAGCAAAAAGAAAGCTCTAAT
This sequence comes from Pyrgilauda ruficollis, assembly GCF_017590135.1. NCBI lineage: Eukaryota > Metazoa > Chordata > Aves > Passeriformes > Passeridae > Pyrgilauda > Pyrgilauda ruficollis. The sequence continues at coordinate 1,485,936 of NW_024529377.1, forward strand.
GTGCAGTAAGCTGCACATTAGGAAGGCCTTCTGGTAGGAAATGAAGAATCATAAATTGCCCTTAGGTGGATACCACCAGGGAGGGAAATCTGGAAAGGTCCAGCACTGATTTCTGGCTTGCTGGTCATAGCCAAGGGCTCCCTGGGGACCTGTGTCTGTGAAAGCAAAGATTTTGGCATATGTCTTTACCATGATTAAACAGGCCACAGCTGAAAAACATTGGAAGTACATAAGTGTTATTTCTGTAATGCATGCAGTAACTTAAAATGACAAAAATTGAGGTACTAAATATATTTTTAAACTTATCATAAGATTTTAAAAAAAGGCCTTCTCAAACTTTCAACAAAACACTTAAAGAAGGATATGGCAAGGAACTTTATTAATAGACTTTTACAACCTTTGAGAAAAAGATAGGAAATAGTTTAAAATTTAAGAAGATCAGAAGGATTGACTTTGGAACAATTGCTCCAGTAAGACACTTATTTTCTCTAAAGTGCTAAAATATTTTGATTGATCCCATCCAGCTACCTGCACCCACTTAAAGCTTTTGTTAATTTCTCACAGGGTCCTTTATGGAGAAAAAAAAAAGAATAAATGCTTATGATGGATGCTAAAAAAGGTGGTCATCCAGGGCTTCACATCAGGCACCAGAGAGATGATGTAGACCAGTCACAGGAAATCTCTTTCGAATGTTCTTTCCCCAAGGACAGAAGAAAAATTGCTTCCTTTTCCTATGCCCTTGTCATCCAGAGGTCAGGGAGAAATTCTAATGAAAGGAAAGCACCCCTGGTTTGCTTGCACTTAGCTTGGTCATGTTTGGATTTGGGCTACACAGTATGTCTTCTCTGAGGTCAGTGCTAGAAAGTTCTCAGTATTGTCTGCACTATAGCACAAGCTTTTGCTTAGACAGACTGCTCATTGTGAAGAGTAATTTGCCAAATATTTATACAGTTTCACTTACTTCATCAGTGAGCTACAGTGCACTGACTATTCTTAGCCACACTAAAAGGGGTATGACATCCCCTCATGGCTGTTAAAAATGCAACATTTTGATAGCAGCATTGCTCAAAGAAGAGTTTCAGTCATGAGTGATTTTTAAAAATTTTTTATTCTTTGAAGGTTGTCTTCTAAATCAATTTCAGGGCGAAAGGATGGTTTGAAGTTTATATTTCGAAAAGATGAGCTGAAACTGAAAGACTAATTTACCAAATCTATAATGTTTTGAGAACAGATACATGGGAAATTTCATTCTGTACCAGAATGATTTCCTGTTGTGAGCCTCTACATAGGCTTTTTTGATATAGTGTTCATCTCTGAAGGGTTTCAATGGCAGAAAAGACAGAAGCACCTCTGTGTTTGAGCTTCATTCTTTACCTTGGTTTATCAAAGTCTAAGGTCTTCCTTTGGGAATTGTTTTCCTTTCCCTACTGGTCACATCAGCAGGGTGACATCACTGTGTCTACTCAGCCATTTCAGACAGATGAAGACAGAAGGCAAAATTACTCTGAGGCACAGTGTTTCTTTTGAGTACCTCAGTGCACCAGCTCCTGAGTAAAAACCCTGCTGTTTCTAGTTCAGCTGATCAGATATCCCAGATCCATTTGTAAAAGTCAAATCTGGATAAAGACTGGATTTTAAATAGTTCTGTTGTTTAGGTAAATTGTAATGCAAAATATTTATTGCAGCCTTATTTATCTTCGTCTGTGCTGTGTTTATACACATGTATTCCATGAAGCTTCAGCTGGCCAATTACACAAAATGTTTTTGTCAAAAGCTGTTGGTTTTTCCTTCCTCCTTCCTTGTAACCTTGTGCTTGTTTCATGCTATTTGGTGCAGCCAATAGATGCACCAGTACTACAAAAAGACACTGTTCTTTCAGCTTTGGAAGGAAATGTTGTCATTGACAGCTTAGAGATATACACCTAGAGATAGCATATTTCCTAAAGCAAACATCCAGCTGACTTATATATTGCTGTCATTTCAGTTAAGTACTTTATGAGTCAGACATCTGGTCCTCACTGGGTGCCGCTGCATAAGCTCTTTTTTCAGGGCTATGAAGCAGTCTCAAGGCTGTTTGCAAAGACTGCAGAGCAAAGCCTTGTCTTCTCCATCTGGGATGACAAAAGCATGCACAAACTGAGGTTCTGTTCCTTAATTTTGTACAATACAACCCACAGGAGGCTTCTCTGAGAAAATCCATACACACCTTTCTTGTTTAGATTACTATACTCTCCGAGTAATACCATGAAAAAAAAAAAAAAAAAAAAAAAAAAAGCAATAGGAAAAACTTACCAGTAAGGGTTTTATTCAGGAATGGAAACTTTTTTCTAATGATCCCCTGAGCGGATTTCATGTGAGTGACCTTTCAGTGTTTTCAAGACAGAAACTAACAATGATAAGGACAACAGACGTACCCCTCCAAATTCACTGAAAGAACTGTTTTGATTCAAAACACTTAGGCTGCATTTATAAACCACTTACTGGGGCCTGATTTCCGTTGCTTTGATGTCAATCTGCTTAGTTTGAAACTCAATGTAAATCAAGTCCTCTTTCAACCCCAGGAAACATGGGGAAGGTGCCAACAGTGAGAAGTTCTTTGTGGGCTTGTTGGGAAGAGCAGATTCTAGACCAGGATGTGTAGAGAACTGGCCTTTGCAACTACCCTCAGGCAAGCCTTAGCTGTAGCCTCATAATTTTACATGGCCTTCAACAAACAGAGCACTGTGAGGGCTGAACTAAGTACCAGGATGCTCATGTCCAGGCTGCAGGTGTTTCACTGAAGAATTGTGCATGGACAAGGAACGTGTTTGACTCGAACAATTGCAATAAGCAGCTGTTCTGCATCCTGACTGTGAACTGTCCCTTGGGATGTGAAACATGGAAGGAAAAGGGGCCAGCTGAGTGACACAAGTTTCAGGGAAGCCAGTGCATGGGAACAGAGCTCCAAATTTTGGATAGAGAAGTGTAGATGAATATTAAACATATTGAAAGATTAGTTAAACACCTTAGCTACATGCTTGCCATGTTGCTAACTTCTTCATGAGTATTTCACGTCATCCTGAAATGACTGCGTGAAGGGGAAATTCATCCAGAATGGAGAGAAATCTGAACATTCCCAATACCAAGGATGGCACCTCAGTGCCATCAGAAAACCTGTTTTCTAGATTTAGAAAACTCATGGTGTTTTAGGGAGCTGGATTTCATAACAGAACATGAAATCCCCTAAGCCCAGGAAAGCAAACAAGACTGTGGGATCAGCAGTCCTTGAGAATACTGTCTCAGACCAACATGACAACCAGAAAGCCTTGCCATACCTACCCAGATCCTCTGATGTGCAGTCAACCTGAGGGAAGACCATGTGTTTCTCCTACACTGTATTCCATGTGTGGGAAATACAGCAGTGCTCTTTTCCCAAGTACACATGTTTGTGTCTGGGATATGTGCTTGTTTTCATGACAGTATCACCCTGTTGCTAGAACACCTTCAGCAAACAGCTCTTCTGGTGTCTTGTAGATAAGAATGGAGATGAAAACCAAAGGAATAATTTTGCTGCTTCTGTTTGCTTGAGTGTATTTGGGTTGATTATGCCTTCAGTAAGGCATAAACTATTTGTGTCTCCACGTCCACAGAGGCAGAAGCAAAGCTAACTGTCTAACTAAAGTCAATTTTTTTTGCTATTAGACTCTTGCTGATGGCATGAAAGTACTTAAAATTTTACGTTTTAATGACCATGCTCAGACCCCAACCCCCCTGACAGTAATGATTGCCAGGTTTGTCCCTACTGTGGGAGCCCAAGATCATCCATCACATTGCAGCAATTTCCACTCCATCCACAACCCTGATCAAAAGCCCAGGGAAGTGACCACAGCCGTGACCCCATCCTCTTAAATATGAATTATGGTCTTTGTTGCCATGCCACAGATTTTCAGTACATACCCAATGGCAGATAATTGCCTTTCAGCATGTTGGGAATTTTTTACAAGTAAACATAACAGCCAGAAATGGATTCCTCAGTAAACCGCACCACTTTTTCCTTCACCTATCCTCTTCATAAGTTGATGTGTTTGGGTGTACAAAGGACACCATTCCAGGCCATTAGGTGACTCATGATTACATTTAGTCCAGACATTAAGGAAATGAAAGCTTTTACAGGCATTATATAAGTTGCTTTAATATTTGCAAATATTCCTGAGTCAATAACAGACACTGTAACTATGTCAGTTATTTATTAACTAAAGACTAGTGTATTACTTATACTATGTAAAAACTACAGCTTATAAACCATAGACAAACTGATAACAGTTAACTTTGGACCAATATATGAATGATATTAAAAATTATCTATTATATATCCATTTCTGTCTAATCAGATATGCTGGACAGATGAGTCCTCAATGAGTTTTGTATTTAAATTCTACTAAAACTCTCACAAGCTACAGCATTTAATATTGTCCTCTAGCATGCACCAGCAAAATTAAAAAATACAAAATAGCTCCATCCACAACAAACCAACCCCCTGAATATATTATAAATTTAAAAATCCCATGCCTGTGTGTATAGATACAGGAAAAACCTCTCCAGCACTCCTGCATAAACTGTACCCCCAGCAATAAGTCAATTCAAAGCTTGTAGCTGATCCAGGTGCAGTCTTCTTAAACCAGATGTGAGCTCCAGTCAAATGCATTTAGCACTTTGACAGTGCTTGATATTTCACACTTGTGATGGTGAGTGTGGATGACCGTATTTTAAGGTTCAGGGTGTTCATTTCCATGTGGAGAGTACCAGCAACATCTGTGGGTGAAATATTGTGAGAATAAAGTGACTTAGGTAAAGAAGTTTGACCTCTTCAGGAAATGGCACTGAGAGGAGTAATACTGGAGGGCCAAGAGAGAGTGAGGTCACTGGTGCCAAAAGCACAGCATTTTATCCTGATTGATGTGATCTTGCTGTTTTGCAGTCTTTTCTTGTTGGTTCCCATTTGTGGTTTCTTATTTCTTACTTCCATTTTTGTCTCTTAAACATTATTTTTACTGTGTACTTCATTCATCATTGCTCACTGTGTGAATCTAGCACACTCGAGGACACTGGCTTCATACAAATAATCCCTACCTGCAGCAGCACCATGCTGCTACAAAATGCTACCAAGCTCCACAAAATCAGAGTCAGGCTCTCACTGCAATACACACTGCAGTGGTTTCTTTCCTGATTGCTGAAGGAAGTGCAGGATAATCATACTGTTAGCATCACTGGTCTCTGCGTGCCATCCCACCATAAATTATAAGATTGATGAAGTTGTCTATGATACAATGATTTTGCACCTCCAGGTAATTTTTGATACTCCTCTGACTATTCTTAAGTTGAAAAGTGGCTTTGTTCCTGGTTTTCAAACAGTACTGTTGCTACATTGTGGTGACAGCTTCTGAACTTTTTATTTTACTTCTGAAATGGTAATTCATTAACGCTTCCAGCACAGCTCACTGAGGAGTTCTGAAGTAAAAATAATTTTTTTTCCTTTCTCTGGCTACGCTGTTTGCCAAACCTATATTCCCAAACGGGTATTTAAGCGTACTTCAACCAGACAAAGTCCCAAGAAACACATACTCTACTTCCTGACATGCTCTGAATTGCTTTCAGTTCTGTATTTCTGTACAAATACACCTAGTGGCTAAATTAGAGGGTATGAGCTACAGCAAATTACATAGCCTGTTTAGACTCACAGGCCAGCTCCCCATAGTTAAGGGAAGGTTTGCTTTGAAACTGTTCCAGGTTTTCTCTCCTTAGTCCGAATTTCCTTTATCAAGCGTCCCTTTCACCTTTCTATTTATGTCTCCCTCTTCCCTTTCAGCACCTCAGCAGCACCTCTCTTACATTGCTGGAGGAAGCATAGAACCATTTGAAAAAAAGGTAAAATAAAAAAAGGCAGCCAGCTGCTTTCCTGTTCTGCTTTCTCCCTCTGCTCTTCAGCCCTCTCCATTACCCTCCTGACAATGTGCAATTTCGTTCTTTTCTCTGGAGGTCTGTTTGTGCTGCCTGTTGTAGCCCAGCAGCTCAGTGCAGGTGTGTGCACGGCATCTGCAGCAGGTTTGCATTTGCAGGGGGCTCTGACCTGGGCTGCTGGGCTGGGCTGGTACGTGTCACCATCAGAGCCTGCAGCACAAGGGGAGATGTGCAGGCTCTCCATTCCAGTCCAGACTCGTGTTGCACTCACACCTCCACTCACAGCCTGGTGCAAGTGTCTTGGTGAATCCTTTGGTAGCAGTGCCTCCTCTGCTCGCTCACCTGCACACAGCTGGGGTGGACTAGGGAGCCATCAATCCCCTTCGTGTTTGCAGTAAACATGAAACTGCTGGCTTTTCTGAGCCCCCAGTAAAAAGCTGCGCAGCAGAAGTACAGAAAATGGCACTGGGAGTCCAAATTATAAAACTACATACTGGACATTATATGGTATTCTTATTAGAGGAAGCAGTAAAAATACCTGTCTTAAATGGTTGTTAGACAAATTGACTTTAGCGGAAATACAGATTCCATTAGAAAAACCCCAAACCAAAAACCAGTAATGTGCAGTCTTCATAGCCCATTCTTTAAAAATATTTTCCCCATGACCTAATGTAGAACAAAACCATACAAATAAATATCTTCATGCATATTGTAACAGTGGGAACTTTTCTAGAAACGGCAGGCAAAAACCTCAGTCTCACTGGGCTTTGAGACTGAGGTAAATTTTGAGACACTTTGTTTTTGCAGGTTTTCTATGCCAGTGCACTAAATGCAGGTGGAATTGTTCAAAGACAATTTTCAGTGTAGTCTTTTCCTACCACTATGAGTGCTTGAGGTCCAAACCAGTTGCATGGTTATTTAAAGCAGCTCTAAGACATCTCAAAGTCTCATTGTTTGTTCAAAGAAATTTAAAAATCAGAGACAACAAAAAAATAATGAAATTTTGGACAAATTCATTTTTATTGCATTCTCTTCTAGCCAACAGAAAAACCTTTTCTCTCTGTCTTCTATCAAGATGCAAAGCAAGGAGGCTGGAGCAGAGACATCAAGCCCAAAGTGTGGCAGTCCGGTAATTGTGTGGAAGAATAAAACAAAATATAAACAAAAAAGAATCATTGACAGTCAAACATAAAGGTATGATTTTGAAAACCAGATGATGGAAATCTAGAAAGAAACTGAGAAATAAAATCAGCAGATGTGGTCAATGAATGTTAATAGTGGGAATTAATTTTGTCAAAACTGAAAGTAACAGCCCTGTTCCAAATCCATCTACCAGGACTGAAATGAGCAATGGCACCACCAGAGTCTTCATTTTATGAAATGTCAAAGGTACCTTGATCATTACAAAGAGTCAAGGTGTGAAATTAGCAAAAGGCTCCAAGGAATGTTCCTCACACAATAGATATGCACTCATGCTTGTTAATAATAGGGTTTCCACAAGATGACTGCCAAATGGTAGCACTTCACAGCTTGCTGCCAGCTCCACACCCACAAATCGGCCTGCTGCACATCTAAATGCTACCGTCCACTGAGCTACAAAATCACAGGAATCAGAGGGATGCTGTGTGAGTGGTACCAGCTGCACCCACTAAAGGGTTGCAGCAGAAAAAAAAGTTGAGAAATTAATGATATGAAAAGCTAACTGCAAGTATTTTGTTAGCCCTGTATCTGCAGCCATGTTTCTTTCTTGAAAGTTAACCTTTTCCTCACCAAAGCAGACCTTTTAATTACAATTGTTATTTTTATTTTATTTTATTTCAATAATTAAACTGTTCTAATCTCAGTCCACAGGTTTTGCCTTTCTGAGTCTGCTCTGCATTCCCCCAGTAGCAGCTGGTTCTAGTGACTGCATGGTACTTAGTTGCCTGCTAGGGTTAAACATCTACACTACCAGATGAAATTACTTTGCAATTACTTTTTAATGACAGCCTCATAAACTGGCAGTGATGAAAGTTCATTTTCCACTGCTTTCATAAGCATAGAGATAGCTTTGCCATGTCATGGTGACCTATTCAAATACTTCACCCGCTGTTTGTACTTTCTTCACTGTTATTTGAAAAGTGAAATTCCATTGCCTTGAGCTTGTGGACTTCTATTAAACCACACTCCCTCATCACCTTGAAATTTACCATGGCAGGAAGGTCTTGTAGGTGAAATGGTATTTTGCTTCACAGAATATTATATCCTTTCTACAACTATTAATAGCCAGACCAGAGTGTCCAGAAAACCTGTAAATTAAATTCTGCTTGTGGGCACACAATCCATACTTTTCTCAAGGGCAGCAAACTACACTACATATGTGTCTAATGGGATTACCTAAAACCTGGTGGGCTTAGTTCAGGTGAGGAAGAATATGGGGCAGCAAGAGAGCTGTGGCTGAGGAAACTATGACCAGTTTGGGAAACTGACATCCTGATGAACCTGAGAGATACATGAGACATTGGGAGTGTTGACATTCCCAGGTCTCTTCTCCAGGACAGTTGGAGTGTGTTGGTAGGGGGCTACACAGCTGTGAAGCCCACTTCTGCACTTCTGGGCAAGGAGATGTGAAGGGCCCTGCATTTGCTTCTTTGAAGCTGACTTAAATTATAAACATGTGCTTCTGTGCTTCTTTTTCCATGAGAGAGCACAGGTCAGAAAAAAACACGGGGGAGAGAACAGTGAAAGGAGAGAGGGCTCCCTCCCTGCTTTCGTTGCTTACTTCTGTCCCTCTCCTTCTAGGTTTTCAATGCTCTTTCCTCACTTTCCAAGATAAGTGTATTTAGAAAAAGCAGGAAGTAGAAGAAGAACAAAGATAAAAAGCAGATTTTTCTTAAAAAAAAAAGAAAAGAAAAAGAAAAAAAAAGAAAAAAAAGAGACAAACGAAATGTTACAGTGTCTTTTCTAAAATGGGAAGAAATGTTTTGGAAGTTTTGGATTTGAAGTGCTTTCATAAAACAAAGAGTTTTGGCAAAGCTACATTTCTCAAAAATGCTTTTGGACAAAAAGCATTCATAAACTTTACTAGAAACACAAACTTCCAACACCCATAGCTAACATGACCTGTAGCAAGGGGAACCAGAGTAGAGGAATTAGGAATGAGCTGGACTCAGAGGAGGACCCCTAGCAAAACTTGCAACAACACCCTGAAGTCAGAGAGGACACTGTGGGAGAAGGCTGCTGATCTGTGCTTTGGCATGCAGCCAAAGGACCTGCCAGCAGCAGCGTCTCCCTGGAAATAGGAGTGCACTGCACCTCCATGCTCTTCTCTCTGCTATGGAGTAATTCCGTAATCATTGGCTGTTCTACATGCAACAGAGGAGCATGAAGAGGTCCTGACTATTTATTTTCTTTTAGTTGTGGATAAAGCCTGCACTCTAGTGGATTGTCTCTATAGGAAAGTGTAATCCATTTATTTACTTGTGGACTATAAAGACTGAATTTCCAGAAATGCTGGACTCTGTTTTAGCTTCACTTCTCGAGGACTGTGAAGACAGAGAAGTCAAACAGAAAAGTGCTTTAAGACAGTCTTATCCTCGCACAAAGCCAGGTTCTCAGAGCACCTCAGAAATGTGTCATTTTTTTGCTATGCAGTTTGAAGTTCCTTTCTGGTAAGTAACACACTGAAGTAGCAAGGCTCTCTCTTTGAGGGTCCGTTTTGAAACCAGGAACATTAATGTAACCCTTTTTGTTGACTCCACAAGGCTTTGGAACAACTTCTACACCACTCACTCGTGAAAGATTCATGCCTATACTTAATAGTGAACATGTTTAATTTCAAAAGCACTGGAGATACTAGGAAGTAAACATATTCTTTGTTTTAGACTTGTCCCTAAGTCTTGTGCCAAGTCTGGCCTTGAAACATTTACTAATAGAAAAGGGAGCTGGAGATAGTCAAAGAGAATTTGTTTTAAAATCGGAGTGGTTGAGGAACCTTTGTTATACTCTCTTCTCATACTGCTGCCTAAAACTACAATGCTAAGCATGAATAAGGGTAAACAAGAGCCAAGTGTTGTACTGTTAAATATAATAAGAAATGTTTCTCTGTGTATACTTATTTTTTGTGCAAAAGGGTGAAGTAACAATACCTTTCCATACTGCACAGATCTCACAGGTAGAGGTAAAGCCAGTTCAATCTTCCAGCATCTCAACCCTAGCACAACTAAAAGATATTACCAGAAATGCATATCTTGTTTATTTGTTTCAGTGCACATGATCACATTCCCTCTGTGCATGATGGGAACAGTTAGATGACTGCTTCTGTTCTGCAGCAGCTTTAAAGGTTGTTATTCATTCTCATCTGAATTAAACAGTAGACAGCCCTCCATTGCAGCTGGTTTGGTAGAAAGAGGCAGCCTGTGGAAGCAAAAGAACTATACTCATGCCTTCTTTACAGGAAAAGGAGCAACTCAGTTTGCCTTCTTAAAGTGTCCCCTCGAAGAGTGGGGGCCTCTCACCATCAGCGAATCGTGGTTCTGGGTATCCACATATTTGCAAAAACTAAGCAGAGGTCATGTTCTATTTTTCAGGGGTTCTTTCTTACCTGTAGTTACAGGGCTTATGCTTAGATTTAGGCTTCCCTGAAGACAGGTTATGCGCACTGCTTGTCTTTCATGTAGGTGTTAGTATTCTGTCCAGCATGAGCTGCACAGTAATTATGATAGCATTTAGGCATAAAGTCAAAATGTGCAAAGTAAAAATCACCTGAAAGGGAGAGAATTGGCAATTAGTCCCAGAGCTTATGAGCTACTTCCTTCACATTGCCTCAAACTTAGATTCTGATAACAGCACAAGGTTAAAACTTGAAACAAGTTGGACATGACCAGAAATACCAATATTAAAAATCAGGTCAACATGAGTTGCTGGAGATCATGCCTGACAAAGTGTGGTTCTGCATCAAGTGGGCATTTCTTTATGGCACTCAAGGTTTTGAATCTTATTTGGAAGATCTCTGCTGATATATAGCTCATATAGTTAACTACAGAATATAGTAGTAAAATTAGTGTAAAATTCTTCTATTTTTTCTATGGACTCAAAGGCTTTTGGAAATTTATGTTTGAGGTGTCCCCATCTATCTTGCTTTATGACATTTAAAGAGCTGTATTGTAAAAACTGTAATAATTAGGATAACCAGATAAATGGCTTTTAAATTTAGATTTGACAGATCTCTACCAACAGATAACACTACCAAAACTAGAGCAACTACTGATTAAAAAAGAGAATTGTAGCAGAAATGGAAATGAAGGCAACATTTAATGGATGAGATGATGCTCTGGCTACTTATGTCGTTGTCAGACTAAATACATTAGTCTGTCTTTCCTAATGATCTAGCTTCTTCCATTTAGCAGAATTTGAAAATGCATTTGTTTTTGTAACCCAGCCTCTCAAGTATTAATTTTCTTCTATCTCTATGGAGCATCAGAATCATTCTGCTGACAAATGCTACCGCAGTCACCATTGGGAGTCAGGAGTTCAAGGAGTGAAGTTTGGATGTAATATGCTTGTATCAGTCTCAGTGCAATGTCTGATTGCTTTATGCAAAGCCAGCCATTGCTTACAGTTCATCAGCTACAAAAACAGGACTTAGAGGCACAGGCAGGTCAGTGTAAAAGAGAGACTGTGTTGTAAGTCAGAAGGGTTGACACCATTGAAAGTCATGCTACAGGTTCTCACCTGATAACAGAAACAGTATTTTCTCATTCTGCTCATTCTGTTTAAGCAAGACTCTAAGACTTTTTAACCCATACTAATATTTTTTATCCTTGATAATTTGGTTCAAAACAGGTACAAAGGAGATAAATTTTCCTTTTCCTTTTCCTTTTCCTTTTCCTTTTCCTTTTCCTTTTCCTTTTCCTTTTCCTTTTCCTTTTTTCCTCTTCCTCCTCCTCTTCCCCTTCCTGCTGCCATGTAACTCCATCCCGCAGGAAATGACTCAAATCTGGTGTACAGGGGGTCCTTAAAATGCATTGCCATGGTGCAGGTAGACTTCAGGTGTGTGGACAAGTTCAGTTTATCTCCGTTCCTCTAATATTTGATAATGCCACTTTGATAATTGTTTGTTTGACAATGCCATCTTCCACTGGGTAATGACTCCCCATTGGAAACCAGCAAGTTTTACAGTGCTGCTCTCAAAGATCCATCATCCAACCTACCAAATCTTCAAAGGGGATACTCCTCCAAGCCCTCTGGGAGGCTGGATGCCATCCAGCTCTGGAGATGGCTCAGTATTTTTGTTGAGCAGGAGAAGCTCCAGGGTGCTGGCCGCTGCCGACACGAGGCTGGCACGTTTTCCGAGGTAATCGAGATCAGATGGGGACATGCTGTGGCAGCCCTTTGTGAGGCTGTCTGGGAGCTCTGCTCCAGCACGTGGCAAGGCTGGAGCAAGGCAGGGCTGAGCACTGAGTGCTGGGCCTGCAAACAGGGGCAAGCACTGGAGGAGGGTATGTTTGCTCTCATTTTGCTCCCCTTCCCACTATCCCCTCCCTCCCTCCCTCCCTCCCTCCAGTCAGGGCAGTAAGTTCCACCAGGGAACATATTACTTGCAGATGGGTATTTTCTGAAAGTAACAGAGACCAGTTAATGTACAATTCTGAACAGACCCGGAGCTTTTAAAAAATTGTTACTTTTGTAGAGACCATAAAATTATTTTCTCCCCTGCTGTCGTAAAAAAAAAAAAAAAAGCAAAATTAAGCCACTGACAAACCTTATTTTCAGTATAAACCAGTAAATTTTTTAATTTGTGTATTTAAATTTTACAACAAAAGCTTTGGTTGAGAGGTTTTTTTGGTTTTAGTGCTTTTTTTTAGAAACACAAGCAGAAAGAATTAAATTTCAGTCAACAGCTGTTTTCTCTTAGGAAAATCCATCAAAAGTTTCAAGTCAGATTGTGGTGCTTGTGGATGATACTATTCACAGAAGTAATGGGGTGGATTAAAAATTTTCATTAATGTAATTCCATATAACTGCACCCAAAAGATCAGGTAAAACCAGTGCTATCACCATACTATGGGAAGAGATTGTGGATCTCTAAGTAGTGTATTTTGAATTATTTATATGCAGGCTTTAAACACCACAGGAAATTCTCTCCCCAGCCATGCAAACAATATGGTAAGGATCTTATGTCAGCTGGGACTCCAAGTATTTCTAAAATATATTATAAAATGTTATTATAATACAAATAACAGGGAAAATTTCCATACAGCTGGAAGGACATGTGCTGTAACTGTTGGAGACTATCTCCATGCAATTCCATCTAATGAGATATGACTGCCTATAAGGGACCTTTCCTAGACTCTTGTCTTGTAACATAATAATCAGCTACTTATTTTCCTGAACACAGGGAATGAAGGGAGGACTGGAAATGGTGTTTTGACATTTGTGACCTTTAGCCTGTTTTTTGTTGGTTTTGGAATTTATTATGCAGGGCATAAAAACACACCACCACCAATCTTCTGACTTCTGCTCTAGCTTTCATGATGCTTGTTTTAAGCACAGGATAATTCACCATCAGTCTTGCTTTCTTGGCACATCTTGTCTCCTCCTCAAAGGTAATTTTTCCTTCCTGGGGAGAAGAAACCTTTTCCTAAAGAACAAGCATAAAACCTGTGCATTAGTACCTGCCACTTCTTCAAATATAGCTTTTTGTAAGTCAGGACTTAGGTGTCTTGTGGCTCTTCCCAGGGAGCAGTGACTCCTACAAACACATGGTGGAGAGCAGGCCAGGTCACTTGTTTTTGGTGAAGAAGTTGGTGCTGCTGATTACTTCACTAAAGTCTGATGGAGACTTCAAAGGTGCTCATGGGAATATAGAAAAAAAAAATGCTGGAGTATCCAGGAATTTTTGAACATATGATGAAAGCAGTGTGTCCTGATGCTGTGGTGAAGCAAAATTCCTGTTCTTCAAGTGAGTGAGAAGAGGATGAGTGACCAGACTCAGAGCTGTGCTCCCTAGTGGTGCCCATGGCAGTGGTCTACAGGCAGGGCTTAAACTCTCATGGTTCTTAGACCAAGCATTGAGAGGAGATGATTAATGATATGCCATTGTTGCTGTGACCATGCTTTTTTTCTTTCTTGTGCTGCTAGTTTCCTGTCCAGGAAGAAATGCCCAGTAAAGTTACATACAAGTTATATATGTACAAGAATTTTTTATTTACTACAGTCAGGACCAACTGGAGAAAATCAGCAGCTCCCTGAAACAGCCCTGTACTTCCTCTGACTGCTTTCTGTAAGCTGCACACAAACCACAGTTTTCAGTGGAGGGGGGAGGAGGAGGAAGAGATAATCAGAAGCACATGTAGGAATTAACTAGAGATTTGCTGGATCTTTTTGTAAGCAACTGTTCAGGGAAGTTGCCTGGCCAGGAGAGAAAGATGAAAAAAACTAGACCAGCATCACTGAAGCTTAAGGGCTGGTCCTTTTCCTGCCCTCCTCCACTGCACTGTGGGGCAATTTGCTGCCAGGGCAGCAGCAAAACCCAGCGGCCCAGCCTGTGGCTTGATGTGGGGTACTTGTGAGGGAATGCTGTGTCACTTGTTTTTGGTGAAGTCAGCTCTGCTGATCGCCTCACAACAGTCTTGCAAAATAGTTCCCTACCCAGATTAGACTGGGTTTACACTTTCCTTTGTTTCATCACCTGCAAAGGTAGGCGAGGGCACTGCTTAATTTGTGAGAGACCAAGAGATTTAGTCACAGGGCAGCAACTGGGACAAACATCTTTCCCTGCCTTTGTCTTTAAATCTCATTTAGAAATAAAATCTCAGGACAGGGATCATCTAGCACCATGTGCTGACACACAGCTTAACACTGCAGGACTTGGGTTTCCACTAAGGATATGTGGTTTACACCTACAGTATAAACAATCACTGAAAATTTCTCCTATTACTTCCAGAGCCAAGCAATGACAAGGCAAGTCTTTCCTCTCCCAACCCTGCTGACGAGAAAACACTTGGACAGCCACTGGTGATTGCCAATGAGAATGCTAAACACATCTCTCACCCTCTTTGAGGGGAGGAATTTGGTGACTTTGTTCACCAGTATTATTTAGATACCAGTCTCTTACATATTTTGACACTAGTCATCTGCTAAAGGAGTATTTCTACCAACTCTCTTGGTTTTTAATGTAGAACATCTGTGTCTTCTTTCCTGAAATAGTTTGTCCTTTTTTTTTGCCCCCTTAAAGTAAATTGATGAATGAAATGTCTGCTTTGTTCTTCAGTTTGGTTTGCTGCTGTCCAAAATTTTACAGACACCTTAGCACACATAGAGTAAATAATCCCAGATTCTCTCATGGAAAAACACACATGCTGGCACATGCACAAAAAATCATTACAATTCATTTTAACAGAACAGAATGTCTCGTCTTGGACTTCAGTTTCAACCACATGACCCAATGAATTGTAGATTACCTGAGTCAGACAGCGCGTCTGACCAACTGCAAATAATTTTCCCCTCACTGAGAATGCCCTTGGGCCTTTGTATCTTCTCATAGGAAAAAAGCCTCCTTCCATCTGCATGAAAATGTTGATTTTTGACAGATCTGTTCTTTGGAAATAGTTTAAAGAAAACTGGTGAATATTTAGAGCATCCTGCATTGCTCAGCTAGCAGTAGTACACTTCCAAAGGAGTCAAGCTGAAAGGTTTTGCCCCAAAATTTTGACTACCAAAAAAATAATCTTGTATACTTTCCTCTGCTAAACTGAAGCCTAAGGCCAAAAGCAAATTTCAGTGGAAAACAGTCCTCTGCTAATTTAAGCCTTTAGTGCATACTTTGAGATGCTCTTTTAGCTGATATCACAGGGGATAGGAGATTGCTCATGAAAACAACAGGGAAATCAAAGGCAAGGCTGTTGTGTGCTTCTTTTATTCTCCTGGCTGACCTACCTAACTTTGGGAACTATCTTGGGGTGCTCAAGAAATGCAGGGTTAAACAAAATTAACTAACTAATGCTTTCCTTTCAACCAAAGGAAAAATCCTTCTTGCCTTTTCTCAGCACTACCCAAACCTTGAGGAGGAAGTCCCTGCCATTAAAGAAAGAAATTTCCTTCTTTTATTTAGTCTTTGTTTTTCACCTCATCAGGCAAATTTTCAAGGAACAATCACTCCAGCGAATGAAATATCACACATCCTCAAAACCCAAATTACTTTCATATTTATAAGTCCTGATAAGACAGACAGTAAATGAAATTTTAACAAGATAACTAGTGTTTTGCTTTCCATTAATCCTTGAAGCACTTCTCTCTGGGATAGCTTTGGAATCAAAAATGCATTACTGCACATCTCATTAATACCACGTGCTTTCCCTCAGCGAAAAGAGCTTCTGTCCTACAGGCGTCTTGGCACAGAAATCCAAGCTAGCCAGCTGTAGGAAAAGCAACCCATGGTTTTCCTTCTGTCTGCCCTCAATAGCAACTCTGAAAGTTCTGGAAAGAGAGAGATTTCAGCATCAGGTGGGACAGAACAGGAGATGGTTAGTTTCATGGACTCACACATAACCAAGTACTGTTCACCTATTAATATAAATATAAATAATTAGAACTAGTTTAATAGAGTGAAAGAACCACTTGCTACAAAAGACAGTTCAGGAATTCATAGATTTTGAAGGTCAAACTGGAGAACACAATCATCTTCACTGGTTTTCATGGAGCTTGATGAGCACTAACAATAGATTAACTTAATTGATTCATTAATAGATTAATGATTCTTTTGAAGAAAATTATGTTTTCCAGTATTAAGCCTACCTTGAAATTGATGTCTTCATTATATCCTGTAACCAAGTGTTACTCTTCTAGTTTTATTATAGTTTATCTAGCTAAACTAGCCAGTCCCTACCTAATAACTAGCTAGTCCCTATAAATCACTAGTGCCCATTCAGATCCTGGAAAAAGCAGAGGAAATGCAAAAGGTTTCATCAACACTGAAATTAGCAGGGGCATTCAAACTACTGCACACTTATGGCCCACTTCATCATTTCCTGCACAAAGTTGGAGTGAGTCCTGCAGACATGCTGTATTTCAATAATTCAAGGGTCCAGAAACTGATTCCCAGAGGCATCAGCTGCTTGTCTCTGAAACCAATAGCTTTGTACACAGAGTGCTGTGGGCATGAGGGTATGTGTGCGGCAAGCTGTTTCCCATCCCAGAGGCTGGATGCTCAGCAGGGTTCTGTCAGAGAAGTTCTGAAATCAGATAGTCCTTGAACTGTCATGTGTATTTAAAAAATTAAAAATATGAGTCAAAGCCCAACAAACAACCCAGCCCAACAAACAACCCTTTTTTTTTTTTTTTTTTTTAGCTTGAGCTACCTAGACTTTTCCATGCAGGCATATTGCTATTTGAATGTTTAACTAAAGGGAGCATCATACAGTGAATAGCAAAATGCTTGCTGCAGCATTTGATATCAAGGTCTCAGCAGAAAACTTCCTAATTGGTGAGTATTGCCTGACAGATTCAAATAGCCATAATGGTGAGCATTTATAGAGCACATTTTAGGCAAGGTATACCCTAGGTAGAGCAGAAGCACACTGTACCAGCCGGCCAGTGGACTGGTTCCTGACAGACACAGTTGCTGAGACTCAGAACAAACTACCTTCTGAACTCAGCAGAGTTCAAGCCCAAGCACTCTGAATGACAGGAAAGCATGACTCAGATGAAGTGCTCTTGTCAAATGTTGCTATGCCCAGCATTCCATACACAATTTGTACACCACAAGAAACAAATACTCAAGGAAGCACTGGTGATTTGGCCAGAAGTGCTAGTAAGTGGAGTACTTACATATTTCTAAGTATTTTCCAAATGTTTCATATTTTTCAATGGAGGAAAACATAAAAATTTTATGTACAAATCTCTATACAGGCTGGTAATTTAGTTGTATAGCAGTGCCAATTTATTTGAGAAAAGCTATTACACTATGCCAAGGTTAAGGACTTATGCATGGAAAGCACAATAGGTTTCTTGCAATATGTACTTATGTAGAAGTACTTATGTACTTCTAATCTTTCCGTATCTCCTCAGCATGAGCTCTGACGCTTGGAATTTGGTTATAAATCCAGCTTACAGGTGCTTCACCTATCACATGATGCCTGTGCTAACCGGAACAAAGTGCTACTAATCGTGCTTCTGCTTTTATGAAAAGCACCACAAGTAATAATTTTTGTCATCCAAAACATCTTGACTGCTATGACAAAGGGTTGAAAAATCTAGATTAGGTTTTTGTGCTTTCAAGAGAATTTTCAAGAGAATAATAACAAGTTCAGTTCCAATGAGCTAGAGAGGTCATGAAGCAACTTTATCTATCTCAGATACTTTGAAAAAAACCAAAAGCAATCTACAAATTTTTTTGAGAGTAAGATAGAATTAATATTTGTAAACATAACCTGTAGATTTTTATATGGCTGAAAAAAGTATTCATATATATATATTTGCAGTGACAACAAAACAATCTTGTATATAATTTACTTTGAGTATTTAACCACTTTTGATGAAAGGTTTGCTTACGCATTAAATAGAATAGAAAAAAATTGCCAAAGCAACCACTTCGCCACAGGAAAAATATGTTATGATGGCTATTCTATGCTTGCTGTCCTGAGTTGTGCAAATCTCCTTCAATGTTACTCTGATGACTTGTGTATATAAATACCTTTTTTTTCTTTTGGTTTTCTGGAAAACGTTTTCAAAAAAACAGTCATGTGGACGATGTCTAAGACAGCTATGTTTTTGGAAAGTCACATCTGTGAATTTGAAAACAAATGTGCCCATCATCAGAGAAGAGAAATTTTTAGAACAGGATCTTATTCATCGTTTTGCACAGTGTATTTCCTTTTATTATTGTTTAGGATGTTAATTGGATAACTTCATACAGCTGCATAAAATTCAGCCATTGTTAGCTCTGGGTTGTTTTAGTTTTCTCAAATCTGACCTTGCTATGCATGCCTTATACCCAAAAATAAATAAAACCCCAGATCTAAATAGTTGAAAACCCAAAGTCTGGTGTATGGCCCACAGGTAATTTGTAAAGATCAAGAGCTATAAAAGTCTGTTCCCTTACTCAGGAAAGGGCCTCTCTGAGAGTGGGTAAAGCCTGACGCAACTTAGACAGGGGAAGTGTGTGCATGCCAAGGACCCTTAAGTCACTGGGTACTTCAAAGCTGTAACTTGAGCTTCCCCAGTGACTTCGCAATAAATCAAATAAACCAGGCTGAAGCAGCAGGGGAGGCAGGACAGACAAGTGAAAGAGACGGGGAAAAAGAAAATTCTGTGATAATAAAATTCTCAGGAAACAAAGCTGTCCTGCTGCCCAGTCCACAAATGTGAAATTACAGCTGTTGGCTCCAAAAGAGCTTGCTTTCTTCACTCAACCTGAACTGTGGCATCTTCAAATAGAGGAAACATTCATGGAGCTTAGGAGCAGTGCAAGTACTGCCTCACACATAATTTCTTCCCAGTCACACAGTTCTGAGAGTTTTGGTTTTTATATTTTTTAAGTGATGCAAGTAGATGTCACACAGACACTAGCAATTTAGCTTTTTATTGGTAACATTCACCACAGCCTGGATCTCCAGGAGTCCAACAACAGAGATGCAGGAGGACACAGGAGAGGGTGATAGACTTACATGAGTTTTGAAGACCATGGACCTCTCTAACATAAGACCAGATAGATCTTGGAGTCCTACCAAGAGGAGCACTGGACTTGGATTCACAGATGACTGTTTCAAAATATGATAGCTCATGCAACGTCTGATATGACTTGCAAAACATGGCTTGTTCAAGAGACAAGCTGGGTGCTCTGGATCAGTCATGTCAAGCAGACTTATTCATCATGCATTCATCTTTCCCCATAGTGAATCTCAGCCTATGCCTCCACATTGCTGTGGTGCCCTGAACGTAAGGCTGTAATCAACAAAGCTGACCCATGTAAATTCACTTTGTTTTCTGAAAGCTGAACCCTGCAGTCCATGCAAGAAAATAACTAGTTCAAGGGGAGCCAATTTTGCAGAGAACAGCCCTACAGACTTGACTAGTCTTTCCAACTGTAAGACTAGATGAGAAAGGGTTAGCAATTTTAAGTTAAGTAAAAATTAATGCAGATGTTGTGGGAAGGAGAGTCTGGGCATCATAAATACTTCTCTCCTGAGTGTTAGGGAAAAGAAAAAAAATAATGAGTGGGTAGGCAATAAATTATTAAGCTATCATTCAGGAAATCTAGACAGGGGAATTAAGATGGAAAGGAATAAAATTCTTAAGGATTTATTTTATTGACTAGTTTCCAACTTAGAATAAGGTTAGAACTTAACCCTTCATTTTGAGGCATTGGTTATAGCTGGTTCTGTTCCTCATAAGGGATTGATGATATTTTTTATTAATCATCTCCATTTTCAATGATGTTATAAACCCTGGGAGGCCTGTGTAACACAGTGATGACTAAAAAATACCAGTAGCACCTGATGAATGGCCAGAAGCTCAGCATTACCTGCGGCTGCATAAGATGATTACTGCTGCTTTACACATAAGTGGTTCAAGCATACAGAGATGCAGGATCCAGGGCACTTGCAGACACCATCCCATGTGAAGGATGGCAAGTGATACCATCAGAGAAAGTGAGCCCTGCCAGGCTGTGTGTTCTCCTAATTCCATACTCTGGCCATAACACTTGCCCAAGAAAAATGGGCTTGTCTGGCTGCAGCCTGTGAGGTGCTGACCTTGGGCAACTGAGAAGTCGCTTGTACTTGTACCAGATGTGTTTTCTTTTAGAGATCAAAGGGATTTTGTGGGGTGAGAGGAGACCTTTTTCCCTTCCTGATAGCAAATGGCAGTGGAAACCCCCTCTCTAGACATGAACTGGAAAATCTGGAAACTATCCAGAGAGTTATAACAAATGGCCATCGGGCCTTCCCATCTTTCTTGACCACAGCTGGTTGAGATATTGTTCAGTGAGAAGGAGACCTGGACACTCAATTTTCATAATAGTGATCATTCTACACTTCCTTTGATGTACGTCACTGTCAGATGACAATGCCATGATCATCAGTGCTTGCATATACATCTTCATGAACTAACACTGGTCTTGCTGGAGCTGGACCATCACTCCTTGCTTCTAAACTCATCAACCAGCGTATTTTTCTGGGAGTGCCACAACCAACCGATGGCAGAAACCCCACAATTATAATGAATCCAGCCAATCAGTTGACTCTCACAGCTTTAACAAGAGCTAATCATGCCAATCAATGCCCAGTGCCTTTTCAGTACAGCTCACAGTCCTCAGTCCTCCTTTGCCATCCCTCTGCCAGCAGAAGGAAATTCAAGTCACACCCTGAGCCTCTAGAGAACAAAATCTGGCAAAGTAGTGAAAATCTATTTTTATGGACTTTTAAAAATAAGACACCAGATTTTGTATTGAATTTATTAAGATGTACATCCTTTTTGCTGAGTGGACACTAAATGCAGGAACTCTCAGCAGAGGAAGGGAGGTGACAGTACCAGGCATTAACTTTTCAAACTTCTGCCTCAGTATTCTTCCCATCTTATTTTTAGTGCCTTTAGTTCTCATGTTTGTGTGCTCTCTTCCGCCTCCACCCCCTTTTCTTCTTTCCTTACATGGGTGGCATATTGCTTTCTTCTTAAATGTTCAAATATTTAGAAAAGCCAAGATGATTTAGGAACCCTTGGAAAAGATTTTCTGAGAATGCATGGGACAGTCGCTGCTAAACAGCCACTCTTGGTTGTGAAATTGGTCCGGGAGTTTTAAGTCAGTGCTACCCATTTAGCGATGATTCTGTGAAATCATATACAAGAAAATAAGCTAAATTTCCTGAATGGATTTGTGAAGAAAAAATTAGAAGCAACATACATAATAACTTGGTAGGAACTCATGTGGAAACCAGCAGAAAGGAAAGAATATTTGGTCCAATTCCACCGTTCATTTCAGGGAATGATTTTAAGTCTCAGCTCAATTTTTTGATAAAAAACAGTAAAAAGGAAGCCTGACTTCAGTTGTTCTTAGAGGTCTGGCATTTTGATGGGTGCTTTTACATGGAACAGCCATCTGTATGAATCAGTACTGAAATAAAACTTGGAAAAGTAATACTCATTTACTAGTAATTTTGAAGGTCTAAGTAGTTTTGATAGTATTGTTTCACCGAATCAAGTGTCATTTTCTTAGGGTGCTGAGAGTAGAATTTTACTTGCCAAATCTACTTTCATCTCACTGATCAAAGTTAAGCTGAAATGTACCAAATTAAAAAAAAAAAAGAAATAATAAAGAACTACTGTCTTATGCTGAAAAGAGAATTTACAAATATTCTCAAAAAATCTTTCCCAATAGAAAAAAGTAAAACATTGAGATTCTTTCTTCCACACAAAAGAAGATAAACCATTAACAGAAAAATGTTACATTTGTCTGAGTCTTCATTTTTATTTTAAAGCCAAGTATAAATTTTAAAGCCAATTCTTAGTCAGAGGAATTTATCATATTACAGCCAAATCAATGATATATCAAAGTACCGTGGAAACTTAGGAACCTAAATAATTTTCTAGAACAACACCTTTAATTCTCTACTCAAGTGCTTTTCGGTCTAACTTAGATACTAGATACTAAAGAATTTTTGTGGAGCCACACAGGTTTAAATTTAACTTGTCAGTGGGGTGCTTCTAACTTCTGAAAAACCGGGAATCTAAAAGGTGGGGTGGCCCAAAGACCTTTAATGCCTTCCAACATCAGGGTCTGACTTACATGTGAGGATGGCTAGAATAGCTCCCATTGCTGCCTTAAAGACATCCAGCTGTCCCAGGGCAAACGCAGCTGGCGCTCTGTCATGCCTTACAGACCACCACACAAAGGTAAATCAACACTTCAAAGACAGGTTTCCACTCTCCTTAAAGTTCCGTGCTGCCATGGCTAATTTGCATTAATAAGAAAATTAAAAAATGGTTTTTAACTGCTGGGATTTGTACCCAGTCCTAAATATCCACTTTGTCATATGCAGCTCTGGGGGTTCAAGATGGTAATAGAGTTGGTATCAGGCCTTAGCAAAGACTGACAACAGCTACCAGTTTAGTTCTGCTTTTCTGTCCCTTCGTCCACTTATTGCGAAAATGAATCAAACCATCATGGCTCCCCCAATGAAAAAAATGCCTTTTTCAAAACCATTTCTGTGAATAAGCAAGCCTCCTCAAAAAATCTTTCAGTGGGAAGCATGCAATCATTCATTCTTACACTGGGCAATGACTTTGCTTTTAATTTTTGATCCTATTGTCCTCAGCTAATGAGAAGCAACATTCTGTTTGGAAAGGGTACAAAGGGTTTATGTCATTGTCTTGTCTTGCAAAGCCCCATAAAGTTTTAAATCCTTAACCATCTAAAAAATGGTGACATATGTGTTCAGAACAAGTTTAGTGCTGTTTTCTGTTTTAGTGATTGCTGTTTCCCTTTCCATTCCTGTACACAGCTTACTTTAAAAAGAACAGACCTGTTGTTTACCCACACATAAAATAACTTTAAAGAAAATATCACCATCATCTTTGGATATGAAAATAGGTCATGAACTCTCACTGCTGATGACTATCCTCAATACGGTCCCAGGATCCCGAAGTCCTGGCCTAAGGAAACTGTGTTCTCTCCTTTACCTCATCTGCCACAGGCGTGCAAGTCTGACTCCAATTTGAAGGTCCTATAAGCATTTCTTGAGTTTACTGACCCAGTAGTTAAAAAGCATCTCGTAAATCCTATCTGAGCTGGTGTGAAGGACTTCTGAAATGAAGACTGGCAATGAACAATCACCTGTGGCTGTCCTCCTTGCCAGAGTGAATTCTCCTTGTATGCAATCTTTGGGGAAAAAGAAAAGGAAATGGGAGGGGGAATGGGGAGGGGAAGGAAGAAGGGAGACAAGGGAGGAGAAGGAAGGGCAGGGAAGGACCTCCCCCCCTTCTTCTTCACTGGCGTTGGTGACTGCATTGGTGCTCCTCTCACAGATTCTCACTTCTCTCTTGTTTGACTGCAATTACTTGTGTGCAATAACTTATTTTTTCTTTTTAAATAGATTATCACAGAGGTGTCATTGCTTGGCTCTGCCTTGACCTTTCTGTCCCTCTGCTCTAAACCCACCCAAAACAAACAAAAAACCCTAAGCTCGCTGTGGTCACAGAACTCTCTAAGAGAAAGGTCTTACACTGTTACACTTGGAACATGTACTGGAAGATGGAACATGTATTCTCCTTGAGGCAAATAAGACCCCAGGAAAACATATAAAACACAAACAAAACCCCATCAAGTTAAAATGAAAAAAAAAATGTCTTCAATAATTCTGTTTTCTTGTAAGTGTATTGGGAAGTGCCTCAAATTTATTTTCCTCAGCTACCATGTCCTGGGATAAAGTAGGTCAGGACAGAAATCCTCAAATGTTGTGTACTGGTTTTGTGTGGCCAGGTTTTGGTAGCTGAGTGCGGGGTCCAGGGGTGGCTTCTCTGAGAAGATTCTACCAATATGGATCTGCCACTGGCCAAGACCAAGCCCATAGGTGACAGTGCGATTATCTTTGTGATAACATAATTAAAAATAAAACCAGAAATAATTAAATTATTGCACAGGAATAATTGCAGTTGAAGCAGAGTAGAGTGAGAATATGTGAAAGGAACCACTCTGCAGACACCCAGATCAGTGGAGGGGGAGGATAGGAGGTACTCTGGGCACCAGAGGTGAGATTCCTGTGCAACCAGTGTAAGACATCTGTGTCCCTGCAGTTCATGGAAGACCATGGTGGAGCAGAGACGCACCTGCAGGCCATGGAGGACCCCATGCCAGAACAGATGGATGCCCATGGACCTCTCAGAGCAAAGGGATGTGGGTAAGGAAAGGTGGGTATTCACCATTTACATGCAGAAGCCTCACAGACGGGGTCACAATGCCCCTGGCGCTGTAACAGCATTGTATTACACCCCTATAACAACACCCCTGCGCTGCAAGTGTGGGTGCTCTGCCACAAGCACCTACCTCCAAACACAGACAGAGACAAAATATCAGCACAGCAACCAACAGTTCATCAGCTGCCATGGAAGACTCACTGCTGATGGTCCAGGAGTGCCAGAGTTTGGAATTGCTGGAAAAGCCATCAGGGACATGGATGCCTTGAGTGTTATCACTGACTAAGGGTGGGCAGTGCACTTGGTTCAGAGAAGTTTTTGGTTTCATTTAAGAACCCTTATAGAACTGATAGGTTTGAAATTTCATTAATATGGTTTCAATGAAGTGATCAGGGATGAAAGCCTATGAAAAGGAGAAAAAAAGGTTAATGGTTTTGGTTGTAGACCATGATGTTTTGGAGTTGAAGACAAAAAAGTTTCAAAAAGTGCTGTGCTTCATAATTAATTTAGGAATTTTAAACAAATGTATACTCCTTGTTATATTTAAAACAAATGTATACTCCTTGTTATATTTAAAACTATTTTTTAAAAGTCATTTTCCAGTAGAAAGGTTTTATATTTGGTATTTTACTTCGGCTCAAAATTATCAATGCAATGTGACAGTAACAATAAGAAATTCACACAAAATAAAGACTGATGGACAAATGACATGACAAATGGAAATGTTATTAACATGCTATTAATATACATAAAATGCAAGAATAAATCTTCATTAAGTTATTATACTGTAGAGAATGAAGAAATTCTGTAAAGTTCACTGCAACTGTATTAAATGTTGAGTGGGATATCTAGAGAAGAAAAAATGAAAATGCAGAAAAGGAAATTTTGGTGGAAGAACAGAAGCTTTTTCAAAGAAAAGTTGTAGACAAAGGTACGTGGTCTTATACCAAGAGTAAATTGATAATGATCAATTTGATAAACAAACTAGTAAAAGACCTCAACTTTAAGATGTATTCAGTGGCTTAAGATAAATGTAATGCAGATAAGAATCTGTATTCTTATAGATTAGGAGAACTTGACAATTTTTCCTAAAGATATGTTATTCTTTTTTTTCATTAAAACAGTGAAATTTACATCCATTTCACCAGTTTCTTTATAAGCCTTAGGAATAAAGTTCACACTTGGTATTTGCAGTTGATCTAGCTCTGGTGTTTACTGATTCTTTAGTAATATTTTTAATTACAAAAGTAAAATTTGTCAGAAAATAACCTGTATTTTTTTCCTTTCTGAAGGAAATATTTTCGGAAGATATTATGTCCCACTGACATTGGACTGACACTGAAACAGCTTCATAGGATTTCTCTAAATCCATTTTTAACCATTCATTAGTATAAATGTCAACCTCTGACTCGTTTGTTTAAGTTTTTCACTTACAGTTACCCTTACACAGCTATATCCCCATACAAATGATAATACACTTTACCTGACTTTGTAATACAAAGCTATTTCAGAAGGAAAAAATGGGACATATAGTTGGTGACATCTGTCTCCACTTCATGTCTGTATAGCTACAATGGAGACACTAGGAGTCTGATGCTTTTCCAGAAAATAGGATAATTAAGACTGTTATGTGTATAGCAAGTACAGGAATTCCCTGTTTTTTTTTTTTTGGTTTTTTTTTTTTTTTTTTTTTTTTTTTTTTTTAATCCATTCTAGTACTTTGCTGGCAACAGCTAAAGAGGGAACCAAAGACCAGAGAAACAATGCAATTAAAAAAATATATGTATTTAGAGATGTGACCATTAATATTAAAAAGCACTTGCACAAAGTGCATATGACAAGCAGAAAGAGCACAAAATTCTTCCCACCAATAGTGTACATTCAGCAATGATGTCCCATTTGGATGTACAAATTTAACATCACCACAAGGCACTGGATAATTTCACTAAGTTCTGAAGTGCAGAAAAAATATTTGTTTCAACACTGTGACCCCTGTGCGTAATAACTTTTGGTCTCAGGCCGTGAACTGAGCATGAATGTGTTGTGGTGCACCAGTTTAGTTGTTCTCTTGCACTGGGTGATTGGGAATTTGCACAGAATTATCGGGGTTCACTGTTTTTTGTCTCTGCCCCAATACGGGAAAAGTGGTTCTGGGTGGCCGCGCTTCGAAGGACGAGTCTGGACTCTCAGGTTTTTCGGTCTTCAATCTTGTTTATTAATTCTTATCTACAATATTTTCTCTCTGCCCAGCTGAGGTCCGCTCAGCAGGACAGCCAAGTGCACTGTGCCCCGCCCATGGGACGGTTGTGTCTTTTATAGTGAAAATTACGTGTACCATATTTACCTTTAGTTCCCAATACTTTTCACCCTTATTGACAAGTGTACCTTCATCATGAACCAATCCCCAAGTGCCAACATCATCACAGAAAATGGAAGACATGAAGAAGAAAGAACCTAGGACCATGCCCTGAATCCTCCATCTTGTCTTCATGATCCCCCTGTACCTAAATTCTAAAATCTATACTTCACCCTGTAAATACACTATTCACACCCTAAAACTTCTCATTTCCTCATACACAGATGTTTCATTTCTAGATAGATCAAAGTCAAGCCACCAGACACTTTTAGCAATATTCCAAGGTCTCCGAGCCCCTGCAAGGGTTCTCTCGGCGACTCTGGACATCCAGAGTGATGTGTTGAGTTCCCACACAGAATAGTTTTGTATTGCACTGTATAGCTTATGTTATATCATGTGGTTTGTTACCCTGTTTCCCCCATCACATGGTCTTTCCCTCACCTATCCTGGTACCACCTGGTGGTCTCTCCCCTGGGTTACTCCTCCCCTCGCCACTCCTCACTGGTGTCCCATTTGCTGTGGACCTCTCCCTCTGTCCCCATCCCGGGGGGTATAAAAGCTCCCTGCTGCCAGGGAATGCCCTCTTTTCTCCCATGGGTTTCTCTGCCCATGTTTCTTGGAATAAAGGACAACTTTTCCCACGTGGAGGAGAGCTCTTGTCTAAGCTTTTTCCTTTTTCTATGAAGTATTGTGTGGGCAAGGGTCTGTAGCTAGCTGGAGTGGACCCCAACAGCCCAGGAACCACGATTCTTCATTAATGGTTTCCTGCATGGGAAGCTGCAATCTCTACCCTGGGAGCTTCAAACAGAGGAACAAATACTGAGCGGAAGGGAAGACGCGTGGCTGGCAGCTGGCGGGTTTCACTGAGTGCGGGATCCTTGCTGGCAGCGCAGCGACACACAGGCTGTGAGGGGCTGTGTGAAGGGAGATGGCAGCACTTACTCGTGGCCTGTGGAGCACAGAGTTCTTCAGCACAAACAAGGGCCTGCAAAGCCTCCCACAGGCAAAGTATCTTTTGTCTTCTTCTCTGCTACCCTTCCATCCCATGGTCCAGTCCTGCTCATGCCCCTCCCTCCCCCTTTCACTTTCTCTTGCTGAGCACAGGATTTAAACGTCTTTGAAACAGGTTGTTTCCGGGTGTAATCTCCAAGTTCCTCATCAGTAGCTTTTTCCCCCTCTTCAAGGGAAGCAGAGGAAGCAGAGCCAAGCAGAGGAAGGCCCACATGGTTTGCCCCACAATTCCACCTTCCAACAATGAAAAACCGAAATCCTACAGAATATACTTTCCCCCAGACAAACTCTCTTTTGCATCCCTTTGCTTAATGTGCTGAATTGCCAGCTTGTTTGGCCCTGTCTTTTTCCACTGGTTAGGTGTCTGGGACTGGCATTTCCCTGGACTTTCTAACAAGCTGGTACTAGTGCTCCATCTGCACTCCCCACCAGCACTAAGAACCATGAGAAAAACCTCCTGAGTCCAAATCAAATGCTGCATTGTGGTATTAATAAACTGCACCTTGAACACCAAAGGATGACAAGGTCATGTTAACTATTTCTGTGGCCTAGGACAATTTAAAAGCACAAATGACAGTACCTCATGACTCTTGCTAGGAGTCTTCGAAACTATGCCAGGCCAAAACAGGTTAATAAATGAAAACCAAACAATATTTGCCACTTGCGTGTTTGAAAGCAGAAAAAAAGAAATATTTTTTAAAATAATCTGTATAAACTGTCAGCTGTACTTATGCCACAGAAAAGAGCTTTAAGACATGCTACTTAAGTGCAGAAAAATAAAAAAAAAAAATCAAAACCATGTTAGTTGGATACTTTGGCCCCTTAACTTATTTTTCAAAGGGGGCTGGGGTAGATTTTTTTAAAAAGAAAAATAAGTTAGAGCAGGGTTGGAAGGGTAAGTAAAGAAATGTCAGCTTAGTGAGATTTCAGAAGAACTTTCTGACATCCACAGGCCATACATGTAATTTTCAGTCTGTGCATGTATAGCCGAGCACCCTCCAGCATTCTGATTATCAACAAGGTGTCTGGTGGGGTGCCTAGGGATCTTCCCAATATCTAACTTTGGCAACACAGCTGGATTGAACTACTATTTACTATTTACCTGTTTCCTTACAGAAACCTCTTGCAGAGTTTTTCTGTCAGAACAATAGCAGGCAGTGGGGAAGAGGCACCAGAGACCATCATTCACCATGTTACAGCTGGGATGTGGTCTTCGGGGAATGCTCTCCTGGTCCCTAAAAAGAGCACTTTGCAAATGGACTGGAAACCAAGGCTCCCCCCTTGCTCTTGCTCAGCAGCTTGGTGGCTGATGCATAAGGAGGTTGGCTGCCTTCACACAAGAGATGGAGCACCAGTGGGGTTCATACTCCAAGCTGTCATCTGGGTTCCCTCTCCCATACTGCTGCCTTTTTGGCACCTGGTGCTGGAGGGTGGAGGGCTGGACACAATCCACATGCTTCAAAGGCCTGTAATCAGAAAGCCACTCTTGCAGGAGGACTTTATCCCTCTCCTCCACCTTTCCCCAGCTGCTGCTAAAGCTGCTGGCCAGCATGGTGGTAACAGGGCATCTCCATGGCACTGGGGACACAGGGACTGCTGTTCTCTTGATCAGTCACCTCTACTTTTCTAATAAACTGGGGCAGAGTTTCTGCCTAATTCCCTCTCTGTTCTGAGCATGTGGGATGCAAAGGCATCATGCAGTGGCCAAAATTATGTGCTGGTAAAAAGAAAATGTCATTGCCTGTAACGGTACAAATGCTAAGAACTAGGCATCTCTGTCAACACCTTCTCATTTTAGCTTTACAATAACACTAATACTTTTTATGTTGACATGCTCAGATGCGCATTCTACTTCTTCAGCTTCTTAGTCACACTCTGCCCACAGTTATTTTTCAGCATGGTCAATACATGGAAAGTGAAAAAACAACTGATCATGATACTTATGTGTCATATAATATGAAGCAACCATCACAATCTGAAACCATCCAGCTTCCACTGCAACAGAGGCAAAGTCTTGCCAGTGAACAAGGTTATCTGGTAATGAAATGGCAGCCCGCTTTTCTTTCAAAGCTTCAGCCAAGGCTAAAGGCTTCTGTGGAAGGTGAGCAAGCTCAAACACCGCAGTGGTGACTAGACAAAACTCTTCTGAGTTATGCAACAAGTCCAACCAACAGGTCTAAAATGCAGGGCGGATCTCCAGACCTGGTCAGGAAGCCTATAGCTGGCCTTCAGTTGGGTTCGTGTCCTCCCTGCAATCTGACACTAGAGAACGTTTGAATGAAGAGGAAATTTCTAGCACATCTGAAGGAACTTCTGCAGTGTCTCTCAGAAAACACTGTCTGTGTCCACTGTAAATTTAAGACAGTGCACATAGAGCTGATCCAGAGTCTTTCTAGTAATGGCTAATGACGTGAAAAACTAATAGAAAGGAGAAACAATGGGTTCTTACACAGTTACAAACGCAGACCTAAAAAGTATGCAAATTTCATTTTTCACTAGGCATTTTAATGTCAGGAATAAATGTTGGTAAGGCAGTTTTCCACTTCTAGTCTTGCTGATCCAGAATGACTTGTATTTGTTCTCTACAAGGTAATATATGTATACACATATAATATATTAATATAACTAAAATGTGGAATGAATAGTTGAATACATACATGTTCTAGCCATCATGGCCATGCAGAATTTCTGTTGACCTAATTCATGTCTAGTCCAAGTCAGTTTTGGTGGATCAGACAAGGATTTTGTGGATGGTAAGAAAAAAACCCTAGAAAATTCCAGGTAATGAATAATCAGAGAAGTAAGCAGGTACGGTAATAAGCAGTAATGCAGCTCAATCACAGAAAACAATAGGGCCAAGTCATATCTTATTATGAAAGACATATTCAAGTAAACTAGGTTATATGGAAAAGGAGTAGTTTAGCAAAAGGCTAAAGCCAGGGATTTAGTTCATAATTACTAAATAAAGGTTACTCTCACTTTACCCTAAGACTTACCACAATTTCTACATCGTCTTTCTTCATTAATTTCTTGCATTTAGTGATGCAAGGGAACAGAGCAATCATGGTGGCAGCAGCAGATTCTGCCACATAAGGTGTGCCACCAGCCCAGTGTTTTCAGACGTGTTGATCCCCTTTCCCCTGCTAACAAAAGAGCATCTCACGTAATGAGATGACTAAATATGGATGTGTGCATGCTTGTGGGCAAAGGCAGGAGAGTGGCACACTGGGGAGACAGCTCAGTTAGACTCAGGGAGGCACCCTGCAGATCCTTCCTATCTTTACATTAAGAACTTCTACGTGTCTGGAGATAGCACCTGAATATTGGATTGGGAGATCAGGGGCAATTCCAAAGGCAAATTAAAGACAGGTCAGCCTCCACAGCCCATAATAAAAATGATGCTGTTTGCTGTGCATACAGACGTCTGTTCCATGGCCCTGTTATGCCAATGACTGACTGTCTTTTTTAGACAGAAGCTAACAGTGAACACCTTGACAAACTAAAGACAAAAGAAGCTACAGACAAGCTACAGACAAGAAGAAGAAGAAAGAGAACTCTGTTAAAAAAATGCATTCCTTTTATTTGCTTTCATGAGGAACAATAGCTATTAGCTGTTATAGTGAATCACCAGCTGCTAATTTATGAAGTTGTTCAAACACTTGATTATCTGTGTGAGTGATGGATCCCATTGTGCAAGCTGCAAAGCACCCTGAGCCCAATCCAGCAAAGCTATTAAGCATGTGCTTCTTACTAGGCATGCAAGAAAACACAGCAAGATCAACATATCTGAGTTTAGCATATGTTTGAGTGCTTTACTGGACCAGGGTCAGAGTGCATTGCAACTTCTAGGTTGAACTTCTATGAGAATGTAAGTGCTTGTGTCTGAAAACAACGGTACATGATGGAGACTTATTTGAAGCTACAGTCCATTTCCAGAAATCTTGATCTACCACTCTGTGTTCCATTTGGTGAAGAAATTCTTCTAAATTGTCAGAACTACAACTATGTATCTGCAGGTGGAGACTGATGAATGGCATCTCCTATTCACCTGCCATATCTACCTCTGACCCAGAGTACCAAATAAAGAAAATCAATCCAACACACAGCAGGATCTTCCTTTACATTTTACAGACCCTTGACATTATCCATGTACCACACCAAGATTTCACCTGGTCTAATTTCCTTGATAGTCAGGAATCTATATCTAGCTTCAGGAAGATGACAGGAAAAAAGTATACAATAAGAAAGGTGATAAAATAACTACACAGCCTGATTAGAATACAAGGGCAGAGGATTGCAGCTGTCCAGCCCTCCCTTCTCCCTTCCAGCAAACATGCTCACAGATGTGTTCAATAGGATTCTTTGGGGGACTTTTTCCTCTTTCTTTTTAAGTAATTTTATCTTGACATCAGCCAACTTCTTATATTTCTACTGAATTTTCATGACCTGCAACAACTCACTCCCACTTAGGCTGGTAGAATGTGTATTTGCAAGCACCAGCACCTAATCAAGCTCTCTTCTCTGTTAAAACCATAAACCCCTCTGAAGCAAACAATGTCATGCACATGCTAAATAAGTGGAGAACTGAGCCCACAATACATGGCAAATAATGAGTGATTGAAAGGGGGAAAGATAAAACTGCAGCTGGAAAAGGAAAGCAAACATATTACAGGTGGACAAGCAGCGATGAGTGCAAGGTCCTAGCCAGCTGCCCCCTTCTTCCTGGCTCAGGAAAGAAAACAGTTTTGAAGTCCTAAGGTCACAGACAGAGTAGAAGAGAGGGCAAGAGCCAGACTTGGAGCTGAAGCACTTCCACATTTCAAGGGGTGTTGTGGCAAAAAATAACTGACAGATGATTGGTAGGGGAAATGAAGCACCTTAAAGGGAAATTAATGAATCAAAGGAGGCAAATCTCTTCCTAACACTATAATATTTCACAAGTATTAGTCCACACAACACGGAGTGCAAACTTATATTTATTCTTTGTTCTACACACCTGCAGCAGCATTCCCCTTGTTTAGCATAATTCTCACCGTGAATTCAGTTCATCTACACACTGAAATGCCTTTTTCATCATTATATCTTCTGTTTCTGGACATCTGGCTGCAATCTTTTGCTCTGTGAATGCAAGGAGTACAATGAGACAGTATTACCCTTAGTATTATAATTTGTGGGGCGAATCTCTTACAAGCATAAATCACTGCAACTTCTCTGAAGTGAGGGAATAAAGGCAAAGTATCTGTCCACAAGGAGTAATTAATCTGTTTTAATGAGTGTGTTCTATGGCAGAAGAATAAACGATATTTATTTTTCAGTAGTGGGATAGAAGCCCTTAATAAACATTATCTTCCCCTGTTTTCCTCCCTTACTTCACCAGCTGTCTCTAATGTGTGTGAAGCTTTGAAAATGTTCCTGCTATTAGCCTTTGATTTCTCCCAGGCCCCTGACCCTTGGTGAAAGAAGGCATGCAACTTTAGATGAAGCTCTATCTATTCAGTCCTATGCAACCTGAGGAATTAAAAGCAGTCACATAGGCACACAAATAAGGACTACTGACTAGAAGGATGATCTAGTTCCTTTGATTATCCCTCCTGGAAAAAACCCTTTTTTTTTTCCTCTTGCTTGGGCAGAACAGAAAGCCTGTCTGCATTAAATGGGGTGGTCAGGGATCAAAAGATGTAATCCAGGTAGACTGCTAGTTATGAATGGGCACCATTACAGACAATTGAAACAGCAGGCCTGAACTTGTGCTTAACTTTTGATGACACTTAAAGACATACACACAAGGAGAAGTGAAGCAAAAGTTACAGAATGAATTTCCAGAGAGTAAAAACATAGAAGTGTTGAAAGGAAGATGGGAGGAAACACTGGCCACTGACATCCTGAATGTGAAGGAAAAAATTATCCAACAGGAAAAATATACTGGCATCAAGCACCAAAGTTTCATTTATTGCAAAGAAATTTTAAGCTGCTTCATGATAGTCCCAGGCCTGTTGGCAGTACCCTGCTGACTGTCCTCTCTCTGGATCATGAAACAGGGAGGTATGTTCAGGTGCCCACATTAGCTGTGCACAAGGTAACCCCTACCTGTGCACCTACGAACCATGTTGCACTCTGTCTCTCTTCCTGGGGTGTGACACCAAGTGACAGCCACAGGCAACAGGGGAAGATGGTGAGATCAGCTCCTTGGCTGTCTGTACAACCTTTCCTGTCCCCTAGACACACACAGATAATATTGCACATGCACAGATGTCAGTCTGAGCGCAGCACAGCAGTCTGTGCACTGTGCACAGCAGTCACTGCCATGGCTTAAATTTTGTCAACAGACAAAACAGCTTTCAGGGTTTCAGTACGTAGATGATGACTTAGAATGGACCTTAAGGACTCCTCCTGTGTGTACAGCTGCCTCACAAATAATTCCCATAATTCTTGAAAACCTAAGGAATTTTTAGATATTTCCTGAGAGTGGATAGAGACAGTATGACTCCTAGTCCAGTCAGTCTCTAGGTCCACTCTCCGCCTATATAATTGTAATGTCCTTCCTCATGCTGAACCTGAGGATTATTTCCTCCTACTTTTTCTAAACATCTGTAGTAGAAAGGACTGCAGATAATCCCCCTTGTCCATGCAGAAAGCTTTCACAGATTAGAGTATTGCTTTCTTCCCCCTCTACTATCTTGCAGACTAAATAACTGTTTGTGTAGCTCTCTTTCATTAGCTACGTTTTCCAGTTCGTTCTCATCAGCCTCTTACAGACTGTTCCCAAATGATCAACATCCTTTTCCCAGACTTTTCCAACAACATACAAGGACAAGACAAAACTATGGAGTTTTGACCTTGGAGCAGGCGAGTTAATGTTATCTTCTACCTAAGGCAGTTAGGACACCTGTTTTCTTCCTCTGAGCTTTACTGCTGATTATTTTACTCTTTAAAGAAGTCCTTCCACACTTGTCATCTACAGCAGACTGTATGACTTGTTCATCCGGACTTGTAACATTCCTGGAGAGGAGTTTTTCGTCTGTACAATGCCTTTCAGATCTTGCCTGAAGTAGCTCAAAAATAATATATAAAATAATCGGACATGATATTTTTTGGCCTCCTTTCCCCCCCAGATTTACCAGAAATTAAGACCATAATCTTAAAATCTGTGTCTATCATGTTAATTTAATATATTTCCTATCCGTAAATTATGTAATTTTTAGGCTCTGGTAAAACCTCTTAAATTCTGTTTTCTCAACTGAGATCTCTATGTTCAAGTGGAAACAGAAAATATGCAGGAAGGCAGTCCTAAGTTTGCAATAAAATAACTATATGGGATGAATTTTTATGTTTTGCCTTGAGAATCCAGCACTTGTCTCTTAGACTCGAGTGCACAGGTGGGCTGCTGTGCAAGTGTGTTATCTACCAACACGATGCTGCTCTGAGGGGAGATGAGCAATGGTCCCACTCTCCCCACAATCTCTTTTCTTCTTCCTTCACCAAACCCCTTTGACAAGAACCACAGCACAATTCCCCACTCTGCACTGACAAATCTCCTATTCCTTTCTCCCTTGAAGCTTCCCAAGGGTGTTGAGAACAGCCACTTTCATTTAGGCCTGCTGTTCTCTCACACCCGAGAGCTGATGCAGCTGGTACTGCATGCAGGTTCTTCTGGACTTCCAGCTTGACATGGAACTAATTTAGAATGTGAAAGAACTGGCTGAAGCAATCACAGTTACTGCAAAAACAGCCTCAACACCTAATCCCTGTGGTATATCTGTCTTACTGTTCAGTGTTTTGTCCACAGGTAAAGCATTTTAAATAATTGTGGGGAGTAGATGAGATATAAAGAAATAAATTGATCTGTCATCAAGTACTGGAAACTTCAATTGCTAACCCAAAAGGGAAAGAACATTTTTCAAAATTAATTTGAAATGTATTTTGAGACATGGCTTCACTTTCCTCTTGTTGAAGAGACATGAAACAGACAATCTTGTGTATTTCATGCCCTCCGTACAATTAGGGTGCAGCTGACATCTGCAGCATGGAGATGTATACATCTGGTACAACTTGATCGAACTTAGTAATTACACTTTTCTTACACTCTACTCATCTGAAAAGTAAAATAAATAAGAGGTTTTTTAAAAAGGACCCATCTTTTCCTCATTTTCTTCAAGTTTTTGACATCATACACAAACACTTACCGGTCCTAATGCATAGCACAAAAACAAGGATAGATAAATATTAGGAGAGAGTAACTATTAACACATTCTTGCACCACATCTTTCCTAGCAACATGCGTTGAATATTACATAAAGTGATTTCAAGATGTGTAATCATATATTAAAACATAATACCATTTACTCTGCCTCAGATTCTCTACAGAAACAAACAGACTGGAAGAAAGGCCAGAACAGGCGTAAATTTACCCCAGCAACAAAGCAGGGACAAGCCCTGTCCTCTGACCTGTCCACACATGGAATTGCTCTCTCACACTCCCACTTTTCCATCGAGGATCAGGGCAATCTCATCAGGCAAGAATCCTGGAAAATCCTGTCTTTTCCCTTTTCTTTTTTATTTTTCCAGGACTGTGAAAGGACAGAAAGGGGAAAGTTCTGGAAAAATAGAAACAGTGCATGAGCCAATGGTCTGCTTTGCACAAAGCACGTGTAATTCTTTCCCTCTACTATTCACAGAGTAATTCCCCAGCCACAGCCTTGTATTCTCCCACACCATCATGAAAGAAATGATTGCAACAGATTTCAGCAGTCTAGTAGCCAATGGAGCAACCAGCAGTACCGGGGAAAATTTAAGCTGAGAAGATAGACTAGCCAAGTAATGAAAAAATAAAAAAGCAAGCTGTGAGATATTTATTGGAATCCAGACAAGAAAAATGTCTGTTCTGGCACCACTACAGCCAAACAACAATAACAGGTTATGACCCACACTGTACATGGGGAATTAGGCACACAGCCTTTGCATTCAGCCTTCCCACAGGGGTATGAAGTAAGGTCAGGCTGTGCTGGTTCACAAACTTCTGTAACTCATCATATTATGAAACACAAATTGGCACATGGAGAGAGAGAGAAAAGGGGGGAAGGAATGGAAACTTTGGGGAGGGTGTTCCCATCCATCCCTCTCATATCCTGACAAAGCTCTTCAGCCACACACTTGGATATTCCCTGTATTTTATTTCTGTAGAGAGTGTACTGTATTGTTTACATGTCACGTTTCATTGAAGCTGGTGAGGGAAGGACTAAACATCTGGAGTTTTGGGCAGCTGTTTTGCAACACTTGTTGTTTGAACAAACACTGTTTTCAGTTACCTCTGCACTGTCATGTCAAATCCTGGCCATATTTTCTTTCCTTCCTTTCTTTCTTTTCTGTTTCTTTCTTTCTTTTTTTCCTTCAAATGTACATTTATACATACACACATAAAGAGAAAATATCCTGACCTTTTAAGCTCTGAAAGCTCAACTGCTATACATTTTTTTTTTGCAAGAGATATGTGTTAGAAATTATTATAGCTGTCTTTTGGTTTTTTGTTGGTATGGCTGGTTTGCTGTATTGTAGTTCCCTGCAACAGAGAAATTAGTAGTTGGACCAGTTTTCTTAATCTGAACTCTACCTTATTAATTTACTGTTCAAGCACTTGATCATAAAGCGTTACTTTTAAAGCATGCTCTGGTATTTGTATGTGACATAGCTCTGCCTGTGTCAGCATGACACACAGAGAACGTTTATACTCAGTTCCAGGTCTGAAACCAGGTAATGTTTAAGTAGGACACAGATATTATCCAAGCCCTGTGCAAAGGATTTTTGAATTTACCTGAAAATGGGAATTTAACCTAGGAAGATATCTTTGGTACTGAGCTATTATACCCTTAAACCATAACATAGATAAGATAACACACAGAAAATACAAGCTTGAAATTTCATTATCAGATGAAGATTTTTCAGTATGTCTTCCTAATAAATCATGGTCTGATCTCCGGGCTTCCCTCTCCTGACAAACACACACATAAGCATCTTTTTAAGAATGCTACTCTTTTAGTAAGGACGGTTAATTTATTTTTCTCTCTGTTTTAACATTTTCCTAAAAGTCAATACTTTTGGAAGCTCCTATAATGCCACATATTTTCCAGAGTTTACAGCTGGAGAGCGTCAGGAGGTGCAGTCTGCCACAAACAGGCATCACAAGAAAAAATCCAAGCCAAGCCAAACCAAACCAAACCAAACTAAACTAAACCAAACCAAACCCAAGCAAAAAACCCAAGCAAAATTAAAAATAAGTCTCCTACAGATAAAAAAAATATTTCTTTAATATGAAAGCACTGGAAATATTTGGCCCATGGCTTCTGCTCCTCTGGCATCATGAAGCCCAGGGAAGCAGAAATCTAATAATCACTTCTTCTTAATGGGACTTTCTCTTTTAATGGGTCCAAAAGGTCCAGCACTGAACATTTTCCATCTAAATGCCTGCAGGTACGCACTGCTAAGGTGAGTGGTGTCTTACTCGCTGTTGAAATAGCTCTGCCAACATAATCGTGTGCTATAGAAATCATTCCCTTGCCAGTCTGGACTTTAATGGAACAGGCTGCAACACTTTCCTGACCTGCACCCCACTGAACACTGTATCTCACTGAAACTGGGAGAGCTCATCACAGAAGATCCTTCTATTTCTAGGGATTAGCCACATGAACAACTCCTTATTCTCTTACATTTTTTTGCACAGAAGATTGGCTTTGACCCAATAAACATGAAAAGTCTCAAATATTTTAATTAGTTAATCAGAATTTAAGAAGAATTTAAGGAGAGAATTTAAGAAGAAGAAGAAGCCATCCATGTGTGAGGATGGCTACGGCAATAGTCATTTCAGTTAAAATAATTCTTAACGTTCACTTGTGTTTCCTGTTTTTTGGTGGGTGTTACACCAGTGAGGGCTCTCTCTCCATGCTCAAATGAAAAAGCAAGTCAGTAATGCCTTCTGCTCTGCTGGACAAGAACACAACAGTTTTCCCATGTCTGTGAAGTCATCAAATTGCAAAAGAAGTGAAACCCAAGTATGTGTTTTACTGATGAATAACCACAAACATTAACTGCTGAGGTACCCCAGCTGACCTGATAATTTGCTCTAGGTGATCCCAAGGTCTCTGTTTTCCCCTTTCTACTTCATGTCTCCTCTGTTGTGATTGGTAGATGTCTCATGCAAAACTGACCTGGTATGTTCAGTGAAGAACACTGAAGAATATTTCCAAATTGGCCCAAAGCTTCAACTATGCACAAGCATTTTTTTTCTTAGAAAAGCTCAATACTTACTACTGTGCATACCTAACTAGTGATAGGTTTGGAATTTTTTTCTGCAAAGTTTAAGTAAAAGTACCCCTAAAACAGCTCAAAATGTAGGTCTATCTTCATCCTGGGACTCCTCCCACTTCTCTGTGAAAGAGGGTATTTTCTGTGGATTCTCTCTTTTGCTAAAATGTCTATTCAACATAGATAATAAATATCAAGAAGGAGTCTGGCTTAGCATAAAAGTCACCCTGCATTTTCAGAATGAGGCATGTTTTGAAGTCCACACAAAGATAGAGGAAATCTTATGAGCATGGAAAAATTCCCATTAGTTTTTGAATCAGCCTTTAAAAAACATAAGACTGACTTTAAAAAGTCCTGAGCTAACCCTTTTGGATTGGTAAGTTGATACCAAAAACAGCAGAAAGGCTGAAGTTTAGCAACAGGTAAGAACAACTTTGCCTAAAATAGACAGTGTAAAACATTCTCTATAGTCATTCAAGCAAGCCATTTTGACTTTGAGATTACTATATAACCAACCAGTACAAATTATCCACAAAGCCCAGACATCACAGCTGTGGAGATAAAAAAATAACCTGTAGTCTGCCCTCAAAAGTTAAAAAAGAGAGTAGGATCCAATGGAAAATGAGTGAGTTTTTTCAACAAAGAGTAAAAAAGCTGTTCAGGGCCCCACATGACATTTTACTCTCAAATCTGGGAGAAAAGGTTTCAGGGAGTCCTTATCTGAGGGCACTTCACTCTGTAGGAGACAAAAATACTAAAAGAAATACTGAAGCTGAAGATAGAATTCCAATGCAAGGGAGGCATGAAAAAACATTGACCACTATTTAATATAAAAATGATGTCATTTTCTGCATTATGCATCAATCATTCTCCAAATCATGATTACGACTGGACTTGGTTAATATTCAAGTACAGTGAGAAACTGTATTGCAGCTCTCTCTCCAGCACTTTTCTCTCAGGTGACCAAATCCCCTTTAAATTCCCTTCCTGGTTTCTTTTTTTTTTTTTTTTTTTTTAAACTAACAAATATCTGAGAAAAAAATCCCAGTAGTTCTGCTGCCAGACATGGTGCAAATGAGTTTTGGTGCTTAGTACATCTTCCATGATTCGTAAGAGATCAGGTATTAGTAATATTTGCATGTAAAAGTAAATAAAGCATTATATTCCCACCTGAATTGGCTCTGATCTAAGTTTCAGAAATCAGTTTCTCAAGACCAACAAACTTTCTGCCCACCTTCCCTTTTACTTACTTCTTTTTTTTAGAATTTATTTTTAAAAACAAAATCATTCTTTTGCTTTCAGCCTCTTCCACTCAGTCCTCCCAGTTTCACTGACTCCAGGCTGTTCTCTTTCCCTGTGTTCTTTCAGTCGCAACAAGTCTCTGCACTTACAATGCTCTGTTTTTAATATAATTTGGAATAATGCTAACAATTTTCACATTGCCAATACCAGACATGAGAAGTAGCTGGTATTTTAATGTTTGCAAATTGACAGCAACCAGAGTAAGACCCACAGGATCTCTGAGCCCATGTATCCCTCTTCTTCTTGTCCCTAATTGTGCAGAGTTTTACAAGACACTTTATTTTGAAAAAGCCTGAAACTCAGCGGGACTACTTGCATGTGAAAACTGCAGTATGTATTCTAAAGAGGACCACTGCCATATTCCATCTGAAAAACATGTTTGCTTTGGACATATATACTTGGCTTGATTCTAACAGTTTTAGGTGTGAGTGGAGTAGAGTGAAAATGGAGAATTATATAATGGCTTGAAAAGCATTTAAGCAAATAGAGCATTCAAAACAAATCAGTGTAAACCAACAAAAGCTGGGAAGACTCTTGAGCCAACCAGGCACAGATTTCATCCTGATCTCAAAGATGGCTAAAGGTTTCCTCTGGTTCCAAATTTTCCCAAGTGTTTTATGGTAGACCCAACTAAAAAAATCTGTGCCCTGTAGGTTAAACAATAGAAGATCAAACTTACTTGAATAATTTTTGTTTAGCTTGGTCCTGCCTTGGTTTTCAAATTAAATAGTATGAAGGTATGATCGCCATGTGGAATGCCAACAGGAGCAAATCATATTCAGAACTTATTAGAAAAGCTTAGTTATTCTTAAAGTAAAAACAATAAAAAATAGACACACACATTAAAACAAAAAAAAAGAGAAAAGGTGCAAGGACCCTGATTTGCCAGTATTTACATTCCATGTGCTTGGGTGGCAGCACTCCTCTGAGCTGCACACACACCTCCACACAAAGCACAACTGGCAGCAGCCCCCAGGCTCAAGCAATACATTTCTGCCTTTCCCCTTTCATCTGCTTTCCAAAGTAGGCAGACAATACAACTGCAAAAGTCTTATTTCCTTTGGAGGCAAAGATAAAAAAGACTGACCTCTGTGCAGAGTGGTTTGTAGATACATAACCACAATGGGAAACAAGCAAGTCAGCATCTGGGACAAACTTACTAGCATTTGACAGGGATGAAACTAGTGGAATTCCATAGATATTAGCCATTTGGAAATATTTTCAGGTCATATTGTTACACAGGGTAAATATCCATTAATTTTAACACAGCTGTTAATTTATGTTAATTTTAATGTAGCTGCTCTATTTACAATAATAGCTGGTCCAAGTATTAGAGTTTAGCAACAAGCCTTTTCACTTATCTTTAAAATTTACTGTGAGAAGTTATTGACCAGAGCAAGTTTTCTAGTACATTTTTAAAGGTCTTAAAAAAGGGTTAAATTTTCGAGACAAATTCTAAAGCTTTTCCATATGGAGGCCTAGCTGTTAAATATCAAATAATAAAACAGTGTCAGCTTGGTTTTCAGAGATTTTTCCTCTCAAAGTGAAAGTATGAAGGCAAGTCACAGACCAATAGATTTTTCTTTGTTTAGATTGTGCTTTGGTTTCTACACCAAATAAACTAATTAGGAAAATGTGCCCAAGGAAATTATTTTCACTCCCTTTCTTTACCTTCACATTGCAGAAGAACTGCACCAAGTGATCTTAATAGAAATTCTGAGGCAAACCATCATTTCAGTCCTTTCTCAAATTTCCTATTTGTTATGTTTTATTACTTAAACTGTACCATGTGTCTTTTATATACACCGTATTTCATTTAATAAGATTTAGTTAAGGACAACTGCATTTTTAACTGAAAACGGGGGGCTTGTTTAGTTAACATTTAAAAAATAATCAGGTAAATTTTATAAAAGAATTGTCAAAAACTGTTGTCTCTAACTTTTGCTTTTGAAAAACACAATTTTTGAAGCCTCATAGGCCTTTTAGACCTCTCATGTAAAAAAAAAAGTAAAGAAAAAAAATGGTTCTCAAAATCTGACTAGATGAGCTTGTTTGACATTACTTGGATTGAACAGCTATTTGGCTGGCACATAAGTTTTCTACTGTGTCCTTAAGACATACAGTAGTTTAAATAGATTCCACAGTTGGGGGTTTAGGCAGGAGAAGGAAAGGTAAAACCTTGAAAAATAATAGGAGAACTAAGCTTCTATGTTACTAATCTCTGAATCACTATTTTTTTCCTCTGGTGAGAAAGCAGCTGTAAATGTATATTTCTATAAAAGTAAACTAAATGCTATACGAGTATATAATACCAGACATAAAGAAGGGCACCAGTGATAAATTCCTCCAGTGACTCTTTTTGTCACAGAAAAACCTGTGTGTAAAACCCAGTTTTCAGTTAGATTTGTTATTAAAGCTCAGTACGGTCCCTCAAAACCTGAAAAAGCAGACAGTCTTCCCTTTTATGCATGAAAGCACAGTGTGTATGTATGCATGCCTTCTGTTTCACAAGCTCAAGCTGGAAAACACAACCTATCTGCAGTTTGGTGGTTCAGAATGTAAATAAACCCACTCAGGATGAACTACTGTTGTTATAAGCTTTGAGATTTTAAGCCACTTTTAGATTTGTGTGAGGCCTGAAACCTGCTTGGGCTGGCCAAACTACAAAAAAATGTAACTGATAAATGAGTTACCAACCCCTAATTTAAAAAAAAAGAACTTTGTTTACTGCCTCCCTCCTACTTGAGATACCCATTAAATGGGTTTCCCTTAATTTATTACGTAAATATACTTTCCCACATTATTTTTTAATTTTTTTTTTTTATTTCCCACTACACTAAATCATGGGTTATTAAATTTCTAATACTTCTAATGTTTTCTGTCACCTCACCATGCATATAAATACAGCTTTTGCACAGTAGTATAAAATTTATAGATTTCCCAGCTCATCTACACATACTGGCTAGTAAGAACAGGATACATTATTCAGTGCAAAAACCACTGGTCACAAAGCAAACCTTTCCCTTTACAAATTAATTTTCTGTTTTCTTGCTAGCGCCAGTTAGTCTAATCATACACTATTAGCAGTTCACACAACAAAATCCCTTTCATCTCACCATCCATGGAGTTCACTCCATTCAGAAAACCCCATGAAA
Organism: Pyrgilauda ruficollis; assembly: GCF_017590135.1. NCBI lineage: Eukaryota > Metazoa > Chordata > Aves > Passeriformes > Passeridae > Pyrgilauda > Pyrgilauda ruficollis. Next base: position 1,529,880 of record NW_024529377.1, read on the forward strand.
AGTTCAGGAACCTCTGAACTTGCAGAGAGATGGGTGAAGCTATTCTTGGCCACTACCTGGCCAACCCCAGCCAACAGACTTTCTTAGCCACTCCCCATGCCCACTGCACAGGGATGTAAGCTGGGCAGACAGAATCTCAGATACAACTGTAAGCAGCTCATGCCTGTCTTTCCAGAGATCTCCAGTCCCCAAAATGCAATTCTGCACAGAAGATTCTCCCTGAGCAGCTTGTGGTCAGTAGGTCACATTTGTTTAGCTTCTTGTCTTCTTTCCCAGCTTCCAAAGTTCTCCACTAAATACTGAAGTATCTATATCTCTGCAGCCTTGAAGGTAATATATCACTGGGATGCCTTTTTTGCTCACCTCCCTCTACAATAACCAGATTTTTGAAGTTGATGCAGGTCTCCCTTTCCCCTCTAAGCATTTGATTAAAATTATTAAGGGATTAGACATGGGGTTGTGCTTTTGGGGCATCTATAGGACTTACTGTTAAAATGGTGGTGGTGGTAGTGGTGGTGCTAGTAGGAACCCTGAAAGAAGAAGGCAATTTCCATCACACTTCATTGCAGTGATGAAACATGCATGATTCAAGAGGACTCTTCAGAGTGACAGCACACAAGCTCAGTAACAATGGTGTGTTTTATTGAATAGACAGGCTACATTTCCTGTTACCTCCTGAAAGATGCCCAGAGCTGCTAATTTTCAAAAGAAATAAACCCCCCCAACCTTAAAGCAAACAAAAATCCTTTAATAATCTACCATCTGTGAGTCATGCTGACTCTTTAATGAGGAAGATTTGTCTGACAGTTACTTTCCCTTCCTGATTGGGCAGCCATGAGCATGATTAGATATAATTTTCTAAGACCTGTCATTCCCCCCTATGCTCTGATATGAAATAACTAATGCCCTTCTGCTTTACATCTGACCTTGACAAGGGTGTTTCTCATTTCCTCTCCACTTTTCCCCTCCTAATCCTTCCTGAAAACATGTGCCTGCTGAATAAATTGGATCCAGTGTTTTTAATTGGCATCTTCCTGGTGTTTTTGCCTGTGGTTGAATTTTACAAGAGTAAGGTCCTTTTAAAGGGATAGGGGAGGTGACTTCCCCTTTGACAACACACCAGCCATGATCTTTGCTCCTGTTACCCTTCACCATCTCTATGCAGTCCTCCAGTGTAGGTTCTCTGCCTGCTAGGATGTTGTGGTTTGACAAATGCCATGCTTTAGAGACATGTCAGCAAATGAACCTTCTGCAGTGAGGTGCTTAAAAGTAGATGCAATCAGCCTGTTTAAACATGAATTTAACAAAGCCTTTTTTCCCTCTCTTGAGGTAGGTCATCTTGGCCTGAAAGTGAGATATGAATGATCATTTATTCATTGATGTCTTTCACTTGCAATTTAGAATAGGTAAATGAGTAAAGGAAATGAGCACAGCCACTAGGAGAATTTAAATCATTTCAACAACCAACAAAACAGATTTGGGACTGAAATAATAAACTTGCAGTCTCCAGTATGCTGCATTAGATTCTGTCTTGAAAACATAAATATGTTCCAAGACCTGGAGGCTGCTGCTTCAAAGTAAAGGTAACATTGCTCCTTGACCACTATCCCTTTTATTAATCAAATTACTTTTACACAATGACTCAAAATGGTTGACAAAAATTTTTCTTGCCAAATGAAACTAATTCTAAATTTCAGAATTGCAGTGGTTTCCAATAAAATATGAATAATTTTTAGATTCCTTTTCCCTTTATGTGCATCACTGCCACAAACAAACTAGTACCAAAGCCTACAGGAATTACTGACAAAACCTACCATAAAATAGAAGTGTACTTCCTGATTCTTGTTATACTGTTGTCTTTATCAGACCTCCTCCAATAAAATGTCACTCGCAAGAAATGTGCATTGTTAAATGTCACATTAGCATTCTTGACCTTGTATTTTCAGGATGTGGCTGAATGCCTGCTATTACAGGCAGCTTGCAGTGGGATACATGCAGGGCACTAGTAAAAGACCACTTTTGAAGACAATGAAGGCATTAAATGGTTCATAGAATTTCATTTATGGTTTGGGAAGAAAAAGGATCAGGATGATTGTAGCTCAGATACAGTAGACAGCTCCTTTCCACAAATGCACACTCCAGCAACAAGACCCTCATTGCCAACAAGGAAAGCCAAGTCCTGCAGGACCAACAGAGAGGAAGAAAACATCATCTGTCAAAAGACCGGGGAGGCATTCAAGTTATCACTCTCACTTAAAATATTTCCACCAAAATGCTTTGATCAGACTTGCTTTCCTTTGTAAAAGATTTGTTCCAGAGAGTTTTGAACCACCACAGGGTGTTAATGATCAGTCCCTTCTATCAATAGAATTTGCCTGAAAAACACTACAGGGAAAGCAAGCATCACAATACTTTGGTTTTTATTTACCTCAGATGTATTGAGAGTGGAAAAAAGCAAAAACAGATCCATCCCTTAATCAGAAAATCCTATGACATTACAAAAGGATAAAAAAACGTGATGGAATTCAACAGCCTAATTTAATAAAAGGTTGTTAGAGGGACTTCTGCACACTGGCTTAAGAGCTGGTTTCCTAATACTGTTGAAATTCCATTCTGCTGCAGTAATTTCCATATGTAGAAGAATATTCTTATGCTGTCTTATCAATTTCACTGTTTTCTCATTCTTTATTGAAATAACACTAAATGAAAAGAACACAGCAAAACTGCTCAGGGAAAACAGCCGGTTTTAATCACTCCTGCTCCTCATACCTCACCATATCACACAGAGAGAAAAGTAGCTTTCAGACAAATATGCCACATTAAAGAGACAGCATGCAGTTTTAAGACTCAGAGACTAGGTTTTCAGGAGCTGCTGTGGTGTGGGCCAAGGAGGGAAGGGAGAGATTGTCTTCCCTTAAATTTGGCATAATCACATGGAAAAGGTGGCACCGGACCAAAATTTCAGAGAATCCAAAAATTTCCTGCTGACTCCCCAGATCCTGATAATGCAATGGATTTCATATTGGCTAGGTAATACAAAAAAGCAAAAGTTTGGGGATGCAATCTCTCTGTCTCTGTCCCTTAAATATCAAACATTCATGTTCAGTACAGGCTAATCAGGACAGGGGTCAATGGCCAGAGATCTCCCACCTCAGTCAGCATTTCAGGAACGTAGTTCTGTGTGCTGTTAGCAACCTGGCTTCCAGGAAAGGTGAACATCCTATGTATGTCCACTTCATACACCTGACAAAATCAGGCCTGCACTTCAGCAGGGCTCCCAGAAGATCTGCTTTCAGGACAACAACTCTGAATGGTGTCAGCTGGCTCTCCAGTGCACCACACAAAGACTCAAGGATTTGCTGAGTGAACTGACAGAGTCACCCCAAAGGCTGTACATCCAGAAACATTTGATCAGTCATCCACCTACTAAAAAGAAAAAGTAAAATAAAATTAAGAAAAGCTACTCTGTGAATAGAGGTTTCCATCATGCTTGCTTTTTGTTCCAAAGTAATTTTTATTCTACTGCCAAGAGCCAAAAACAACAAAAAATGTGAAGACCATCACAATTAGATTTAGGTCCATTCTCAAGTTTTTAGAGCAAAGCCAGAATGAAAGAGCTACAGCACTTCTTAGAAAACTCTGGCTATAAGTGTATATTCTCTTTCATTTAGGAATACATTATCTCAACTACATCTTAGAAACAGATATGTAGATTTAATTCAGTAAAGAGCCTGTACTAAACTTTCATGTTGCAGAAGTTTGTGTTCAGAAGTAATCACCATGCATCGTGTGAAAAACAGGCTATAGACTCCTATTTTAGCATAATGAGAAATGGTCTATAAAATGTAATAATCAAAAGCAAGCAGGGGATGATTCATCCCTAGGAAGACAATGAGCTTAAAACAAATCGATTTGCCACAGATAAGTAGTATCCATAATGATAACTCTAACACTGACCCTAGATATCTTAGTGCTTCTGAGTTTGGATGCTAAATCTGAAAGATCAAAAAAGCAAGCCCATTTTCTCGCTACCATGGAAAAGAAAAAAACAAACCCACACTGTAGTACTTCAATATATGACCATTTACCTTCAGTTCTGAGGAAGCTACAGGTCTGTCACTGATGAGAAGAGGGAAGTAACTATGGTATCCTCTCCATGAATGTGTGAAATAAATTAACAGACTTCTACGCTTTGTATTGGGAAATAGGAGGAAAAAACAATTTCACAAAGGTAATACAGCAGACCCAAGCCACCTTCTTCCTGCATAGTATCATACATACCTCAATAAAACATGGAGGAGACAGTGCAGACATCAGACATAGGATGCCCACCATGCCACACATGCCCACCACGGGGCTGACTCCCTGCACAGATACGGACAAGTTATTAAATATTATATTACATATAGTCAGGTTTTATTTTAACTGCATATATTTCCTCTTCATGATCAAAGTGCCTATTGCCAGGGATCTACCTGACACAGTAAACCTTTAATAAGAAAAAAAAAAAAAAAAGCCAAAAATAAAGTTGGATTTTTAGGCCCTGCAGCTACATAAGCTTTAGGGAGTGAAGCCCTGTGTGTAGTGCCTGTGGAGCATGCTGACTGGTGTGCTCCAAATGGAATCACCATTTTCCTCCTGAAAGGGAGGCTGCGGGTGAGGTGAGCCAGAGGGCAGACAGATGTGAGTCTGCAGTGGGGAGGGGGAGGAGAAGGGAGAGATGAAATATGCAAATGTGGAACATGCACAGAGCACTTAAAACCTGCACATTATGCTCTTCAACACCTTTTCTTTCTCCCCCAACATCCCAGTACCTTCAGATTGGAAGGGCAATCCTCATCACAATGCTGGCAAATGAAGTTCTTTTTAAAGAAAAGCTGACCAGCTGGAAGTCTTAAAACATCAAGAGAGAGGGAGGGAGGGAAAAAAAAAAAAAAAGGAAAAAAATAAGCAAATCTAAAGTCTCTGGATTTCAACACAGACATGAATGTGATATTCATAAGGAATAATGTTATGCTGTCACAACCAGTGACAGCCATGACAGACTTAAGTGGTGAACACAGTCTGAATTTAAAGCTTCAGGACAGAATAAGGGGCTGAATGTGGGTGAGATTGTGCTCCCTTAAAATAGAGATGTGTGTCCCTCAGATCCTCAGTGGGCTCAGAAAGCAGAGTTGACCACAGACAAAATCACTTCTCCAGCTCTTAGACACAATATCAAGGGCCTGAAAGACTGGGCAAGAATTAAAATCAGGCACTTTGGGGAATGAGAAAAACAAGTGTAGGACTATCAGTTTCCTTCTCAGAAGAGTATAGCTTTGGTCTAGGACTTTGCACAGACTCTACCAAACACTGCCAAGCCACACAGCTCTTGAAATACTTTGAGATACCCTGCTTCCACTGGCAGTTTTCTTAACCTTAACCTTTCTTAGTTCCTTAACCTAAGGAATTTGCACTCTCAAGCATGAAGAATGCTGTCATGGAAATTTTATCCCATTTTGCAATGATGATGGATGCTTCCTTTTTTCATGGTAATATCAGACTCTTTTCAAATCTGCAATGCTTGTTTTCACAGCAATGCTTGCAGCAGCAAGATTCAAAGGCTAACTTCATGGTACTACTTTCATACTTTCAGTTTATGTAATTTCATTCTTTTTCCACCCTTCAATTTAACTGACCTCAACATTATGTATTATTTAAAGAGGACACCAGAATTACCTACTTTGCCCTGTACACTTTTTATTCATCCTCTATAACACCCCCACTTCCCCACCTCTGACCTAAGAAGTTCATTCTTTTTTATCTTTTCATAAGGAACAGCTTGTTATCTTCAAAAATAAACCATTCACTGTCAATATAAGGAAATGGAGAGGCATGGTAAGAACATACTGTGAGGCTGAATGATATGATTACAATTACTTTCAGTTCTATTTTTTGCCTTGCTCTCTATCTTTTTATCCATAATGCTTCAATAAAATGCACTGAACAGACCTTTTAGTCCCAGATCTGCCTTTCTGATAATGTGGAAAATGTTATGGTTTTGTTTGTTCAAATCCATTATAAATATTGCATGGCTTTTGAGAGTGAAAATCTTGTCTTGGAACACCAGAAGGTAGAAAAAGCTATACTGTAGGGCAGAAATGTTTGCTGGTGTGTTAGAGTGACCATCCGTGTAAATCCTCTATTTCATCCACACACCAAGAGCTGTGCCTCACAGAGATGAAAGCAGAACACTCACCATCTTCCAGGAAACTCCTGGAGAAGTCTCCTCAGCAACACAATGACCCTCTGGCATAATGCCATTTCAAGGTAGTCTATAAGCCTGTAAATCCAGAGGCTAGCAGATTAGGCCACCTAGGCTGAAAAGATTTCCTCGAGTAGGTGGCTGAGGTGCAGCCTAGCATGCTGATAAAGCCTTCAGACAGAATGTCACTGGCAACCTCAGACTTGACAAACCCTCTCAACACTGTCACCCGGAGTCTTTTCTCATTTCCCACATTTTCTCACTTAAAGTAATCTTTGCATATCTGTGCTGCTCATAGTAAAGGACTCAGGGCTTAGGGAAGTGGTTCCAGAAAAGCTGGGTGTGACTTTCTGAAAAAAATCAAATTAACCATGGTGCACCCCAGTGTTCCTGAAGACAGCTGCCTCTCCCACAGCTGGCGGAGCACACAGACCCATGAGGCACAGCTGTGGCTGAACCACCAGTGGTCTGGTGTTTACACACTGCCTGCCACCGATCTCTATGACCCCAGTGACTGATGGCATGAGGGAATGAAAAAATCCCAAGCCTCAGACACCAAAAAGAAAGAAAGACACAAAGTTCACCGCAATCCACTTGTGATCCCAGTGGAACTTTATGAGTTGTTGGAAATTTAATGGGCCTGCTAGCATGTTGGTCACTACAAATCATTTATTTTAATGCAAATGTCACAACAGCTTCATTGACAATAAATGATCATTCTGAGTTTGCACTACAGAGACCAAGGACAGAATTTGTGAATTTTCCAAGTTTTATTTAAAACTCTAGCCACAACTTATGGAATGATCCTTGCTGAGATGTAAAAGACCATAGCAAAACGGATTTTTCCGTTTTGCACTGTGCCAGCACTTACCATTTTTATTTGTAGCTTCTTTTTTTATTTTTAAGGCTTTCTCTCCCCTGCAAACACCTGACGTAACGCAGCCCACAACACACAGGATAAATGTAGCCATTATGGACACAGCACACTAAACACTACTCACTTGCTCTCATGCCATAAAAAAACCACAGTTACATTCATTCACAGAGAATGACCATATTCATGGCACTTGCTATGCTATTTTTCCTTCAACCCTATAGTTAGATTCTATATTTTCTATAGTAGGAAGGGGAGAAACTTTCTCAATGGAATCTCTTTCCTACTCTCTGGGATCACATGAAATGAAGCACATTGTCTAACAATGACTTGAGAGCAATAAAAAATCACAGGGTTATCAACAGAGCTTGGGTTTTACAGAAGGCTATTTGGTGCACTGGAGATGGACTATTTATACAGCTAATTCCTCTATAAAAAATTTTTGTTTTCCTACAAAATGGACAACTCCATTTATGAGATTAATGCATTCCCACATGTTAGTAAAGACAGCATGAGTGAACTAGTGGTTACTACACTGGGCTCCTTGCCTTTTGAAATCAGATGAGTCATGAGGTACCAGGACAGCCCTGTCCTGTTTCACAGACTTCATCTTCACAAAGACAGATCTGAATTAAAAGTGTAGGTCTCATAAAGCTAAAGAAAAGAAACTACACAGTCCTGCTTCAATGTTTTGTTTTTACAGTGGCTTTAGAAGGAATTAGGGTCATAACTCAGGGTCCTAGTGTGATTTCATTGTGTAATATATTTGTTAACTTATACCAAGCAGTGACTGTGCAACGAATGAATAGCAAAATATCAAGAGCTCCAAACTTGCTCTCAGTTTATACTCAGGTTAAATTTCTTTGTACAACATTTTTTCAATCTCAAGGCAATGTTAGCAAAACCTCAATCTGTTCTTTCACAGGATGGCAAAATGCCAGGCCTTCAATTTTTGGATGAGACGTGGTGCGGTTCATGATCTTTACAGTACAATAGCCAGTTTTGGCACAACTGCTTCCATAGAAATACACAGGGCTTTTAGAAAATACTTATTTATATTTCCACATGACATGCAGAAATTAAGGAATCTCAGATGTCTGTCACAATGTAATCCATTAAATCGACTCCCAAAAACCAGTGACAATTTATTCTCTGATGAACTTGAAGTTGTTTTCAGCCACTTGGCAAGAACAAAACAATTTAAAAAACAGAGCACTGTTTAGATGGCATATTATGCAAAGCAGCATACTTTAATGTATTTCTTAAACACATTTCCACATTTTACAGAAAGATAACTGCTCTTTAGAAAAGCTAATTAGAGATGACAAAAGTAAAATTTGAAAAATTGTGAAAAAATCTATTAATATTTGTTCAAATATATGTGTTTTCAAATTGTACAACATTTATTTTTCACACTTTTTTTCCCTAATATTTATTCTAAATATGCTGTATATTTATATGCATAGTGAGAAATCAGGTAGAACACATGTTTGTGAAGAGAAGATTTTTTTGACTTTGTAAAGTACCTGGAGAAGTAGCAAGAGTGGATGAGGAAATTGAAATAAATATTTAGAAAAGAACATGAAAAACACCTCAGGTGCATGCTGTTTGTTAGCTATGGGTTTAGATCTGCAGTCTGTGTACTATATGGCCTAAGAGTAAAAGAAAGACTCCTGTTGTTGTACTCTTACAGATTTAGGAAGTCTAGTAAGTCAAACAATGAATGCTCTTTTAATAGTCACAAAACCACAACTATTTCCTTGGTTTTATTCACCCCTTACAAATTAAAAATCTGGTTTCATTGAAATTACAGAGCAGCTAAGATTTCATCCAGTATCCACACTGATCTGCTAGTTTAAAGGACTATGAAGTCCAAGATTCCCTGGGTTTTCAATCTCTGAACAAAGAAACATAAAAAAGTGAGCACCAAACTTGCTGCGTGCTTCTGAGACAGTCTGTGACCCCAGCAGTCTTCTGGCACCCGCTCACCCTGACCCCACAGCTGCTTTCCTGCCAGAGCAGATACTTCTCCTACATGGAAAAGCTGGCACAGCAGCACCAGATCGTCCAGGTCTACCCAGTGAGAGAAGCTCCAAGGCGTAAATCGGCGGGCACAAACCCGCTGGTTGTGGCTGCTCTGCATCCACCCTCTCTCCCCCTTCCTCTCCACGCAAGAGGTCCCAAAAGTTATGAAAATACTGAGTGCTGGTGCTTTTTGTTTTTAATCAGGGGGAGAGGAGGTGTGGGGGGAAGGGGAGTTTTGGCAGCCAGCAGAACATGTTACCATGCTCTGAAGGGAAGGACTCGTCCAGCAAGCAAGGACAATAGCTCACTTGTGCTGGGCCCTACCACATCAGTGTCACACAGGAAGCGGATGCAAAGGACACAGGGAGCAAACTACTGCCCAGCTAGATTTTCACAGGAGGAGATGTAAACCTGATGGATTGAAGGAACATTACACACTGAACCTTGCTGGCAGGCTGGTCATATACAATAACAAATTTGCAGTTAAAGAGCACAGGGGTTTAATGAGCTTCCCTTACTTCAAAGAAATTCTTTCCCCTCCAACCAAATTTGGGCTTTTTCTTTCCTAGTCAGTGCTAGAATACTACAACACCTCAGTTATAATGTTAATTCAGCACCACAACCAGCAAGATGAATTTATTTTATTGGAGAATTATTGGATTATCCAACTACTTGGATTTCAAAGCAGGATGTGGGAGGGGAATCACACAAAAACTTGCTGTTCCAGCATACAGAATAATCTGAATTCATGTTCACTTAGTATTTTATACATCTCTGGTCGATAATTCCATAGAATTGATACCTTTGTGAAGTAGTTTCTCCCACAAGACCCTAGTGGCAGGATCAGCCATTTTCAAGCGCACAACCTTGTGGGTAGAATCAGCTTCTCAAACTCCTGGTTTTCATTGGAATGACTTGCAGGAGTTGTGAGGAAAGAATGAAACCTTTCTCTCAAGTTTCACAAGAATTTTGGAACATGTCTTAGGAGGAGTTTTCTATTGATAGATAGAGCCAGCAGTATAGATGTGTAAGGACTTGCCTGCTTGGACAAGTTTCATTTCATGCAACCAACAAGGAACCATGAGCTAGACAATCCTTCTGGAAAGAGAATTTCCCAATACTTTCTTCATATTAAAAAGTCATAAATTACCTTCTCCCAAAATAAATAAAAGAAGGTGATTCAAACCCAACAGCCTCAAATCACACAGCCATATCAGAAGAGGACTGGAGCAGGATCAAAACCCTGGGACCCTCCAGGAACACAGGATTAAGGTGAGCATCCGAGAAAGTGATCCGTGAGCCACACTACACAGGAAGGAAGTTATTCCCCCCCCTTACCTCTGAAACAACTGCTCCTGCTGGTTTTGACCTGGGCAACATATTTTTTATTAACCCTGACAAAGTGAGTAAGGTCAAGAAAAAGCAGACAATTCAGGTGCCTGAGAAAGTCAGCATTTGCAGAAGCAGTAGTAAACCTCGGAGAGCACCCATGCCCCAGCAGACATCCATGCATATAGATGTGGCAATGCCTCTGCCAGATTTCTGATCCAGCATGCACGGTGTGCAAATGCAGTACACACCAGTCAGATGGCCTGTAGATGACAAACAGCTGTAGCCTCTCTTGACTGATTAATGTAGATTGCTTGCCAAATACCAAGCTGGAAGCCTTTTCATAGTGGCTACCAGGTGCTGCATGGACTGGCAACTTCTGCCTCCAGCTATTCATGTAATCTGTATTTTTAGTCCCAAAAATGCAAAAATGAATATGCTGACACAAGGGACAGGTCATGGACAAATATGTACCTCTACAAAATCAGTAGCACAGTACATTTGCAAAATAGAATAGATGGTAAACTCCATGGCAATTTTTTGGGAGTACAAGCGAGAGAATTCATGCCAGTCTCCAGAAGGAGAAACAAACCACAATTTTTTGGGGAGTACAAGTGAGAGAATGCATGCCAGTCTCCAGAAGGGGAAACAAACCACAATTTTTTGGGAATACAAGTGAGAAAATTCATGCCAGTCTCCAGGAGGGGATATAAACCCAGAATTTTGTCTGATAGCTCTTGTTCAATGTCTTCCAGTGAAGCTGTAGGCAGCAGAGGTGTCCTTTTGTCCTGAAGAACAGACCATTGCCAAGCTTCTGTTGTGCATGTAAAATCCAGAGTTTGGCTATGTCTGGCTGGTGACAGATCTTACATCCTAGTTTGGTTCTGAGTATCAGATCAACCCTCCAAGTGATGAGCCCAGGCCCAAAAGGGATTTTAGAAGAAGGCTTCTTTCTTCTGTAGCCTGGCTGAATAATCTCATATGGTAAGCACTTTTGTCTTTCTCCTCCTTGTTAACTTATTCAAACATACACAAAGAGATGAGGAAAAGGAAGCCCCTCTTTTCATGAAACCTTGTTCTCATGGAATTTGACTTAGACGCAAGAGGGCTTTCACTAGGGCTTAGCCAAGAAGGCACAGAAAGGTGGCCTGGCATTTCTCTAGTCTCGCTTTCTTGGGACTGGTCAGTAATACACACGAGCCCATTTACACCTATTTCACCCAGACCCTTACACTGGGTGCAGAAAGAGGTTGTCCCATGGTTCCAGGGCACCACAGGATTATCTTTATCCTGCAATAGCCATCCCACAGCTGTATGGAAATTCCAGTAGAAGGCAGACTATGTCTCTGATAAGCAACAGGCTGCTAAATTCATTTCATCATTAAATGAAACTCTGAACATCTCTACAGTTCTTCAGGCTCTTATTTATGTCTCCTCCTACTTGTCTTTGTAGAGGAATTAATTTTGTTAAGGAGTGTTTATGTTTTCATACTCTTACTTGTAAGCTAAACTTGATGAACTATTTCAAGTGGTTAGCACTTCAAGCTTCTAAATCTACATACCAGCATGTAAAAACAAATTAATATTCATATTCATTGGTGTTTCAGACACATAGAACTCAATCTGCCTCCCTTCCTGTTATTTTTTTTTTCCTTCCCACAGGTTTACAATCAGTACAGGAGATCTTTGGTAGCAAACATTAGAAAAATCGAGGAGGGCAGATAATGGTAAACACAGCCATCTGGCTTACAACAGTCCTCTAAACATCTACTGAAAAGTATAGAAATCTCTCTATTCTTGATTCTTTATCCTCTGTATTTATGTCATTCACAGTCAGTAACACAGACCTTATGGAATGAGGCTTGACCCCCAGTTTTGTAATTTATATAAAATCTCAGTGGTATGTATGAGTTATTAAGAGTATAGACCAATTTTAAAATAAAATAATTATTGTCTCATCAAAAACACCTCTATAAAGGACTAGACAAGAGGGTAAGAAAGGATAGGTCATGGAAGAAAGGAGAAAGTTTGGTTGAACTTGGAAAGGAAATTCCATGCTCAGCATCAACTACCACGAGAAATAATTTCATCATTAATAGCTTTTGTCTTAAACTAGACATGAGAAAGTTAAACATATGAAGGCCTGAACAATGATTTCTGAGAGTATAAAAATTTCTTAAAGCATTCTTAATACCCTACATGCCCTGAAATAACTTTGTTTTGTTGTTGTCGTTGTTTTTTGGCTTATTTATTTGTTTTTTTTTTTTTTTTTTTGGTAGGGTGCTTGGTGGGGTTTTTTTAGGTTTGGTTTTTGGTTTTTTTTCAGACTCTTTACACCTGTGGTGTGATTTGTTTGCATATTTGAACCTGTGGTACCTGTGTAGAGCTGTCTGAAAACCCTTCTTTCTGAGGTATATTCAGATGAAAAGAAATGAAATTTCTCTGCACAGAGAGAGAACTGTATTTGTTTAGTGAAAAAATTAAATGGGAAGGAAAAGCAAGTGCCAGTGTATCAGAAGAACCACAGAGTTGATTAACTCCATGTAGCTTTACAAAGGGTAGAATGCCCCTGAACAAGAACCTTCAAAATCCTTCATTTAAAAGTATTTCACCTGATTTGAAGAAAATAAAGGGAAGACCTATTCCCATTAAGTTTTCAAGGAGTTACTTTTCTATTCATTTTTTATGTAGGAATTCAGAGATGAAGAAAATTTCATGGAAACTTTCCCAGATAAAAACATGGCAGATGAGGAAATAATAGTAGTGGTTTGACATAATTGACTTTCTGGGAAGTTTTACATCACAGAGGAGAAAATATTTTCCAAAATTTTGGTGAACTTTGGCAGTGTATTTGAAAATTTTTAGATACAAATTAAAGAGAACTTGAAGATCACAGATATCAAGTCCTCAATAAAAGAATGCAACATTTGGAAGAATTAAATTCTAGTATTTAAGTTTATTAATTATTAATGTGCAAAAATAATCCTTACTTATTCTGTAACTGTACTGCATGGTTTTCTTAAACTTCCTCTACAGCAGCTACAAGTGCCAAGGACAGGATATGAGATGGGATGGCCCACTGGTCTGAATAATTTCTTTGAACCAATGCCAATCTCATGCTTTAATCCCAGACAGCAATTACCACATAGCCACTCGATCACTAGCCTTCTGTTGGAATGGGGGAGAGAATCGAAAGGGTAAAAGTAGGAAAACTTGTGGTTTGAGGTAAGTACAGCTTGAGCAACATAACAGAAAGGAAAACAACAAAAAGACAAGAGATATAAAATCCATTAAAAACAAGCTATGCAAAAAAAGGGAAGAACATAATCACCTTATTTGTCGGCATTAGGGGATCTACTAGTCAAGCTGCCCCTGTCCAATCAAAACTTTTATGTACTGTATAAGGGGATAATGTTCCTGCATTGAACATAAAAAATACGCTGGGTAAAGCAGTCTGCATTATTCTTGCCTCAGGCAAAGGCAGACCCACCTGTGATATTGCTTTTGTTCAAGGACCTGAGTGACTGAGGTTTCCTATTTGAGCTTGCTCTGTGCCAAGTGCGACTCACTCCGCGTAGCATCAGCTGAATGATGTGGGGAGGAGAACCCTCCCAGATTCGCCCAGCCCAGCACTGGCAAATGAGGTGACTTGAGAAGCTGTGCTTCAGTGCCCATCACTTCCAGAGCAGCTTGAAACCCTTTGTAAGCTTCCAGTATCTCCTTTTCAGCTGGACTGTAATGGGCCTCAGATCCTCTGTATGCCCAGCTCCAGTGCCCTAAGGCTCAAGAGTCAACCTTGAGCTTCCCCTGCTATCTTTTGTCAGAGGCTCCAGGAAAGACCATCCTCCCCAGCTGCAGTGTAGAACACATTGTTTACAACTTATGAATAATGAAATATCACCCACTGAAGTGGGTGAGTTTATTCAAATTTGAATAAACTGAGTTTATTCAAATTCTTGCTATTAATCAGAGCCCCGTGTGAAAATTGATTTTCTTTCCAGTTTCTTGACAAAGAGGGCCAACACTCAGACTGTAATTTGGGGTGTACACTCTCCAAAACCCCACAGCACCTAAGGAAGTTTCCTGTTTTCTAGTTGGTGGAAACACTGCTGTTATCTACTTTATCTCATCCATTGGGACATGATTTCCATCTTGCCATCTTACTTCTAAAAACTGGATCTGCTGTGTAGGTTCCTTGATGTCACTTTTGTTTAGAGCAAAGGCAGACCATTTTCTTCCCATTTTTCTTTTCAAAATCCTCACCTGCTGTGTTGCTCCATACAATGATGTTATCAATATATTCCAGGTGTTCTGGAGCTTCACCCTGCTCCAGTGCAGTCTGGATCAGTCCATGGCAGATGGTGGGGCTCTGTTTCCATCCCTGGCACAGTCAGTTCCAGGTCTGCTGGCCATCCCTTCAAGTGAAAACAAACTGTGGCCTGCTCTCTGCTGCCAGAGGGACTGAGAAAAACACGTCAGCAATGTCAGTGGTGGCACCACTTGGCTGCCTTTGACTCACGTTTGTGTTGAAGCTCCAGAATGTTGGGTGTGTCAGCACTCTGAGGTGGCATTCACTCAGGCCATGAAAATCTGCTCTTAGTCTCCATCCCCATTACACTTTCACACTTGCCATATGGGCTGTTAAGGGGTGAGCAGGTCCTGCTGATCACTCCTTGTCTCTCCAGCCAGCAATCCACCTCATGGGTAGGAGTTACAGAGTCTCTGTTGGAGCGTCATTACCTCCCATGCACCATTGTGGTGGTGGCTGGCACCTGCTGTTCTTCAGTCTTCATCAGCCCCACAACAGGAGAGTCCTCTGAGAGACCAGGCAAGGTAGAGAGATGCCTAATTTCCT
The DNA here is from genome assembly GCF_017590135.1 of Pyrgilauda ruficollis. Classification (NCBI taxonomy): domain Eukaryota; kingdom Metazoa; phylum Chordata; class Aves; order Passeriformes; family Passeridae; genus Pyrgilauda; species Pyrgilauda ruficollis. Next base: position 1,545,207 of record NW_024529377.1, read on the forward strand.
CTGCCTCCAAGGCACAAACACCTAAGGCAAATTTACCATTTTTGGTCCTTGAAATTCCCTCTCCTGGGATAGTCTATGACAAGGATGCCTCTGGGCCAGTGACAATGGGCTGCTTTTGCTACTCACTCCCAATCAAGCTGACTCCAGACTCCCATAAGGTGAGCTGCGTGGATCCCCCTGTCATGAGTGGGTTCTGTCTCTGCACAGTCTGATGGTATTAGGGTACACTTTGCACTGCACCAGTGTCTAAAGTCTTGTATTCCTGTGGGGCTGCTGTGCCAGGCCATCAAATCCATACAGTCCAGTAAACCTTGTTGTCCCTTTGCTCCACCTGGCTGAAGGCAAGGCCCATCTCAATCCTGATCAGTATTCATTATTCACTTCTTGTAAATACAAATCAGAAGTCTCTCTTTATTAAGACAAAAATAAGACCAGCCCTTCCTGTCTGTTTGGGAGCTGCAAACCAGATCAGCAATTTTCCTTGAAGTACACAGCTTTGTGATGGGTTTTCCCTGCAACTCATGTACCCATGCCTCTAGGGTCAAAGTAGATGATCCATTTCTCTTCATCATGTCCTCTCCATGGTCATGCAGGCAAAACCATAGAGTGGGCCATGGTGTGTATCCACTGTATCCTCTCTCTTGAGCAGAGGAATGCTTATTCCTAATTCATAAGACACTGATCCCTACACATGCGGAGTACATCCTCTTCAAAATGTTTGAAATGGACAGTTTCTCCACAGGCAACACACAGGCCTGGAGGGAGGATGAGAGACTTACTGACCGAGCTATCCAGCCAATTTAATTCACCTTTTGTCCCTCTGTGTCTTTCCAAATCATTACTGCCAATAAGTTTGCATAGCACATGGCTTACTTACAGGGACAGGGCATCAGAAGAAGAATCACTAAATATCCGGAGTTCCACTTCATCGCATGCACAGCTGAATTACACAGACTTTGTAGGTATGCACTGCTTGAGACATAGGGGAATGGAGCATGTTAGTGTTTTGTGGTTAAATAATCCATGTAGACCATGGTTAATATTCAAAGTCTAAACCAAACCATTAAAGAAACTCGTTGCTCATCAGACCACAGAATTCCAGGTCAAATTACCTGAATGCCGTTAACTTTAAAGGTATGAAGATAAGAGGGACACCAACTGCAAGGAACCAACTGCTAGCTGGGAATAATGCTAGCAGAAATACAGCACTGTTAAAGCCCAACAACATTTTCAAACCCAAATTTTATTGCCTGAAGATATCCCAATTCTTTAAAGAAAAAAACCCAAAAAACCAAAAAACAACCCCAAAAAACAAAAACAAAAAAAAGCACAAAAAAACCAACAAAAAACCGAAAACAAAACAAAAAAAAAAAAAAAAAAAGGAGAGAGAGATTTCTTCATATAACAGTAGAAACTTTTTTCATTTTATCAAAGCCATTATTTTTAATTGAGACATAGAAGTTTTAAGCATCATAATCCCTGATAACTAAGCACATACTTAAGCACTTTTCTGGTCCAGAGACTAGATGAGATTTGAGACTTCAGTTCTTTTCTTGTGTAGCATTACACATTAATACTAAAGGTATACATAAGTCTGATTATGAATCAAGAGATTATTTGGTTTTTGAAGAATCATCTATCCAAAATGAAAATCCCATCACAACCTGTTTATATTATTTAATATTTAAAAGCCATCTATGAGGATTGTCAGGTTTAATAAATACTGGAATTAGCTCCAAACAGAAAATATATTCACAAGAACTAAGCAGATTCTTTTCTCTTACTTGGGTTGATTGTCAGTTTCTAGAAAGAATCTAAAAAATGGACACAGACCAAAGTAGAGGAGTGTACATTTTTGGAGGGAAGACACTGATGTGGTGTCCTAAGACCAGGAGCAGCCAGATGCCATGCAATCCTCTGTGAATCTGGTCATTCAGCTTATCAGAGCTTGTTCAGGGTAAACCTCTTGAGGGAGAAATAGGCCTGAAACCAGAGAACGTCTGCCTGTTCCCAGATTTCCTTATGAGGAAAAAAGAAAATAGAAAAGCAAGGAAAATGTTTACTAATGGGCCTATAACTGTAATGACCACTTCCTCATCCCTCCTCTATGCTTGTTAAAATAAATAATAGTGAGCTACATTTTGCTGTCTTTTCTAGAATAAGGCATCATTTTTACATATCACAAAATAAGTCTTCTGGCTACTTAGTTATAAATCTTTAAATTAGAGCTTCTTAACTATATTCCATTACCTTTGACATTGAAACTGGTCATCTATGAGTAATGCACCTTTCTTTCTGAGCAGATGATTTGGGATACAATGACTAACAGGTTCCTGATGACTTCTTGGAAGCTGAGTTAATGGAAAGCATGTTTATTTATAGGTTATTAGCAAATGAATTCTCAGAGAAGAGGAAGTATAGTGCTGGAGTGGTCTGCCCTTGTAAGGATGGTACTGCACTCTCTGATGTTCAAAGGCCCACTCCTCAGAGTGTTCATCACTCTCTGACGATATCATCCAGCCTTTGCAGAGACTAACTTTTAATTAAAGAAAAGAAAATGAAAAATAATAAACGACAAGCCATTGTGTCATGAAGAGTCAGATGCAACTCACTCCACCTGTAGTGACAGTACCCACTGTCCCTATGATAAAGGTAAACAGAGCAGGCAATTCTTAATAAACTTTCTTCCTTCTCCATGCCTCCTAGACTTCCTAAAACACACAGCAGTGCCAAGTTCATGGACATGCAGTGCTGCAAGTGTTTGCATGGGGCCACCAAGAGAGGTGAAGGCAAACAGCAGGGCATTGAGATCTAGTTTCCAGCATTCCTGGAAATATACACTGGCTGCATTGTGTGTTGCCTAGTGGAGCCCAGCCAGGCTTGTCCACACTCCTCTGTTTTCCAAGAAGTTGCATTTAGATGTTAAATTGTTTAAACACCTTTTTGACTGACTCCACTTGGCATGTAGAGACCAAAATATCTCTTCTGACTGTTTTGAAGGCAAATGGATAGGACTTTATGCTATTATTTCACATAGTAACTCCACTTTTCTGTTTTGCCAATTTTCATTTACTTACAAGTTTGTAGGTTCAGGTGGTGTCGCCAAACACACACACAATGCATCCAAGATGAGATTAATGGCATGACATCTTTCAAATGGTGGGAAATAGAAAATTAGAAACACCTTTTGACTCAGTAGGGAAACAACTGAGTGAAACTCTGAGGTTGTTAAATTAACCTTTTAAAGTACCATTTAATGATACTTTTTTAAAAACTGCTGACTTGAAATAAGTAACTAGAACTTCCTTCCAAATGTTTAGGTGATTTTAAAAATATTTGTGTCTGCAGAAAAAAGGTATGGATTTTAATTCTCAAACTAGGAGAAGAAGCTTTGGAACTCGTATCTTGCCATTTAGGAACTCTCTGCCCTTTAGCTGAAGAGCAGATTAAACAGGTGTTATAAGGAAAAAAATCAAAATTGAGACCTGAATTTTCTTGTGAGCCTTCATGGCTGGTAGGCTACCTGTAAAGGACTTGATGAAAGACAATTCTAATTCTTATAATTAAGATCTGGTGCAACTTTCTCCTTCCCCGACTTCTTAATTAGTAGTTGTTGTAGGAATATATTGAATCAGAAGTGGTGCTGTAGAAATGGTGCCTCTGATATGACAATGCAGTCAATGTAAAGGGAGATGGGGCAGAGCCATAACAAAAACTTCAGTCATATCCCATCAGGAACAGCTTTCATTTCAAGAAATGAAGTGCTGGTTTTGGCTGTGATAGAGTTAATTTTCTTCACAGTAGCTGGTATGGGACTATGTTTTGGATTTGTGCTGAAAACAGTGTTGATAGTACAGGAATGTTTTTGTTACTGCTGAGCAGCGCTTACACAGAGCCAAGGCCTTTGCTCCCTCTTCTATCACCCTCCCAGCAAGTAGGCTGGGGGCACACAAGAAGTTGGGAGGCAATCAGCTGGGACTGCTGACCCAAACAGACCCAAGGGATATCCCGTATTCTGCTGTATCATCATATAAAGCCAGGGGCAGAAAGAAGGACTGTGAGGGTGTTTGGAGTGATGGTGTTTGTCTGCCCATGTAACTGCTTGCATGATGAGGTCCTGCTCTCCTGGAGATGTCTAAACACCCATCTACTCATGGGAATCAGTGAACTAACTCTATTTTGCTTTGCTTGTGTGCAGCTTTTGCTTTCCCTATTAAACTATGATTTATCTCAACACAACAGTTCTCTCACTTTTTTTGATACCACCACCATCCTGCTGGTGCTGGAGTGAGCAAGTGGCTGTGTGGTACTTAGTTGCTGGCTGGGGTTAAACCATGGCATCCCCAAAACCAGACCTATTTTAAAAAAGGACTTTTAAATATTTACTTTTAAAAGTTATCTATCTGTACACATGGATTGGGCCTGAAATCTGACAGCTCATCCCTGCCCAAGGGACTGCAACTGCATTGGAGCATTTGCATAGATGCTGTCTGTGGCCATTCTGCAGGGATGTCCTTGTCCATGGCCATTCTGCAAGCATATCCAAGTAGACAACCCTTTGTTAAGAGGATGCCAGCATTTACTTGCCTCAACAGACAAAGTTCTTGGAGGAAGACGTTTCACACGCAAGTGTTTCAGGACCTGCATCTGTGTGTCTTTGATGGGGTGCAAGTCACATATTTTGCCCTTGACAATGTTTGCATGTCTGCGTGTTGCAGCTCTGAAAGTCCTACAAGGAGCTGTTTCTTGCATTCTGAAGGGTTGCTCATGCATTAATCTCCTCGTGGGTGGTCCAGCACACACACAGGGAGTCTGCTGGGTATTTCGTGGCTCCACCCATGCAGCCGCCACCACATTATTCAGCCTTAGGCTGGAGGGCAGATCACCGTGTCTGGTGTCAGAGAAAAGGAGCTTAAAATTGGGAACAAATCTTTACAGAGTTTAGAGAACATTTCATATGCAAGGTAAAACAGAAGTTAAGGAATAGAGAAAATCATCTCATTTCAGGTATCTGGAACTTCTTCGCATGAAAGGAAAATAACTGAGTTACAAAAAAACAAAGCACTTCTCATTAAGTGATTTTGGGAATGTCTCTAAACCACAGTTTTGCAGAAGAATAGCCCCTCTTGCCTTTGAGAAATCTGTTTTTCCTCAGATGGCCTCTGACACCAAGACCCAATAGTTAAAGGGAGGGTTTATGTATGCACAGAAAGCTTTACAGCATTTCTCTATGTTAAAATTCTTGCTTGCCTATGCCGCTAAGAGCTAGAGTTTTCAATTATTTTTTTATGACTCCTAAGCCAATAACATTTGCTCAAATTCATATGACACCTGCCATCTGCCATGATCTCTAACAAGTTTAATAGCTTGGTCACATTACAAAAACAAATCACAAAATACCCAAAAATTTAAGAGAGTGAAGACATTTTGCTCTGACAGGTTAGAGGGGAATTTCTATTCTCACCTACTAAAGTGTTTTCTCCAATACTGGAATTTTCTTTCCTGCCCCCCAAAAGCAGATCATGTAAAGCCTACAATTTTTTTTTTTCCAGTACAAATTTATTTGTTTTTAGTAATACAGGTCAAAGGTCTTCCACTTTCATGTGTCATTGAAGCCAAAATGAGTGGTTGAAGGGAAATAGTCTGCTCTCTGATACAAGGTAAGGAAGTAATGAGAACAAAGAAAAGCAGTATAGACAAGGCTTCAGCTCACACCCTGACTGATTTGCCTTTCGAACATCTCCTGTAACCCCAAAGAACAATATAAGAGAGCAGCCTCTTATAAAAAAAAGTTTTTTTATGTGCTAAACAGTAGTGATCAGTGTACTTCCATATAGATGGATGGATGAAAGGGACCAGAGAGTAAGAGAAAATCTCAGAAGGGACAACTTATGTTTCTGGCTGATCAAAACTGCAAATGAATCATAGAATCACAGAATACGCTGAGTTGGAAGGGACCCATCAGGATTATTGAGTCGAACTCCTGGTCTTAAACCTCCCCTGACACAGCTTCAGGCCATTCCCTGAGGTCCTGTCACTGGTCACCACAGAGATAAGTGCCTGCCACTCCTCTTCCCCTCCCAAAGAAACTGTAACTGCAATGAGGTCTCCCCTCAGTCCCTTCTTCTCCAGGCTGAACAGACCAAGCAACCTCAGCTACTTCTCCTTCGACTTCCTCTCCGCACCTTTCACCATCATTGAAGTCTGGATGTATGCAGCCGTTTGCTGATTGCTTCAGCTAGTTTTCACAAAAAAAGTATTGGATATTTTTACCAGCTTTTTAAGAGCCACTAATCACTGCAAATAAAACAAGTAAGGCATTATTTATTGCAGTTAAAAGACAGAATAAATCCATTAAGCTATATCAAGTGGCCAGAGCTCATCCCACCAGTACATTTCCAGAACTGTCTCCAATACAGTTATAAATGATCAGACAATGGGATTATGTCTATTCTACAAGTCACTCCAGAATACACAGACATAACACCAATAGTCACATAGATGCTGTGGCAGCACAATACCAAGCATGCTGACAAGTTGGAAGAAAACGATCATCAAAAAAGTGTCATCATTAGAGGGAGGTTGGGGCCCTTCTCAGGACATGGGTGACCTGTAGGAACGAGCCATTGCTTTGGCCCCTGTACAGCATGGCAAGAAACATTCTCACCTAATTTCTACTGCATTAGTGCAGATAACAATGAGAGTGATTAGGAATCAAGAGAACTCACATCCAGCAGAGTATTTCACTTCCTGATTTTTAATCACCAGAATTATTGTATTATCTGCATAGTGCACAGCTTGTCCAACCTGCACTACAGCCTTGTGTCCAAGGTTTGTGACCTTAGGACACAAACCTCAAGCTGAAAAAAGAACTGAAAGTGAAGCTTACTTGGAGGTTACCTTGTGTGGTGTGTAACGGTGCTGGATGGGTCAAGAGACATCTAATCCTTTTGTTTCTGAGAAATTAACAACCCATTGGTCAAAAGTTTAAGGGAATGCCATTGTCCAGATTTTGTTCATCATGTTTGGACTCAGCAAAATTTCTCTTTCTGTTTGTCTTTCAGTCTGTCTAAGGGGAGGACAATGGCAACATTGGTTTTGTCATTAGAAACAAATGCAACTTGAACAGGATCACATTCTCACATAGAATAGAAATTATTCAACAGCTTCAAGATGTTCCTGTTGCGCAGCAGGATGTACTTGTGTGCATTTCAGGTTTTTTTCTGGAAGTTTACACTGCAAATCCTCACCTGCAAAAGGTAAATTGCATTACTATTCTTTCCTAGGAACAGTGTCATTGTCATCCTACCAGCAACAGGGAATTGTGGAAAGGCAGTAGAGAAGTCAGAATTTAGATGATTTTATCTACATCTAGATGGGCAAGTTGCCATCAGAGACAGTTAAATCCCAAAGAAGGTGGCTAAGTCAGTCTGAAGGCAGCAACTAGAGAGAAGGCAGCCCTCCATGTGGTTGGAATTAGTCTCAAAGAGAGTATTCAAAACCTGTACTGTCTTCAAAAATGAAGACAAAGTAAAAGGATTGCTTCCTTCCTTTACAGTTCCCCCATGGGGTACCCACTGAGGGATGTATGCTGTAAAATTACCCAATGTCCACATTTTATCCATGCAGCTGAAGATCCATTGATTTGACACTTTTCAACATTTCATTTGTGAACTTTCTAGTGCACTCTCCCCACTTTTTTCCTAATTTTTTTTTTCTTCACAGTGGAATTCATAGCTGATTCACCTGTATCATAGGATAGACTCAAACTATAGGCTTTTTTTTTATCCAGACACTTTGGAGCATGCTGCTTGGAAAGGGTCCTTGCCTTTATTTAATTTCATTTTATTTCATTCCAACTCTTTATTCCTAATATAACTTTGAACCTGGGGGAGTTGGCGAGGAAGAGAAGAAAGGGGAGTGTTTTTGTCAATTCAATTAAGGTGCTCCTTGTAACCAGGACCCAGAACAGTGCTGCTCTGCATTACAGCCACACAGATTTCATTTGAAATTAAACACAGGACCAGAGCTTCTCATGTAATTTGCAAATGAAAACCAGGTGTTTCCAAGTCAGAAGTGCCATGCAAACACTGTATCCTATTTTTTCTAGAAAGGTTAAAAAGCTACAAACATCAGAAGAAAATTATCTTGCTAATCACTCTTTGAAAAAAAGAAAATAGAGAAACAAGGATCCTGGTTTTTATTCTTCATAAATCAGTGTTTGGGAGTAATCTCTGTCTGTTTAAAAAATGGACATACTTACTACTTAGTATCATCCTGTTCTGGGAAGTTTGTATCAAATCTGATTTCAAGAAATAAATTATTATAAATTTCTTTAGGCCTAACAGTTTTTCAGGATGTTGCTCTGTACACGTACTACATATACTGGATGCCTCTGCAACTGAGAGTGTGGTAAGCAAAATTCCCAAATCCAGTAGGAAGAACACTGTCACTCTCTGAATAATATGAAAAAGTGACCTTCACTTACATCACTAGGTATCAGGCCTCTTTAATGAGGTTTAGGGAAATAGTTAAATAGCCACAGCCCTTGGATGAAACTAAGAACATGCATGTGGAACATGAAGACTGAATTCTGAAAATGAAATTGGGTTCTTAAGAGTAAACAGTATCTTCCAAATACTGCAGTATGACAAGAAAAAAATTGCTGTCTTCTTGATGTTAAAGGGATATTTATAGGGGCAAATATACCCCTGAATGGCAATAAACACTGGTTAATCAAGAGCACATTATGAAAGCAGTAAGATTAAATAACAAAGCAAAACAGAGTTTAATGTCTTTAATAGACATTCTTTTGTGATCAAATTACTTGGAGGATCAGACTTCCATGACATTCTATACAGTGCTGATGTTTCAGTGTCCCAGATGACAAACTTTGTCTGATACACTATAAAGTGTAATCTTGGATCCTCACAATCCATCTAAAAAAATCAACAGCTACAGAATATTCAACTAAAGCTGCATGGATGTAAGTCCTTGAACATTAAACAGAAGAACAGGAAATGCTAAACAGAAGTTTCACCTGAGTACTTCCAGTCCCACAAGTTAGTGTTTACATTGTCCTCTGAATATCAGTATTTTGGGGAGGTGTTTTTCTTCTGTTTTTGTAGTTTGAAGTTGGCATTCAGTGAGTCAAAGAGCTTTCCTTCATGGCAGTCATACAGAATTGAACAATTTTATAGGCCAGATTGGACCTGATCTAATGGGTAGCATCCCTGCCCATGGCCAGAGGGTTGAAACTAGATTATTTTAAGGCCCTTACCAACCCAAAGCATTCTATGATTCTGTGACTAAGTAGAATTAATCTGATTAACAAGGGAACATTATCTTCAGCACTCAATCAGGTATTGAGTCCTTACTTTTCACTGATGTGATTTATTCAAATTATTCTATTCCATTGAATAACTGCAGCCACAGCTATGGAAGTACTGAAGATTATTCTCCACATCCCAGTCAGCTTTATTCAAAGGTGAAAGAGAAACTGGCCTAATGGCTAAGGGATATTTACTGTGATATCATTCATCAAATAGCCATTTTTAATTAAGACAAAAGGGGTCCCTTGAAAGGAGAAAAATAATGGTGTTTTGGACCAAGCAGAAGGGGGGGCTCAGTGTGACGAGAACTGCTAATCAGTACATTCCTATGCAATGCCACCAGAAATTAATTTCTCCTTGAACCTTCAGAGTAATTCTGATTCACTTAGAAAGTTGCTACATGACTTTCTAGAAACATTTTATTGTACAGAGACCTGGAAGATAAGGTAACAAGCCTATTTTTCTGAATGAGCAGGACACATTTTCAGAAAAAAAAAGTCATTATTCCTTCCAATCTGAAGTAATATTTTAATATCAGGGAACAAAGACATATAAATATTGCCCCATTTTATCAAATTGCTTGCCCTTGCCTACACAAAATCTGGTAATTTTAAGGTCAGAACAGTATTTTCTACACTGAAGGAAAACAAGCACTCTTCATAATGAATAATGTTTGCTACCACTGAAGAGCATTAAAAACATCTGCACTGATAAAGCACTCCTAAAGGAGAAAAAATATCTGCATTTTCCCTTTTCTCTTGTAAGAGGCTGCTGTTGAATGCTATTCAGCATCTAGCTTTACACAGTCATTAATATAAGCATAAAGAACTCCAGAGTTTTCTGGTATTAATTTTGTTCTGTAATTACATGACCTTCTCCTCAGTAGAATGGTGGAAAAACAACAATGGGAAAGCAAATAAATGTTGGGATTGATCCTGCCTCAAACAAAAAGGTAAAGACAGTACACATTTGTCCCTGCATTGTTCCCTGTTCCCAATTTTGATTTCTCTCTTTCCTTTTCTTTGACTAGGTCCAGACCCCTCTCAAATAAATTTAGATTCAGTCCTTTCTAAAAATTCTGCTTTGGTTTAACAAACAACTAATTTGTGAGCAAATGTTAGATATTTCTCTAGAGCTGTCTAACACTATTCCCTAGGTATATCCATGAAGAGAAGCATAAGAAGAATGTGAATGCTGCAAAAACAAAATAACAAATTAATAACAAATACATTATTTTTATAACACCACTTCAGGTTGGTTTCTGGATAAGTTAGCAGAAAATTGAATATGAGGTAAAATGAAAGTGTTTTCAATCTCCCTCAGTACTAACAACAGGTTGAATGAATTATTTACCTTGAGTAAATGTAGGTGATATGACTCCCAATCTAGACACTAAATGCATTATCACTTAAGCCATATGGCCTTTGTAACCATAGTATTGCCTTAAGTCAATTTCTGTTGTTGAAAAAAGTTATTTGTCTTTGTGCATCAAGGACCAAGCATCAGCCTATAACTATGTACTGCAGGTACCAACAAACAATTATTCTTCGTGCCACTGGATAAATGCCTAGCTTTTACAAGCATTATAATGACTAGAAACCCTGCAGGAAAGCCAAACAGTGGTTTTTTTTTTTTTTTTAATTTGGTCTTTAATACAGTCAGTTCTGCTGGAAGGGAGACAGAGCTGTCATCTATATGGGTAATCTTAAATTTCAAAAATAACTTTGCATCATGTAAAAAACATAATATATGTTGGGACTAAACACATACATGGAAAGTCAAATATTCATCTAGTGTAAACCATGGTAGCAGTACTAACTTCAGTAGAATGTTTTAGTTTCATGATCTTCTGAACTGGTCCAACAGTGGTAGTTTTAAACATAGGCACAACAAGGCTAAGACTGATGGAAAATTCAAAGGGACCATGGCTCTACTCTATGATATGTTGATTTATCAGAGACCTGATACCTGAGACAGAGGGTGAATTTTGCATTCTGGCATGTCTTGCAGCCTCTAAAACCTGAAAAATTGTACCCTTCAGACATCTGCCCTGCTTCCTGTTATGTCTTGACTTTTCTTATCCTTTTATTTTCTCCCTGAGGCAAAAAATAATCCTGTTTCTCATCTACAAGCTAGCAAAGGTTTGTTCCTCAACTGAAAAGCTGTCAGCTGGCTCTGATTAAGAATGACTCTATCAGATAATAAGACAAGCTTTCTCAGTTGTATAAACTCTCAGAACAACCTTGCTGAGTAAAAAATCTGTATCACCCTAAGTCAACGAGAGTTTTCTCACTTTTATTAGGGCCAAGACACAGTAGTAAGTATCTGTTCTCCATATTTATCCCATAATTGAAAACTAATTTTCTGTAAGCAGCAAAATTGGTGCTTCTTTCCACAGAAGAGAAATAATCTGTCCTATTTAAAATTGCATAATATCTCGTTGTTTGGACAACAAGGACAGCAGTGTTTGCTGATATTTTCAAGCATGTGTGCTCAAAGAGGATCTTTGTCTGAGTGGTAAGGAAAAGTTCAATACAAAATCATGGTATTCCATTAGCCAGAGCAGATTTGGAAAACTCGCTTCATAATTGGGTTATACTTCCTTAACAGTCAGAACAATATTAAACTAGCAGTCTCTGAGAACTCTAAAAGATCTGTTCAAAGCTTTGTAAGCCAAAATTTTCAAGAAGTATGAAAATATTCACACCAGGGAGGATATTCTAAATTCAAATAGTAGGTATGTAGAGATGAAGTAAAATGCAGAGAACTTTACAGCTTTGCAGTTTCTGGAAACAGGACAATCCATCACTAAAACAGTCAGGAAGAACTTACTGCAGAGGTGGTAATTCCAATAAAAAAAAATATATATATATATTTATTTTCATACTGAGCAGTTTTGAAAATTATTTATTGCATTACATTAACCACAGTATATCTTTTACTATTCTACAGTGAATCAGCAGAAAATTTGCCATTGGCAAATGCTGTCATTCAGAGCCATATCAGAAAACAAGTGAGAGGTACTTAAAAAACAATTAAATTACTTTTAGCAAAATAATAGAATGGAATTAAATGGGATACAACACAGTAGAACATAATAGTTATAGCTGGAAGAGACATAACAAAAATCATCCAGTCCAACTGCCTGACCCTTTCTGGGTGGTGACAAAAAGCTTAAGAGGGTGTTATCCCAATGTCTCAAACACTGGCATGCTTGGGGCGTCAAGCACCCCTCCAGAAAGCCCATTCCAGTACTTCACCCCCCTCTCAGTGAAGAAATGCTTCTTACTATAAAGTCTAAACCTCATCTGGTGAAGCTTTGAACCATTTCTATGTATTCTGTCACTGGGTATTGGGTAAAAGAGCTCGGCACCTCCCTCTCTCCTTCCTCTCCTCAGGAAGCTGAAGAGAGCAATGAGGTCACCCATTCACCCCCTTTTTTTCCAAACCATGCAAAGCCAGAGCCTTTAGCTGCTCATTACAGGTAAAAAAATATTAATTAATGTTTAGAATAAGTTAGCTTACAATCAAATTATTTTTCTAGGAAATCACATACACATTTTATAGAGTAAAATTCATTATTAGATCAGATTAGTCACTCGATACAAACTCCTCATTTCTGTAAACAGTGAGTTTCCATTTAAGTCTTTTATGATGAAGAAATTTTTTAAGTAATTTGACTTCAGCCTTATGAGTCAGAAAGTCGCCAGTGAAACACATTTCAAATTTCATGAGAAATACCATGCTATGGAATCAACTGACAAGTGAGCCTTTAATTTTAGAACTATGCTGGTGCAAATTATAAAGTTTTGTCTTTTCTATAAACTTCCTCAGGACTGTTAATGTGGCTCAAACATACAGCATGGAAAATACACCACATCTTTAAGGTGAAGAGTCCTCTGCTGGCCAGACAGCATGCAAGCATTCACATGCTGTTCTTTTGGCTCTAGCAGCCCCACTCATTGGCACTCAGTCGACGTCAGTATCAGCAAAAACCAGAGAGGAGAAAAACTGGAACACTTTGTTCTCCACATTCAACAGGCAGTGCTCTATTTTCTCCTATACACTTGAAATAGCATTTTCTCCTGCTTCATGCTTTTCAAGAACACTAATACAAGAGAGAAGATAACAGCATTTTCTGCAGCCTAACAGCACCCTACTGCCCAACAACTGTGCCTGCTAGAAACCAAGATCCTGCAGGTTAAACTTTTACCACATAACTTTCTGGCAACCTAGGATCATTCTAACCACCCTATCTACAGAAATATCTGCAGGTGTTTTTATGTCACTTGTGACTGGAGGCTACAACAAGATGTATGTGAGCCATCAGTACATTTGATAAAGCGTTTGAAGAGCCAGTGATCCTACTCTAACAGCACCCCCAGGACCACAGTGTGAAGTCCCCCTCTCCACTCTAAATCTTTAAACGCGGGATCGCACAGATCTGTCTGCCTTAAGCAGAGAAACAGCTACACAGGTACTGGGTACATGGACTACGTTCATGGGTTGGTTACTCTTCATCCCAGTTCCACACATGGAACAATGGGGGAAGCAAAGACAAAACTGTTCTTCAGCTGTCACCCAAAAATGTGGACTTTAAGGAAAATGAGAAATATAACTTTGCTTTTCTAGTGATACTTCCGGCTTATGATGCTCTAAGGGAGAAAAAAATAATGTTAAGCATAAGAATCTGATAAAACCTTCAGAAAATTAAAATCAAGCAATTTTTTGGCAGAATCATGGCTTCAAGGATTGGTGAACAGACTGACTCAGCCCCAGTTATTGTGAGTTTCTTGCTATCTCTGATCTTTCAAATCAAAATTGCATGCAGTTTTATGCCCATTTACAAGTCTGCCTACTTTTTCCTCACTTGGAATATTATTTGTCTCACAAAGAGTATTTCTTCCCAGCCTCACTGTGCATCAGTGCACGAAAAACTATACAGACACAGAACAGTGGAAAAATGCCTTTGTCACCTTGTACTCTGTCATTCCCCAGCTGAGACAGAAGAAACCCAACACTGTCATATGGACGTGCGTTAAATGATGTGGCTTTGCCTCTAATGTTTGGAAAGAAGAAGGGCTAGAAGCAGGTGAGAAAATCACAAAGGTCAAGAAATGAGATCTAAAAATAACTTGCTATGGGGACAGTCATCCACGGGGGACTCCATCATACATTTAGTCATGGATATAATGCATAGGGTAAAGGAAAATCAATTGACAGGCTGTGTGGCAGCAGAATAAGTATTCAGACTTATCAGTTAAGTTTTAATAAAGTCAAACAGGGTAATTCTCTAGATCTCACCTCACAGGCTTTAACTGTATATTCTTTCAAAGTTATCTTGCATGGTGTCTGTTGGAAGTATTTCTCCCAGTAGATACAAGCACAGGTGTCAAGCACCATTGCATGGTATTTGACTCTCAATAAACATAAAACCTATTATGCAGAATGATTTGTGCTTAATAAGTCTATGTTTGAATCTATGATTTCTGCAACCCATCCCACTCTAGGACATCAGAAGCATTAAAATTCTTTACTCTTTGTTCTCAATACTTTATTTTCCCTAAAATCTTATAGTTGCCTGAGACATAAAGTGCTAGCAGTTTATGCAAAATAGGATCCATATGTCCCATTCAATAAGATGAGGTTTTGTAGCTGGAAGGCTTTGTGGCTGGAAGTCTTTGTGGCTCTAAGATAAACTGATGACAGGTCTGTGGGTTGCAAATATAATGTACTATTTCATCAATCCAAGACTTCTTCCACACGTTTATGAGTGTCTTAAGGAAAGAGAGGCTCAAACAAGCAATTTCTTATCTAGTAAAGATATCCTGGAGATGTCGTCTACCAAACCTAGGTCATCATGAGGAACCTTGTGAGAAGAACAGATGTTGAGAAAGGCAGGAGGGAGAGAGCAGGACTGGAACTCTTACATATTTTTATTTCTCACTAGATCCTGTCCTCCAACAGTCTTGGAAATGAAAAGTGTTGGATGCCTTATCATGCATACCTCTCTTAAATGCAATTAGCACAACATATTGTACTGTCTCTCCTTGAGTCTTCAATTTCACTTTCACCTATTAAGACTTAACTTTTCTTCTTCAATCAGTTCCTGCCAAGTCAAAGTGGCAGGGAAAAATCCACCCTTCAAATCTCTTTATTCCTCATCAAGTTGCAAAGATATTTTTTATGTGAAGCTGGATCTCTGGCCCTACTACTCCACTCCAAAACTCAGAAAATTAATTTTGCCTTTCTCCTGATATTACTTTCCAACAGTCTCTCTCACTCTTGACATACAGATGTTTAGCTGCTATAGCCTTGGTATTCAAAGTATCTTTCTTTCTTCTCTTAACAACCTGGTCTCAATAGCAGGGTCAGAGCCAGAAGAAACTTTCTCATCATTTTTTCCACAGGTCCAGCTGTAGTTGTTGGAGTCTGTTGAGGACAAAAGGATTAGTTTTGGCTAAAAGATTAGTATTAGGTCTTGGACAAGCCCACTAGATTTCCTGCAACAAGGTTTCCCTTAGTACAAAAGCTTTCATTCTATAAAGGTTAACTTCCTTCTCAAGGTCAAAGCCATGTTACACCAAGAAAAATTTCTGGTTTTTAACATGGATAGGACTTAACATTTCTTCTTTTGCAATTTCTCCTTTCATCCTTTTTTCAGGCTATGGCCTGTGCTAAGGCTAAGGCCAAAGAGACTGCCCTTTGGGAACAAGTCCAGTTCTCTCTTCTCAGTACCCTTAACTGGGCTTCCTAACACCTCCTTGTTCCCAAGCAAAGTTTAAACTTGAAGTTTATCTCAGAGCATTGGACCAAGCTGTCAATCAAAGCTGGCTCCCAAATCTGTGGTCCACTGGGAAAGAACACAAAGGAAACTTCACCAATTTTTAAGTCACATGAATTATGCCATGGGTACAAGGACTGAACAATCTTCTTTCTGAATATATTGGCCCCAATATACTGTAGGTCATGAATACTTTTCAGTCTCTTGATTCTCTGCAAATGCAGAGATTACTAAAAAATAGGTAATGAGGCAAGCCGAGAGCTTTCCCATATGGTCTCCCAATAAAGTCCTGCTGCTCTTTGGCCTTTAGGTGCCAGTAAGCAAATTAACTGCAAGTTTCTCTCTAAGTCTGAATTTCTTACTTTTTATCATTTGAAGGCAAACTTCAAGGTATATTTTTGAAATACTAGGAAAACAGGAAATTGTACAGCATAAATTGAAGAGAAGAGATGAAAAGAAATGAAAATTATTATAACTATGAGACATTTCCACAGCCCATGGATTAACAACAGAATAACCCTTATTGACTATATTGGCTGTGTCAATGGGAGTAGACATTTTCAAAAAATGAAGCAGCCTAAAGCACAAATAGGTTTTAGCTAGGGAAACTCTGATTTTACAATCACAACAGCTTATGAGTTTTATGAGACAAAAGGAAAATACTTTAAAAACACTCCTTTCACATCTGAAAGAGCAAACAGATCAGTTTTGATTCTAATTTTTAATTATGGGATTAATACATCATACAGACAGTGCCATGCAAAACAGTTGTGCTGCTGAATAATCAGGGACTCAAAGGATCAGAACTGCTGTTTAACACAGGTCTACATTTACAACAAATACCAGTGACATGGGTCGGAGAAGTGGAAGAGAGACTGTCCATTAGGGACCTCATCCAATAGAAAAATTTAACATAAGAGTAGAACACAGTTGCCATATATGATAATAAAAAGAACAGCCTAGTCTTTCTTTCAGTTGACACACTTTCTTTACTTTCATAAAGCAAAGTAACAAAAAAATGCTACTAAAAACTGAATCATCTGAATTTTGCACTAACCAGAATAAACGTGTCTACCAGAGGAAAAAACAGTTTGGGTCTCATCAGTAACAACAATATTTAAAGGGTCCTGTCTCCATGACCCAGTCCTGAAACCATGATTTTGCATTTGGACAACAATCTCTGCAGCTAGATTAAAGAGTTTCATTAGTTTCTGTGGGCAGGAGATTAGGCTCTTAAAGCTGGTCTTTGGGTCTTTGTTGAGCCAGTGTTACTCTCTGGTTCTCAATGTCACCCGTCAGTTCAATTTTAAATGTTTTCTGGATACATTCCAGCACAAGCCCATGACTGGGGAATTAGGGATCACTATCCTGTAACAACTTGATCCTGCTGCCTCTTCCTTGGCAGTCCTGTGAGAGAAGTTCAAAATGAATCCAGATAGGCCCTTCCTTGTCCCACACAGCATGGGGAAGCAGCTGCTGGATGAGTTATCTGTCATGCCTCTGACTTAACATCCCAGCCCATGCCATGGCATGCCAGAGCAGGAAGCAGGTGGCACATTACTGCAGGAAGCACTGGTGCCTTGGCAAGTGCACTGCAGACAGCAAGTCTGATCATCCCAAGCATGTGGCCCCCAACCATCACTTAAAGAGGCTGTGCTATTCCTGCAGGTGCTCCTGGGCAATAGCTTGGGAAGCAAGTGTTCTGCCATATGGGGCCCTGGGCAGGGAGCCACTGCTGAAGATACGTTAGGCATGTACTCCTGCTCTTTGGGAAGAGATTAAAGAATTCTGCTGTGAGAGGTGAGGAAGATGAGACACCCACATGGAGTCTTCTCCTGGAGATATCTCCTGGACACACTCAAGAACCGTCTGGATGCAATTTTGTGCAGTGTGCTATAGGGAGAACTTGCTTGAGCAGGGCGGTTGGATGAGATGACCCACTGTGGTCCCTTTCCAACATGACCCATTCTGTAAGTCTGTGATTCTGTGATAAGCCAGTAGCAGCAGACTGCAGGCAAATCTTGAGAATCAGATCTGATTTCCAGGATGAGGGGTGAAAAAGACTGCTACAACATCAAAAACTGAATTATCATGAATGTAAGCCCGACAGGACATCACACTTGAGAGGTGGCTGAAAAAGAGTAAAATGATTCAGTTCACACAATCTAAAGTCTGTGTTTCATCTTCCCTAAAGGAATCCACATGAACATGGTTTCTGTCCATTCAGCTGTGTGCAAGAAGCCACCAGTGGAGACTAGACAGGAAATATTTGTGACATAACCATGATAGCAGACATATTTGAAAAATGTATTTTAGGGGTGGCATGGAAATGATAAAATATATTAAATAATAACCAGTTTGACCATTAATTAAAAAATAAAATGCAATTATTTCTTCATGAACACCCTTACAGAAGCAGTAAAGGAGTAGCATCCCTAGATGTGCTTGAGTAACACCATGCATTAATGTCTCTGCCCTGCTGTATTGTGCACTGATTTCCTTCTAAATATAAACACTTTCCCTCATAGTGGCCCTATGGAAGTCCACAATGGGAACTGAATTCCTAAATTTTATGCATAAATAAGATTATAACTATAATCTAAATAGCAAACAATTACAGTGGAATTAGCTAAAATTTCTACATAGGAATGAGATTGCAAGTATTTGTGAAGTAGAGGAATTAAGTGGAAGAATAAATTAATGATTTGCACTTAGAAACAGAGAAGCTGTGGTTGTAAACCAAAATTCTCTTGAAAATTTAAGCTCCATACTGTTTAATTGTACTACATGATGCCCCAAAAGGAAACCAATCTTTATTATTAACACCATGTTTTATGGTGTTCTAGATATACATACTAAACTTTACTGCATACATACTAAACTGCCCTGCAAAAAAGATTTGGCAACCTGTGGTTTTGACAAGAAAAAGAAATTAGAAGTTATGTCTTGATTATTTTGAGCTTTTGAATATTAATGAACAAGCTTCTCACATTCCTGGAGTCACTGAGTACATTAGTTAAAGCTTGCTGTCTATAAACAGAAAACTCTGCCATTGACCCCTTAAATTTGCTGTCACTAATTAAATTAATTCCTAACTGCAAATGCAGGTATACAGTTTTTGTAGGACTTCCTTAATTACCTAGCTTAATAACTGTCTTCATCAAAACTTCAGTGTGCTCAACCTCAGCAACATAGGTAGGCAAGAATTCAGTGGAATGGCATCCAGAAGAATGAGATGTAGACCAGCCATGAGACACAGAACTATCTCATTGAATTCACTCATCTCGTTAATAAAGTAGTAGATCCCTTTCCTGGAAAGACTGATAGCATTTAGAAAAAAAAAAAAAAAAACCAAAACATTGAATATAGACATTGCAACCTTTAGATATCATTCTCAAGCCAAAGAGATGCTACCAACTTCATGTCAGAGGAACTTCATTTGTGATACCATTTTACAGTCACTCTATCATGTGTCTTAAAAAAACTCTAAGACTTTGTAACATTACATAGTACAAGAATCAGTACAAACTGTGGTAGATGAAGAAAAAACAAACACAGCAAGCAATGTAATTCTGTCTCTCAGGTATCTCATAGTAGAGCCTGGATGCAGCCAATCAGGTACTTTGATTTGGAAACTGACTACTGAGGTGGCAGGAGGCCACCATGGCCATCCTGCTCTACCAAGCTGCAGGAATCCTCACTGCTGGGAGGATCACTCTTGGGGGTATACAGAAAGGGAAGCAGTGCCTGAAGCATCAGCAGTCCTTTGGGAAGCAAGTTAATAAAACACCATAGCAACAGTGGGATTATAAAGGGGATATCCTCATTACTCCAAATGTACCAGTAAAGTGAACATAAGGAGTCTCCCTGCTCAGTATTACACATCTTTTTCAGATGCAAGGGACAAACCACTATTTGGAAGAACTTGTGTCATTGCTAAGGGCAACTAACAACAATTCAAATATGAGAGAAATGCAAAAAAATCATACTGACATATTAGGACAATACTGGCATCCAATGGATTTTAAAAGCTGCCATGCTTGGGGGCTTTTAGTGATATTTTTATTTGTTCGATTGGTTTGGTTTGCTCTCTTTTTTTCCTGTAAAGAAGTGTTCCCTTTTGAAACAGATGTTTGGCACATTTCCCACATTTTGTCAACTAGAACCACAGTAAAGACTGTGATTTATTTCTAAAGAAAAATTGAGAAAGCATTGTTTCCACTCTTCCTAATTCAGTTTTTGCACTCAGTAAAGTAATTTGTTGCAGCAAGAAATAAGAAGACACAGGAGCATTTCAGTCCAGTAGAGTGTATGCTCTACCAAGAGCTAGGCAGCAGAGGCCTTCAAATCCTGCTGGTTCTGTCCAGGTCCCCATATCAGGACATCAGGGTTTCTGCAGTAGACTCCTTCATGTTACAAGAAACAGTACAAAGCCTACCTCTCCCCAAATAAAGGAGCAGCCAAAAGAATAATAAGATTATATCTTATGATGGAACCAAGAGGAATGTGGGAGAAAGAGAAAGGAACAGTCTATGAAGGTCCTTGTCTATGAAGCACTTAAAAGCAAATAGTTGCAATGTTAAGCAGGGAACACAGCTGGGCAAACTGCATGGCTTTTCAGAGGAAACCCAGGGGTCAGTAGAACAGTTTATGGATTGGGGACAAGAAAACACTTTAGAGAAACTTGCTAGCAGCAGTAACTCTGAAAAACATCTTTCCTTTCATCCACATCAAATGTAGGTTGAGCCGTCTTGGGCATACACACACTCCACAGAAGACTGAGCTTCCTCTGCTGTCTCTGCTGGCACTGTGACCTAGGACTGTGGGAAAGCAGCTCATTCAAGGGGATGCTTTGCCCTCTCTGTATTGTGGGCAGCTGAAGCAGCCGATCATTGGGTTTTGTGGTAGGGACTTTTCCATCCAACCACAGCATCATCTTTTGGTTGCTACAGACATAAGCAAGGCTTCACCAATTAACAGTGTGGTTGTACAAGCTTCTGCAGACCATTACCAGTATAATGGGTTTCTGCTGTAAATTTCTTTTGGTTTATTTTTAACAATTTTGCCCCCAGCTTCTGGCTTTTTAGATATCTATCTCAAAGTAAACCTCCCAACCATGCATTGGTTTGAAATTGCCACCTCTGAATATATTTAAGCTTATTCACAAATGTAAACATATATTTCACTCAACAGGAATCTTTACTGAAATGCAATTAAATTTGCAAAACTCACTGAAAAGAAACACTGCACATTTCACTGAGGTTCCTGCCTTAACAACAGTTGTCAAATTCTAAAATACCTGTGTCTTACAGCAAACCAGTATTTTTTCCACATTTCACCAGTTTTCAGGATTATAAATTCTGCTATAGTCAATACCATTCAAATATGAGACCAGATGTCTTCATGTTTATAATACATTCTTTTGGCATAGCTTGGCAATACATAGTCAGTTGTGGAAAATCTAGTAAGGAATGCTTTCTTGCCTGGTGTCTTTGTCAGCTCAGGCCATTTGAAACCCCATAGTCTTAAATTAGGTACCCAATGGTCCGTTCTGCTACTATATCCTAACAGACTGTCTAACTAATATGCTAATTTAGCTTCTATCTCTCACTCCTTTTATAGGATCACAGAATCAACCAAGAAACGATCTTTGAGATCACTGAGTTCAACTCTTATCTAACACTGCCATCTACTCCACTAATCCCCAAGTGCCACATCTACCTGTCTACTATATACTTCCAGGGATGGTGACTGAACCAATTCCCTGTTCCAAGCCTGTTCCAGTATTTGACTAACCTTTCAGTGAAGCAACTTTCCCTAATATTCAATCTAAACCTCCCCTGATAGAGCCTGAGGCCATTTCATGTTGCCATGTCACTTGTTACCTTGGAGAAGGGGCTGACCCCCACCTCACTACAGTCTCCTTTCAGGCAGTTGTAGAGAGCTGTAAGGTTTCCCTTGAGACTCCTTTTCTCTGGCTTTCCATGACCAGCTCCCTCAGCTGATCCTCATCAGACTGTGCTCCAGAGCTTTCACCAGCTCCATTGCACTTATCTGGATCCATTCAATGACTTTCTGGTAGTGAGGGGCCCAGAACAGGACACAGAACTCAAGGCATGGCCTCACCCGTGCTGAATACAGGAGGACAATCACTGCCCTGGTTCTGCTTGCTACACTATTGCTGGTACACGCCAGGATGCCATTGGCCTTCTTGGCCACCTGGGCATACTGCTGGCTTGTGTTCAGCTGCTATCGACCAGCACTCCCAGGTCCTTCACCTCTGGGCTGATTTCCAGCCCTCCCTCCCCAGCCTGCAGCTCTGCACAGGGTTGTTGTGCCCCAAGTGCAGGACCTGGCACTTGGCTTTGTTTAACCTCATACAATTGGCCTTGGCCAGTCAATCCAGGCTGTCCAGACCCCTCTGCAGGGCCCTCCAGCAGATCAGCTTGGTGTCATCTGCAAACTTACTGACAGTGCACTCAATCCCCTCACCTGATCATTGATAGAAATATTAAATGGGACTGGACCCGATACTAACCCCCTAGGGGACACTACTAGTGACTCTTCTCCAGCAGAATTTAACTGCATTCACCACAATGGAGTTGTGGTGGGTTGGGCTACCCAGCCAGTTTTTTAACTAGTGCAGAGTGCACTTGTCCTAATCACGATCAGCCAATTTCTCCAGAAGAATGCTCTGGGAGACGGTGTCAAAGGCTTTACTAAACAAAAAACATCCACAGCCTTTCTCTCATCCACAAAACAGGTCACTCTATCACAGAAGGACATCAGATTGGTTGAGCAGGGCCTGCCTTTCCTAAACCCATGCTACCCTGGTAGTCCTGCATGTGCCATATGATCTATGTGCCATAGATTGATCTACTTAATGACCTTCCCCAGCACTGAGGTCAGATTGATAAGCCTGTAGTTTTTCAGATCCTCCTTCCAACCCTTCTAACAGATGTGCATCACATTGGACAATCTCTGGTTGTCTGGGACCCCCCTTGTTAGCCAGGACGGAAGGAAAATGACTGAAAGAGGCTTGGTGAATTCTTGTGCCAACTCCAACAGGAGAACCTAATTGTGTTAGTTTTAGCAGGTCCTTAATCAAATGGTTTAACTGCTATGATGCTTTCACTTTTGCAGGGAGACAGGGCTGATAGCAGCACAGGAAGAACAATAATATCTTCACTTGGGTAAAGGTAGAACACTGCCAGAAACTTCCCAAAATCAGGCTGAGTGCAATTCTGGATGACAGGTGAGTATGACACTACAGAATGACCCTCACTAAATTCTACATTTCAGTCCTTCAGAGGTGAGAAGAAGCCTCAGTTCATGCTCAGCATGGGCTTTAATAAGGCTTCCCGTATCTGGAATCCTGGAGAGAAACCTTGAGGATCATTATCTCATTGCTTGATTGAGCAGGCATCTGCTGTTTTCACACCTTCTTGTACAGTTATGTATAGCTTCATTATCCATCCTTACTTCCTCCAAATGAGTTTTGCAACGAACTCAAAATGACATAACACTGATAGGCAAAGAAAAATCCCTGAGCTTAGAGGGAAAAGAAACATGAATGGGACTGGGAAAACTAGATTTTAACATGATGGGCTTAGTGCTTTAAGTGGATCTGATAATTATTAATGTAGAAGTTTGTTTATTAGATTCAAACATTTAAATACAGTTTTGTTTTATACCCTTGTGTATTTATTACAAAAGCTCAGAAAGGATCTTTTGTTAGAAAGATTTAGGTTAGAAAAATGGTTCAAGAAACCAATTTTTTTCCAAGGGAATACATCTTACTTTAAGATTGGTTAACTGGTTAAGCATGTTGCTTATAAAGCTGCAGTTGTGGGTTTGATCCCTGTATAGGCCATTCACTTAAGAGTTGGACTTCATGACCCTTGTGGGCCCCTCTCAAATCAGACTATTCCATGATTCCACTTTTGCCTCAGGAAATGGCCATGCCCCACACAGGTCTATCAGTTCAAGAAATCCATTTTCTCCCTGGTAAACAGTATAGAAAGGAAGAGCAAGCAATGGACTTACTGCAGAAGGATGGACACATAAATTTGTATGCACATATATAAAATACAGGACCATGTATGACAACCCTTTGATGTCTGTAAAAGTTCTACTTGCTGAAGCTCGTACTATCAAACCTAATGCACCGCTTAGTGTGACAGCTGTCAAGCTGTTCACACACAGAAACTCACTGCATTTACCAGGTTTAGCTGTGGGGATTTTTTAAAGCAGACTGGCATGTATGAATCAAACAACTGTTGAAATATAAGTGTCCATGGACACATGCGTATCTAATGCATGTAGGGAGTGAAGACATTTTCTAGACATCATTGACAGACCAACGGAACATGAAACCTTAACTTTCTGAAAAAGCCTTTGGAACAGATTCAAAGCAGCATCTTAGAGGTACTTTTGTCCTGTGACTTCTATGGCAACAGGCTGTGTCCTGCCTAGCACAGCAGGAACTGAAATCTGACATTATCTAACAGCTATTTATCAGCCCATATAAAATGAACCGACGTGGTTAACTTGACCTACACAGACCTACAATCAAGAAAACTGGAATGCTTTTTACTCTTAAATAAAGCACATGTGACCAGCAAATGCTGTAATTCTGCGCTGGAGTGCAGTCGTGGGTCAATATCTACCTAAGAAATGTATTTTAGCGTTTTGCTGAATGATTTCTGGAATATGGCGTCCACTATCAATTTTCACATTTTTGAGAGTTAAAAATCAGTTCAGTGAAAGGAAATTTAGCTGAAATTCACATATTCATTAATTACATTCTCAGACGCTATTGTCACTTACTTTAATTTAACAAACTGTACAATAAACTCTTTCGTACAAAGTTTAGTCACACTTAAGAGCTGTTGCACTTTACTCTAGCAGCATCTACTAAAACACAGAAATTATATATTTATCAGTAGTTTCTTTCTCTTTTCTCCAGTCAGACAGACAGCACACTCTCTATATTTCAGGTGTATTAGCTGACTTCCAAGGAGAAGCCTGGTAATGTATGCAGTTCTTTATATTTTACATTCTTCTTTCATCTCCAATGATCAGGGTTAAGCAAGGGAATCAACATTACAAGACAGACAATGAAATTTTTGCTTCAACCTGGCACAGAGAATTTCTTAACTTTGTTTTCCTGGGATTAATACTGTTTATCTTTAAAGTGCAATACAAGGAGCACTACATGATTCTGTACCTAAAATTACTCTTATTAGCCACATCTCTGAAGTTATGTAACAACTGACACTGTGTTTTACTGAGCAATTTAATGAGCAATTCTGTGTAATAAAATTCAAGCAATGCTGAAGGTCTGTAAAGTCAGAAACCATTTGCTGTGTGGATGGCTAACAGAAAAATGGCAGCTGCATTTCCATAGCTGCTGAAGTCTCTCCCCTTCTTTGATAATCATCTGCTTTTTCAAAATGTACAGGGACTTTAAACCAGTTAACAGCAAATAAGGAAAAGTCTGTTTTCTTGATACTTCTCTGACCATAATTCTATATTTCTCATTGCACAGATAATTAGCCTGTATCTTAGAAATTCCTAGGATTTTAAGCATAATATCTGAAACCAGAATATATGAATGTGAGGAGTGTGCATTGAGAACAGACCACTAAAGTTAGGTCTGGTTATATTCTCCAGTTGCTGGAAAAACTCTGCAGTTCCATGTTGACCCCCATCAATAGTTACTTTCCACAGGTTTTACTTGTATTGCACAACAGCAGCAGATATCCAGCCATGATTTACAGGCTTCCAGGAGCTCTCCTGGCTGCCCAGACCTTTCAAAGACGATTGTGAGCAGCCACTGCTAGGTGTCCACCAGCTCCGTCAGCACTCACGGATGCATCCCATCAGGAGCCACGGACTTATACCTGTCAATGCATAGATGTTCTCTAACCAAATTCTCCTTGACCACAGGAAAATCTTCCTTCCAATATTTCTGTACCCTGATATCCTGGGTCGGTGATTCTTAAGGGCTGCTCTTGTCAGTGAAGACCAATGAAAAGGTGGCATTCAGTAACTCTGCCTTCTCTGCTTGCTCTTGCTTAGTAGCATGTCTGTCATTATCCTTCACTTTCTTCTTGTTATTGATATATTTGAAACCATTCATTATATACTAAAGACCATTCACTTTAATAACGTTATTCTGAGCTTCATTAACAGAAAAATATAGCTCCAACACTTATGGCTGGTAAGGTTTTTTACATCCCCTGCTTAGCAATTTGTCCTCACAAGAGCAACAGAGGAAAAAACACCAGCCCCAGTCTAAGCAAACCATATTCCCAGAGCAGTCTGGCTCACCAACAGGACAGCAATGGAACACCAAAGCATGGCACACCCAGAAAAGTTTAGGAATTGTCTGTGAGATACTTGCTTTACTGAGCAATTCTTCCTCTTCTTTGGGACATTTCTCTGGAAAAAGGCCAGGAAAAGGACTTCCTAATGGGTGTTTATACATTCATTAAGGTACTGGATAGAAGACACTGATGTTATTGTCATGTTGTGTTACTCCATTCAGCAACACCATCTGGAATAACTTACTGTATGTTTGGTACTGGACCTATTTTTGTTTCCGATGAAGTATATGTTCCTTATTTAGTATATTTTCCTATTTACTGCAGTCTACTGAAACTGCTGCAGTTTAATTCTACAAAAATTCCATGAAAAAGGAGAACTCCTAAACCATTGCCTCCATTTTTTTAGTTTGTGGGGTTTATTTTTCTATTTGTTTTGATTTGTTTGGTTTGCTGTGTTTTGTTTGTTTTTTTTTTTTTTTTTTTTTTTTTTTTTTTTTTTTTTTTTTTTTTTTTTTTTGTTTTTTTTTTTTTTTTTTTTTTTTTTTTTTTTTTTTTTTTTTTTTTTTTTTTTTTTTTTTTTTTTTTTTTGTTTTTGTTTTTTTGTTTTTTTGTTTTTTGTCTAAGGACCTTTTACTGTATAATAAACAGTTTGCATTTGGGTCATGTAAGCTCCCTCAGCTTGTCTTTCAAGAAAGTGAGGAAACAAGGAAAATGAAGGTGAGTTTTTCACTCTTCCATCAGACATGGCCTACATGAGCTATCTAATTTGAGTACAGAATTCTCATGGTGTGAATTATGTTGCAAAGCAAAAAGAAACCGAGGAAATTGGACTTTTTGCAGTTAGCCTTGATCCCCTAGGACTGTGAACAGCTTTCACCAGTGGGGATGCTCTGGTGGTTTCCACAGGGACTGCAGAACTGGCCACCTTGGACATGTTCCTGAGCACATCTACCAGCCAAACCTGGCACAAACTGAGCTTTGTGATTCCTTTTTTCCTCTCTGCAGCTCACCCAACCCTTTACAACTGAGGCAATCAGCATTTCTCTGCCTTACATGGTAGGTAGGGAAGAGGCCTCAGCAGCTGTTAGGACATACTGATAAAAGTGTAAGGGGAGGGCGAGATGGTGGACAGCTGCAGGCAAGGCAGCCTGACAGCTGGAACTTCCCAGAAGGGCAAGTCCTGCCCTGTTGAGGAGACTATCAGGAGGGCGACAGCGGAGTGCCTGTGCCTGTGCCCTGGGCACCCATCGCCACACAGCGCCGCCCCACCAGCCGCCATCTTCCCCCCTGCCCTCAGGCCACCATCTTGCCCCGGGGCGCGCCAGGCGGAGCGCGGGCGGGGGGCGCCACCTGGCGGCGCGCGCGGGACAGCGCGCGCGAGGAGGCGCGCGGGCGGCGGCGGGAGCGCCCTGAGGGGAGGGAGCGGGAAGCGAAACTTCGTCGGTAATAAATAAATAAATACGGCCTTGCGAAACTTCGTCAGTAGTAAATACGGCCTTGCTGGTGTTTCTGGTAGCTGCGTATTAGTTTTTACTGAATTAAGTGTAGTGTCCGGAGAAAGAAGGAGGAAACATCGCCCATGAGTATAGATGGTTTAAAATTAAGTATTTTATGACAAAGGGCTTTAGTTTGCACTTAGCAGATGGGGGTTGCAAATTTCTGTAAGCACCATTTACTCCTGAAAACAGAGCAGCAACTCCCGAGTTCTGGCTCCCATGTTAGACGTAGCTTCAGTTGTTTGGATTGGAGTATTTTAGTTGTCATTCTGTCAGAAAAATAATCCTGCAGAGGAAACCAAGAAACCAGTCCTGGAAATCAGGTGATTGTTGCATGATTGGTAAATTCTTGGAAGGCATATCTGGATTTTTCAAATATAGTTGTTAGTCATTCCCTGGAAAGCCTGATGTACCAAGTAGCAAGTTCAACATCTTGCGTATTTTTCCTTGTTATTTTTCTTCTGAAAAATAAGGAAAATCGGTCTGCTTTGTTTTACTTTGTTTTGTTTGGACAAATAATTTGCCTTCTTAATTTTTTTATTACAAATTTTTGGTGGTGACACATCTCCTGATTTTGTTGGCTTGCGATGCGTTCTTCAAGCTGGCGTTGTCACTGAAAGAAAAAAGGCTGTGTGACATGCTCTTTGTTCCAAGTTATTTAATCCAACATGGTCCTGCATCTCTAAGCAGTGCTCTTAAGAATCTGTGGGCTGGTAAGAATTATGTGTATAGCTAACATTTGCATCATGGGTACTTTAAGGTACTCCTACAGCCAATCTTGCAGGCATCATGTTGATTAAAGAAGCAATGAATTATAAAAAATTTTTATACACTACTAGAGGTGTTTAAACCACTAGAGGCAGTTCGTTCTTTAAAATTAGATTTCTCTCATTAAAGTTCACAAGAGCTACATTTACTGGAAAGAACTGCATTTGTATTTGGGTTTCTTTTTTTATTTCTGTTTTAATCCTGAGATGTTTGGTATCACCAAAATTTGTTGGTTATGCTTTCTCCTCCTTCTCCAATATTTTGTATTTCTCAGTCCCTATAGAAGATGAAGTTTATTTACTTATTGGCTGGTGTAGTTACAGATGTGATTCTGGAATGGAATCGTATCCAATGGATATGATTCTGTATCCACTTTTATGTATGTCCAATAGAACTGCATGAAATCTGTTTTATAACTCCCTAGTTTACATTTTTAAATGAAATGGTTTTTATCTCCCTGTCTGCAATGGCTTTATTGGCTACTGCTATTACAAACCTCAATGGAAAAATTTTAGTTCCTTGCGTTCTTCCCAATGAGTAAATATAAGTAACAAGGGACTAGAATAAGGTGTCATATCAGTGAGAGCTGGAAGTGCTGTTGATTCATAATACCAAGAAAGTTAGTGGACTTCTGTTAATGAGACCAAAAGAGAAAATTTCCTAGTAATTTTCAAGTTTTCAAGCTATGCAGAATTGCAATCTGTTTCAGCCACAAGCATCTTGCTGCCCGAGGACTGAATTAATATCTCACCAGGTCTCCTTGTGATCTGGTAAGCAGGGAAGAGAGTTTGCTCTTAATTCAGCACTGCTCACAGTATGTAATTTCTTCTTAAAAAGCAAGACCCAGAATTTATATGAAATTACTAAGTAAAACAACACCTGGAGCAAAGAGGACTCTTATAAAATGTCCAGGACTGCAGCTTGAGCTCTTGTAGGAAAAAAAATGGTGTGTTTCACAGGAACTAAAAACTGGATTCTAAAAAGGATTAAAGTAGATAAGAACAAACACTTACTATTTGTGCAATTAATAGCCTAGTTGGAAGCAGGAACACCTAATTTAAAATCGATATGGTCATCCCAGAAGTTGAAAGTTTTGCTAAGAATCTCTGGCATTTGAACTAATTTTTTAGGAAAGGAACAAAGGTATTGTACTACATACTGAATTATATTTAATGCCAACTCACAACATCTGCCTGTAAACACACATGCACACATCTATAAGGAGTCCTATTTATTCTTACTGTTATTCTTGCTCTATAGCATGACTAATTCTTAATGTGTTGTTGCACATAGTTTCTAGAGAGTAAAATCAAGGGTCAGATACCTAGTCATTTTTTACAATTCATGAGTATTTCTAACCTGAACATTTTCCTGCAAGACTTGCATTGAATACTAAAGTTTTCTTATGAATTTTAAAAAGTTCAGTGTGCGAAGACATTTTGTAGTTCTATAACATATCTCACCTTAGAACTGAGCAGCTTATACAGCTCAGCATCAGTCAAACCTTTGTAACATATTTTTTTCCTAATATCTAGTTTGTGATTTAGTCATCACCCTGCAGCCTTTCTTCAAAAATAGGAAAGTTGAAGGGCAAAGTTCAGCAAATTACACTAACATAGAGCAGGTCTAGGACAGTTGGAACTGTATCTCTGGTGGGCTGATCAATAATGTTATATTAGTACTATGCTGTCTGCATTTTCAAGTTGCAAAAAACTCTTGAATGTAGCCCACCAGACCATTTGAAATCTGTACTAATAAGGGTACCAGTTTTCTTTGGGTTTTCACTTGGAGTATTTTAGTTTCAGTCACCTAAGTCAGTGGTAACAGCCTCTGGATATGTTATTCCCCACCTCTCTGTATCTTTTCCCCAATGAGTTTTGGTCTGTTCACATTTAAAGATTTATCTTAGTTATAAACTGAGACCCTTCAGCTGAGACTAGGATATGAAGTTTTTAAACTTGAGTTTTTGAAATGGCAACCCTAGGGATTGAAATACCAGGATCATTTAGTTAGAAAAAAAAAGGGAAGCCTATATATGCAGATAAAGCATAGCTTCCTTTGCAAGAGCATTGAGTTCTACTTGTGGTAAACCAGCACCAGGTATTTAAAAGTCCTACTTTAAGCAACCATCATAAGAAAGTTTATGTTAAATGTCTGCATGAGTGCAGTAAACTGCCTCCTTGGCATTGTTTCAGGAGGGATTTAGTAGAAGTGTACTACTGTCACTGTACTATGCTTATAGAGAAGTGTAACATGCCATAACACAGTTTCAATAGCAGCCAAATTACTACCCTGTCCAAGTACTGTTGTTTTCTGTAATTAAACGTGATGAGTCTGAGCTATTTGTTCTGGTGTTTTTTTGGTTTTTTTTCCCTCCTCTGGGACAAAGTGTTTCATCTGTTTGTTTTCACTCTGATACCCTAGGAACTTCAAAGCAAATCATAAAGGGTTACCACCTTCCTGCCTCATCTAGTTACTGAAATTGCCCTAATTTTTTTTATGTATCCCAGCACTTCCTAGTTCCCTTGTAAATTCACTTTCCATTAAAGGGAAAATCAGACACATATATCCCTTCAACTAGTCCCCATCTCCTAGAACTCATTTTCCTAATCTCTGCAGAAAATAGCACTTAGAGTAGGTGCTGCTGACAATCTGTTAAGCAGGTTATATCTCTTTTTCTTGCTCTTTTTCTCAGCTAAATGAAACAGTTTAAGAAGAATATATGAGTGACATCCCTGAGACCTGAGCCAAAAACTGAGGTTTTTAAAAAATATATACCTTTTTTTAAAGAAAAGGCTTTTGGGTTAGAAAAATACTGGCAAGTGAATTTTAGAAGTACTTTTAATCACATTTTGAAGGAGTGAAAAAATGCTGAGAATTAGTTAATCCTGTCAATTGTGATAGGCTATATTTCCCCCATAATTTAGCAGAGTAATGAAGTCCAACTATTAATAAAAAGAGAATTTAGAAAGTCATTAAGTATTTGTAGTGGTATAGTGATGCATCTGGGACAACTCTGACAAAACTGATTAGCTGATGGAATAGGAAACAATTCTGAAGGTAGATGCTTGAAATATGTTTTTGTGTTGAATGCCTGATGTAGTCTAGGGAAGGAGAAATTCGGATAACAGTTCTGAAGCCAGCACTAGCTAAAGGCTTTTGAGCCAGATGGACCCAATAGAAGGGCCCAGTGCAAACTGAGATGTTTAATCATTCTGATTTGTCTGAATACTATCTATTATAATACAATTTTTTTCTTATAATGTATTCTTGATATCACTTTTCTTTCATTCAATACTGTGATGAAACCAGAGTGAAAAAATTGTTTCTAAAGAATTCCCGTTCTTGGTGATATTTCTTTTGTACGGCTCTAACCATGAGTATTGTTACCTTTAAAAAGTGGGACATGATTTGCCACCAAGGCAGAATGGAAGTTCTACAGCAACAGTAAATGAATGTTACATATACAGAATTATGTTTGTGATCTCTGCCACACTAGGACTAAAGAATTTAAATAAATGTATTCTTGAATTAACTAAAGTATTAACAGAAGTGCAACTTCTTGGCCAATGAAAACACTACAAAACAGACTGTTAAGAATGGTAAAACTTAGCCTGGCTAAATCAAAGTTTTTGAACTTTCAAAAAAATAATTCCAGAAAACTGATAAAATGATGTCTGTAAAGATGTTGCATTACCGGAGTTTCCCACTATGATCTATATAATCATTGTCATCTTTGTTCCCAATTTTGATTTTTCTCTGTGTATCAGGTAGAAACTTGTATTCTCTTTTGCATTGCTTAAAACACATATAATACAGCTTGCTTGAATTCTGGCAGTTTGTGTGACAGCTGAGACTTGTGTTGTATCAACATGTGTCTTTTTCACTATTTCTTGAAGTTCTCAGACAAGACAATTCTTTCAGCACACCCTAAAGAAAATGGGAGACTGCACTCACTACAGGAAGGCATGCAGTAACAAATATTGGTGACCGTTCTCATGTAAAACAGAGATGATGTGCTTAATGGCATTACAAGGGGAGTCAAGACATGCTTATCCTTTTTCATTTCATACATCTAATGAAGAGTAAATATATGTGTGTATAAATATGCATCTCAAAATTATGAGTACTGCTCCTCCATTCATTCCTAGTAATGAAGATACATTCTTTCTTTAAGATCCTTTTGTCCTTCTCAACTAAAGCAGGCTAAATTGATGATTGAGACCTTTTACTGGGTGGGGGGAGGCAATGAACTGCCCCTCTGCCTTCTTCTTTGCTTGCCTGTCAGGTGCCCTCCTGCATAAATTCTCATTGCCGTTCCCAGTACTTAAGAAATTGCAAGGCCATTTTGCACTCTCTGTTGTGCCAGCAGCATTCAGCAAATCTGTTGTCTCTCAGCTAGTTTCATTTCACAATCCAGATTACCATTCAGAAAAAAGAAGACAGTAGAACAGAGCATCTGGAGTATGTCTGCATTAGATCAAGGTCATTTTCAGCCCAAAAATCTAGTGAAACACATTTGTTAAACACAGAGGTACAAGGACTTTCTCACTGTGAGTTGCCAGGTAAACCTTTCTTCTAATAGCTCTGCTCTGTGGTCCTGCTGCTACTCCTTACTTCACTTGCTGCCCTGGATACTCTTTACTCCTTTAGCCACAAACATTACTGCTATTTAAATTTGTCTAGAATGCATATAACCTGTGGAACTGCTGGTCATCCAAGTGTAGACAACTCTACAATAAATTTTCTTTCCCTCTGTCTTCTTCCCAGGCTGTAACATTTATACCTCAAAACTTTCACTGGGCAGACTTACCAAAGCTGGCTAACTCAGGTTTCTGCACACAGTTACAAAACATACATTACAATGATCCATATATGGTGTGAGTATATTATATTATTTTCTTATATATCATAACTACTTCTTTAAACAAAAGTGCCTCCCAAACAGACAGGATTAGATTGAGAAGTGTTGCTTCTTGAAAAGGCTAAGGTCTGGCCCAGTGACTACATGCTGTGGACATAGAGTAATGAAGTAAAATGGTGCTGCAGCTCATAGATCATGTCAATTTCATGGTTGGAACTGAAGGTAATCTCAGACTTCATTAAGAGATAAGAGAATACTCTTTGTGGGACTAGAAATATCAGGTTTTGATCCTAGTCAATGACCATTTTGGGGAATACACCTATCATGGGGGGCACTGGCACTGTGCCAGAGTCAATCCATGACAGTTGTTATCATCCTAGTCATAATACACAGAAATGTAGCTACTTCATAGAATCTTCCTGTCTCAGATTTGGCAGGGAGAGGGTGTTGAAGCAGCAGGAGGTGTGAACTGGTTTGAGAATGAAATTTATGTGTTGGGTATTTATTAAACCACTGATACCTGAGAGGAAACAAAAATAAACACTGATTTATTTAAGAGAAAGATCTTCTTCTGTTTACCCAAAGCCACACAAGTAATTTTCTCTTCAGCTTTATGCTAGCCACAGCTTCCCAATGGAATTCCAATTTGAATCTCTTACATAATCAAGAGTACTTTGAGAGAATTTGATCGGAGGGAGGCAGGGGAACTGGACAGACTTGCTAACAATCATGTGATAAAAATAGTCTTTTCATTAGCCCTTCATGAAGTGCAGAGATTGCCTTGAAACATGCCCTACCTAGCATCAGAAATAGCCAACCCAGAGATGAAAAGCATCCTTGTGCTCAAATGAAAAGGGAAAGGAGGACCCTAAGATATCCTACGACAGTCTTCCTAATGAGTTTCTCACAGGTCACCATTTAAAATGGCATCCTTTTCTCACCAGCACAAAAGTACCAGGTACCCTGGAAAGTCAGGTTCTCATGCACCCTTTCTCCCCTTAAATGCAGGATACATTAGCATCAGTTGCATTTCAGGGTCCACAGAAAGTAATCCCTTATAGCCCATGTGTTTATATGCAAAAAGAAAAATGAGCAAGTCTCATGATGCCTGGGAAGCAAAACTTCAGGAGTTGAGAGAAGAGCAGTTTCTTTCGTGGTTTTCCCTATACTGCATATCTAGTTCACCTACCCTGTCTGCAGGTAGCCTGGTTCTTTAATCCCGTGTTTGACAGTGATAAGAGATTTATCCTACTTCACACTTGGAGGGCTAAGAATTTTGTGTGGTTTTTTCTTCCAAACATGTTACTTGCTTCTCAACTTTTCCATGAAGTATGGAACAGTTTATGCAGCTTCCATGGGATATAAAGACTAATAAGGTAGGTTTTTCCTTCCCACTGAAGTACTGAGAACAAAATATATATAAGTTAAAGGTCATCTCCTCTTAATGGAATAAGCACCTGGGGCATGAGAAGAAGATATGCCTCATCATTTTAATGACTAGTGAAAGAGTGATATTATGATCCAATACAACACTTGGTCATGGTCAAGCATTAACAAAAACTTATCAGTGGTAAAACATTAAAGTGCCAATATATATTTTATAAAAATATCTAAAACCACAGCCGGTCTCAAGCAGATACTTTGAAGTGGGGGTGTGATATGAAACTGGATATGAAACTAAATCAGTTATAACACTGTTTATTTTAAAATACTACTGAAACCACTGATTATCTAAAGATAGTGATAATGTATGTGTTTGAATTTAATGATGTATAGCATTCTGTCCTGTCTTGATAAATTTCTACTGAAACAGAAAGAAATTAAACTGTTATCTTGTTTGTAAAGAGTAAGTCCTTTACAAAAATCCGTATTTGCAACTAGAAATAGTTTGGCAAAAGATACTGTAAAAAGGATATCTCTGTGAGGTTGTGAGCAAAGCATTTACATTTTCCTTTTTGGCTAGAATTGCAAAATTTTTATTGCAAACTTACTCCTGAACATTATTTTTATTGATTTATTTTTAACACTTGTAAGTTTTTTTTTCCCTCCAGCATTATAGCTGAGGTATCCTTGTCATTGAGCAAGCACAGAGTGCTCCACAAGGCAGGGATATCCGAGCAGCAAGGCAAACAGAGTGCCATCACCCCAAAAAGAGCCAGGTCTACAGTGCCAGTGATGACAGGTCTATAGATAGTCTTCAGCCAAAAGTGGAGATTAACAGATGAGTGAGTGATGGTAACAGATAACATGATGATGAGATAAATCCAAGGTCAAGCCAGGAGGTCAAATCGATGTGGATTCAGATCAACAGGGTTCCTAGCCAGGTGTGGGCATAGGTGCAATATAGCTCTGGCAGAAAACAAGTGTGAGAGCCCAGCCTAATTCTCCAGCAGATGCTGGAGAAAGGTGAGGAGTCCCTGTAAGGGCTTCTCAGGTGACAGTTCTGCATGTGGCTTCATGACTGAAGAGCTGTGCTCTCTGTATTGGCCATAAGAGCAGCTGGGTAGCTTCCAGGAGACAGGGGCATGCTCAGGGAGCATAGCTGCTTAAAACCCATGTCAGGATTGTGTTTCCTTTTTATTACTTGCTTTATACATAATATATAAAAATCAGATGTTTTTTGAGAACTAGGTATCAGCAAGCTGTGTGGAGATTCAGTGAATATCAGGCCTCTGGTTGCTATTTATGTCTTTGATAATCTCTTTTTGAAATTTTAAAAACCAGGGAATTATAGGAACTGAATTGTAAAGAAAGTGAGGGGTCTGGAAGAAATCTGTAAGATGAGAAGATACAGCTCAAGTCCAAACTAGTATTTGACAGCAGAGCACTGTTTATAGTAGAATCATCTGACATATCATGCTTCTTGACAACCAGGCTACACTAGAAATCATTAAGGATTCCACTTTGCAGTGTACTCTCTGAAGGGAGAGGGATATCAAAAAAACAGGAGAAAAAGCAATTAGCAGTAGACCTAGACAACATAAAATTGAGCTAGTGGAAAATAAAAATCCTCTTTATGAATATGACTTCATATGATCACATTTCTCTTTGCAGTAGGTTCTCAAATTTTCCATTCTGGAACTAGCACATTATTGTGAAAAGCAAAGACATGTGCCAGGAATTGCAGTTAAAGTGAGTCTGAAAAATCAGATGGTAGTTGCACGTGGCTACAAAGGATACCTTATTTTATTCCCAACAGGTATGTCTCATAAGGTATTTGGGTTTCAAATCAAACCAGTTTTATTTTCTGTTCTTTCCTTTCAGTGACCATTTGAGCTACTATTTCTTGGGTTAAATCTACAATGCAAGTGGTAAAGAAGTTCCTGACTGCCCAGTGTTTTCTGATGGAAGAAAGACATGTCTGACTTCAGCAGCAAAAGTAATGTAGTAAAAGAACCAGAGAATCCTGAATAGCTGAGAAATCTTTCCAGGTTCAGTAGCATACAAAAATCTTATTCTCCCACTAGACTACTTCTGTCAATTAGTCAATCACAAAACATTCTGCAAAGTGGCATTATGCCAAACGAAGTTTTTCTCCACTTGAGGCACAGATTAAAAAAGTTTATTGAGACAAAGTCTCCATCAGCAGAAAGACTGTGATGTTAAAGAAAGACTGATTTTTACGTTTCTCTGTAACTGACATGTGTTGTAATTACAGAATGAGAGTGTTTGCATGGTAGTGATCCCAGGCTGCATTTTCACTGATTTTTTTTGCATACAAAACTCCAAAGACAAAGTGTTAATTCTTTCAACTTCAACTGTTGAAACAGTTGAAATATCTGTTCTGATTTTTGTTGTTGTTGCTGTTGTTGTTGTTTAATCTGCCTTTATTCCTGTATTGGGTTACAGAAAATAGGATGATCCTTTTTTTTCCTGTGAAGAAATGCGAGAATACATTTGTGTAAGGCATCTTGATACATAGTAACTGTCAGAAACCAGAGCAGTGGAGACTGAGCATGTAAAAAGGATACAGAACAATCTGACTGTTCTTTGTGTAGCTGGGATAAGAATTGAACTGAAATTATAGCAAGATAGAAGCTGGTGAGGCTATAGAGAAACGCTTCTACCAAGGAAGCATACTGAAGCCTTGGATTATACCACAAAGGAAGGGATAGAGGCTCCATTTCCAATGATTATTAAAAACAAGTTAGGCAAACACCTCTGTAGCCTGGCATATGCAGAAATTATCATGACTTGAGGAAAGGAAATAGTCTGGATCTCTTTTTCTTTTTTGGATTGGTCCAAAGAGATTATCAATAAGGCTAAATGTCCCTTCAGTTAAGAGACACCCTGTCTCGGGGAACTCTCAGTGTCTCTTAGGAATTCCTGATCATACCACATCCTGGAAACGTGGACGCAATTGTGGCTTATGAGGGCATTTTCTCGGGGAGAGAAGGGCTGTGGGCAGTGTCCATAGATGTGCAGTGCTAATCATACATAAAAATATGAGCTTCAGAAAATCATTAAAGAGTTCTGGAAAAATGAATGACTAATACAGTGAGAAGTGAGGTGGACAGGAAAAACTCATTCAGTGAAAAGGCAGATTTCAGTTGAATGCCACTACCAGTGGAATGACCAGTGTATCTTAGGATCATGATGCAGGCGAAGAACAGAATTGTACCTCAGCTTCTGTATGTCACTATTACCCAGGTCCTCCAGTAGATCTTAAGAGCAGCCAGGGTTTCTGTTCTTAAGCACTGCAGACATCTGTAATGTTTCTGCCTGTGTGGGAGGACTGAAAGATGGGAGGAATTTGAGAACATCAGTAATGTTCTGCTCAGCTGAAAAACTCAAATTATTCTGTGCTGAACTGGGACCCACTCTTCTTAAGCTTCCCAGGCAGTCATCCTGACAAACTGAAATTCATTCTCACGTTCTCAGGCTTGCTGAATGCCCTTTGAACAACTACAGCATTGACATGCTATGTTGCAGTATCAGAAAAACAAAGATTTGTTCAGGAAAATCCCTTCTGCAGAAATCTATATTAAGTTATGTACATAGGCCAGGATTTTCTAAAGTTTAACCTGGATTACTTTGAAAATAAAATTCCTGGTGGCTTTTCTGAGAACTAAGAGTCCCTTTTTTTTCTTATCGAGTCTCTTTGGAGGCTTTCAGTCATATATTACATCAAATAACTAACATCACCAATATTTTCAGTTAGAGATAATCACTGTTACCTGTTACTTTTTTACCTGTGAATATTTTCCGTGCAGGATTTTAGATTATCATTGTTCTGTCTTCTCTTTAGAAGAAGAAAAAAATACATGTTTTACATCATGAAAATTCTAGAATGTTGGGTTCTTTTCCAGAATAGTTCACGTACTGGTCAGTCGTCTAAACAGAGAATAGTCTTATTCTTCAGGAAAAATGCTGCTTCTTCAAGTCTGTGACATATCCTAGGTGACAGTCTTCATACAACCTGGAGGAAGTATACAAGATACTTTTCATTTCAAGTTTTGATGTATTTTCTAACATTTTTGAAATAAAATATTTAGACTTGTTTAGTGACGCAGACCAAATCCAAAGTACAGCAGCATAACAAGCCTTCCTATGATGCGTCATGAATTAGAGTGAACCTAGGAATGCATCTATAAAAGCACTCATTTTTTCAGTATTCCCAGTAACCTGAGAGTGCAGGGAAAATTACCTGCCATCTTCACCAATTAATACTACTTGCTTTTTTGAGTTTTCTCTTAGTTTCTGAGGTATGTACAACATTGTGGGTGGTCATCAGAATAAGCAGTTTCTTTGCTGTAATTTTCACTGGCTGTAGTTACCTTTTTTGCTTTCATACTGCCTCCCTGCTCTGTTCCTTTGTGTACGTATGTAACTGCTACTTCTGCTGTAAGTAAACTGTCATCAAAGATCAGTTGCCTAACATTAACCTTTCAGATCCTTGAAAGCCAATATGTCATCACTTCTTTCTTTAAGGTATGATTACCTTTTTTTTTTAGCTTGAGACCTCTTTGAAATTGTCTCAAACTTTCAATATTTGAAAAAATGTATTAGAGAAATGAAGAGGTACTACAAATGTAAGTGATGGTGTGTGTGCAAGGCTCAGGATCTTGCTTACTGCTCTCCAGCATTTCTTCAGACCCACACTTTATTACCTGTTCAGATCTCCCAGCAGATTGAGGGCACTCAGTACCTCTGAAGCTACTAATCTACTGTGCAACTTATTACAATGTTTAGTCTTTTAACTAAATTATCTGTCATTCTGGAGAAAATCAGAGAGCCATGTCTCTCTGTTTATGTCCACAACATCAATTCATCTGCCTGAGGGTTGGATGCTGCTCATGTTTGACAAAGCACTGGAAGAAAATCCCCCCAGTTGATTTTCTAGCTTTAAGCAGTCAGGGGCACGAATTTCAGGAGGTGGGACTGCCCCTAAAACAAGTGGGGACTTTTTGAAGGGTTTCAGAGGGGTATTTCCACCCTGCACTGTGAAGTGGAAGAAGAGGGAAGGAAGAGGCAGAACAGCTGCAGCAGCTGGAGTTGCCAGGATCAGCTTGCCTAGCAACCCCCTTCTTAGGCAAGGGTATATAATTCAGAATTCAGGTGTTATTTTTAAAATCTGCTTATTCAGGCTCAGATGACGTGTAAACCTCAGTGAACTGTGTGAGCTCACATGTGTGTTACTTGAGTAAGTGTTTGCAACAAGAATGATGAGAAAAAGACAAAGGGTAGGAGGAAGAAAACACTGAATCCTTTCAAGGTGATGTATAATAATAACAATTGTCATCATCATCATCATCATCATGTAGCCAGATCAGGCTTTTGATTCAGTTGTCCAGTTCATTTCATAAGCAGCAGAAAGCTTGGAAGACCAGCACCATGAGAAGAGAACAAGAAACCCATGCTGAAAGGCCTCTTTTGGCACATGTAATTGTTTGCTTCAATGTGGATTTACAAGACAAAGTCAACACCCTTTGTCTATAAGGCTGCATTACCCAGGTCAGCAAAACCCTATCTTTACAGGCTGAGAATGCATAAGCAAATCATTAGGGCGACCCAGTGAAGGTGTGATCACTTGTTGTGCTGTGGTACTGTGACCACGCGCCAGAGTCCTGGAAATTTCTTGTGGCTGCGCAGTGCATCCCTCTGCTCTTGGGAAGGGGTAGAAGGCCACCATCTGCTGCTCTGAGCTCCCTGGTGAGAAACTGAAATTGAACAGGTTCTGTGCTGCGCTACTGCTCTGCGCTCCATTTGCAGCGGTTTGTGCATCAAGAGAGGACTTTTCTTGCACCAGAGCGTGCTCTGTGGGTGCATCAAGAGGAGGCTTTCCTTAAACCAGAGCGTGCTCTGTGGGTGCGTCCGGAGGAAGCTGTCCCTGGGCCAGACCGGCCGCGGTGGGACCCTGCGTGCCGCTGTGCTGCTGGAAACCACTAGGGAGCAGCGTGCGAGTGCTCTGGCCGTACCCAGCAAACGCCGCGGGCAGGGGAAGCTGTGCTGGTCCCACTGAGACAGGCACTCGAACTCCGTGTCGTTTAAAATGCTTTTGGAGCTTTCATTGTAAGATGAGAATAGCATGGACAGTCTTACATCACTGTAGATGCTAGGAACCTGGAGCGGTGTAGCACTGAGCGGGATGCCAACCCATGCACAGGATGAACATACTCTGCATAAGTGGAATTTTACATGCTAAGGAGTAAAGTTTTAGCTACTGATTTCACAAATCACAGCACAGCTCTCATGAATATGATAAATGGTGTCTTTGGAATGCCATAATTTTTAAATGTCAAATAAATCATGATAGTGGCTCTTGAATTTTTGTTTTGGGTTTTTTGTTTGATTGTTTTAGGTTTTTTGGGTGTGGGTATTTTTGATTGTTTGTTTGCTTTTTTGGTTTGATTGTTTGCAGTTTTAGGAGGGGTTTTTTTGGGTTTTGGGTTTTGATGGTTCTTTTGTTATGGCTTTTTTTTGGGATTTTGTTGTTGTTGATGTTTGTTTGGGCTTTTTGTTTTGTTTTTGTAACTCAATATCCTTGTCTTGCTTCCTAGACAAGAACCATCCAGAAAATTTGAATGTCAGAATAAATATTTTCAAGGATATCTGAGTCTTTCATCACACTAATTTTTGTTTTGACTTACTGCTGTAAATTGCTATCCTAAAATATTTATTCCTAAAATACTTGAAAGAACATAGGTGGCAACTTTTGTTCAGCAATATTATATCCGTTGTTATTATTTGCTACAACTATTTAAAAAATTGTATGTAAGTTATATGATTATTGAAACATTAACAAGAGTGCATGTTTTTAGCAATATCTAAAGTTCTCTTGGTCATAAATTTTTAAAATATCTTTATTTTGCCTCTTGCTTTCATAACAGAAGTTATTGTTGTGCTAATTACTGAAATGGAAATAATGTTGCTTAAGGGACTGTCTGAGTACAGTCAACATAATAGAAATACATCTGTAAACATAAAGTCATTTGATAATTTTATTTCAATCAGTAGAAATTACCTGTTTTGTTTTGTTGGGTTTTTTTTGTTTGTTTGTTTGTTTGTTTGTTTTCAGATTAAGAGATCCTTTGAAGAGAAGAAGCCAAAAACTTGGTATTGTTGCACTAAGCAAGTCAAGCAGCAGTACATAGATTTCACTTAATGTATGCTAGAATGGGTGTGGCTGTGATAATAAACTCATCTGTGGTATGATAGAATGGTAGGATATTAAATTATGTAACTGCATATAACTTACAAACAGTAAAAGGGGCAAATGTAAAGCAATTATTGATGAGTACTTAACTATATTAAAATGTATTTCTGATTTCTTTTACATCTAGAGAGTTGTGGAGAGAGCTGAAGAATATGTTGCTCACTGAGCTATCAATCCTTTTTACAAAGGTTTGTATATTTATATTGCACTGGTTTTCTTTTTAAAATTTCCAGTGCTTTTCCGCTTCAATCAGAGGTGGTAATGTGCATCTCAGGTAGCTGGGATCCATTGTTAAATCAGATAAAGTAGCTGGAATAGATTGTTAAATCAGACAATTGACAGTCATTCCTGTCTGTCCATCTTTAATCCAAGATTCCCAAGTACATGTGGCCATTCTCCAGGAATTCTGAGTGAGGTGACAGACAAGTAGTTGTAAATGTAATGTATGATATTTACAGTCCTTGAGCATAATGATAATCAACGTCATCTGAATATTTGTCAGTCCAATTAAAGAAAATAGGATCAGTCCGGCAATTTTTTGGCTTCCATAGTATCTAACAAGTTATAATCCTTAGCTTCCCTGCCAGCAAATTCCTCCTAAAACACAGGGCCAATAAAACCTCTCCAAGATGTTAATATAAGTGGGCTGTTTTAAGTAGATAAATGTACAAAAACAAAAAAATTCTCTACAAGACTTCCACATAGTGAAATCTATCGTAGCACAGGAAGACAAAACACACATGAGGTTTAGCATCTCACAACAAACATAAAATTTCAACCTAAAACATATAGTTTATATAAATAGCTCTTTAATGAGGGAAGCCAAACAGATTTTTTAATTCATCTACAGCTCTTTCGAGATTATCTGGGCACATATTGCAGTCTTTTTCCTGCCATTTTGATGCAAGAAATTGTGAAGTTCAAGCAGTTTAACTAAGATTGTTAATATTAGATTGTGCTGAGAGACAGAATTCAAGAGGCAACACAGAGAAATATTCTGGAGAGCTGAATCACAACAGAAGATTTGTATTGGCAGGGCTTCAGCGAACAAAGATATTAATGGACACATCTATCTCTTTACTGTACCAGCATAGCTACATAGAAGTCTGTTTCACCTGTGTATGTAGCAGGACACTTAGATAGAAGTTGTCCTATACCTTCAGGGACTGAGAAATTGAAGTCACAGAGTCTCATACAATTCATGTTGGAAGGAAGCTCAGGAAGCTGGTCAGCCTTTCTGTTCATCTTATACTGGTAGCCTTTGCTTGCCTTGGTGTTTATATGCTTCTTCTTTGGGCTCAGCCATGTCTCTCTGTTTATGTCCACAACATCAATTCATCTGCCTGAGGGTTGGATGCTGCTCATGTTTGACAAAGCACTGCAAGAAAATCCCCCTAGTTGGTTTTCTAGTTTTAATCAGTCAGGGGCACAAATTTCAGGAGGTGGGACTGCCCCTAAAACAAGTGGGGACTTTTTGAAGGGTTTCAGAGGGGTATTTCCACCTGCACTGTGAAGTGGAAGAAGAGGGAAGGAAGAGGCAGAACAGCTGCAGCAGCTGGAGTTGCCAGGATCAGCTTGCCTAGCAACCCCCTTCTTAGGCAAGGGTATATAATTCAGAAGCAGCAGCAACATCAGAAGCAGCCCTGACACTTGGTGAGCTGGGTGCACATTAGGGAGCATGAGAGCTGTCAAATCACCAGCTGTAGAGCTCCGAAGCCTCCTCAGTTTTTTGGTAGGTCTATCTAGATCTGCTTACCAGAACTTATTCCTCTGATCAGTGGGTTCAGAAAGAACCGTATATGGCTTATTACAGTGAAACAGCTATTTATACTAGTCATTGATTTTTATTTTAGTATTGTGGAAAACAAGAGTAGTGGAAGATATATTGGAAAAATAAGTTGTACCATTCTATCTTGTTCTATTCACATTGTGTTGTGATAACCAATTGCACAATACAGTAGATGATTATGCTTTAATAATATATAGAAAAACAATAGCAGATTGCATG
Source organism: Pyrgilauda ruficollis (assembly GCF_017590135.1). Taxonomy (NCBI): domain Eukaryota; kingdom Metazoa; phylum Chordata; class Aves; order Passeriformes; family Passeridae; genus Pyrgilauda; species Pyrgilauda ruficollis. Next base: position 1,589,446 of record NW_024529377.1, read on the forward strand.
AGTAGAAACTATTATCTTTTACTAGAAATAGAATAAGCTTGGAGTGCAGTATCATCGAGTATTCTGATCTGTTAATATACACCCTAAAGTGTATTTTTTAATACATGACTAGTATAATCTGTTACAGTGTATTATATAGACATATTTAGTGTTATTATTATTACTGTTACAATTCAATCTGTGTGCTATTGTGATGCTGTGTTCTACCTACAATAGGCTTACGAAATTCTTATTTTATGTGTCATTGTGTATATTAACATTTATATGACTAAAATTTTTCTTGTTATTAAAAGTATAACAAAAAATTACTCCTTCAAAGATTCTAGGTATGAAACATTAAAAGAAACTGAGCAAACAAAAAAAACTTCTTTAAATAAACTGCCTCTTTGCATATGGTCCTAGAACCATCTACTCTTTATAAAGAACCATTTTGGGAGAAAAATATTAGTTAAGTCCCCTAACTGTTTCATGCCAGTTTCTGGACAAATCAAAATAACTTACTGGTTGTGTTTGTATGGATTTTTTTTTTCCTTTTTCCCTCCAGAAGTTAGTGAGGTCAAAATATGCCAGCCTGTGTTTGTGCATTTTGTTTGATTTCTGAAGAAGTATTATAAACTTAGGAAATGGAATCCATCCTTTCCCTTTTTCTCATCCTGTCTTTTTTTGACTCTTTTTTTTTTTTTTTTTTCTTTTTTTCTGGCAGGTGGTATTAGTGGAGGGGTGGCATGATTTAGATAACAAAGACTATGACTGTTGGCCCCTGGAAAAGCCAGATGAGTATAACATGCTGGACTGTGGAGGTGAGTGAGTCATAAAGAAGACTAGGTGTCTTTCTTGGGGAATGGCTGAAACCCCAAGATTGAAGTATTCATAATAATAGCTTATTCATGACGGATGTTATCTGTGGTGAAAAGCGTCTAAATCAGTGACAGCCTCTCTTCCTGAGAAACAAGTGAAAGAAAACAATTAAAGGTACTTTGTTCCGTTGGAACAAAGGTATACTTTGTCCAGTATACCTTTGTTCCAACAGAAAAGTAATAACAACAGCTGTATCCATTTGCCCAGAGAGAAACTGAAAACATTTTCTTTCTCATTAGAAAATCAAATGGAACTTAATCCAAACAAAGCATGGAGGCAGCACAGCATTGTAGCAAATATAATTGCTGAAACTTTGCAGTGTCATTTCAAAAGTGTACTGTGCTTAATCAATGAGCCAGTAAGCAAAATCACTGATTCTACATCGTGCTTTTCCACCTTGCACAAGACTCTTCCATGAGTACCTAAAAAAACCCTGAGACTTTAACCACTTACTCCTGCCAGTTTCCAAAATGAATTTACATGATGAGATAGCAACAACAACAACAACAATTTATATTGATAATTTATTGAGATGAAAAACTAATTAAGGAGCAACTGATATGTGTAAAACTGAATTTAAGTACAAGAAAAGTTTCTTGTACTCTCGGGGTTATAAAGCAGTAGGGCATGTTTCTCAGAAAAGTTGTGGCTTCTCCATTCTTGGAGATTTTTAAAACCTAACTAGACAAATGCTAGAGAAACATCCTTGAGATGACCCTGCCTTGAGCAACACAGGCTTGGACCGAATGATTTCTGTGGGTGCCTTCCAAATTCAACTCTTCTATGATCTTGTGACTCTGTAACAAATAAATGACTGATGTAAAGGAATGGTTTGTTTATGTTGTGAAAGGTAGGACTGGAGACAAGCATTCAATAGGGTTTTTAGAAAAAAAAACAAGAGCATCTCAGAAGGTGGTTCTAATAAAACACTCCAGGAGATACCCTGCTGTGTCACACTCTTAGCTCAATGTTACAGTTAAACATTCTTCAATTAATTCTCTTGGAACAATGAAGTTCAGAGACTTTCTAGATAATTTCAACTAAGGCTTTTGTCTCTGTATGAATTTACTATTGGTTTAACATTGAAATAGCTATTTATCACTACAGATGCCTTGTTTAAAGCTATTTTTACTAAGTACAAGGAAAGCTAACATGAGAGGTTGCTTAATTAATGTATACCCATTACAATCAGTTTTAGAATGAACTTCAAACTCTATCCTGCTTTTCTTTGTAGGTTTTCTTTGCCATTTTCTGGGCATTGCTAGAAGCAAAACAAAACACATATACTGTAGCCTCACTGCTGTGGAATTAACAAAAGATTTTCAAAGCTTTTGTATGTGGGAGTAACTGTCATTGAAAGAAGAGTTTGGTTTACCTTTGTGAAACCTTTATAAGGAAGTAGAAAATAATTTAACTGAAATTTGTGTTGACCTTTTGTCTTCATTCTCATATACTCTTTGAAGCTCAACTCTCTTACCTTTTAGCAGAAATCACACTAGCTTTTTTTTTTTTAAATCTTTGTATTATAGTTTTTCATGTAATGTTAGCAATTAAAATGAGTTTTTACTTTTCAAGGGAGATTATCAAGGGAAATTGAGATTATTTTACAAATTGCCTAGTTAAATCTGATAGTAAATTAGGGGGAAAATAGCGGTTTCAGTAAAATGCAAGCAAAGAACATACTTGTTAAAACAAGTATGAGAAAAAAAAGAGGTCATAACCGCACAAGAAGAACAAAAAAATGAGATGTCTTGTAAGGCAGGTTTACCAGTCCTCTGCAGAAGTAATTCAATATTTCCTGGCAAACTGAGTTACATAGTTTCATTATGTAAGTAATTTGATGGGGTGCAAATTAAAACCTTCATCCAACAATAGACAAAAAGGTAGGTGAGTGCACTGGGAAGATTTAAATGGTGTTAAGCTTATGGATTTAAGACTTCTCCAAACTTTTATCTTACTTCATTCTCAGGCCTGAAGGACAAGAGACATTATGGGGGTAAATCATCTTTCCCAGTTAAAATTGTGAAAATGGAAAATAAGTGATGTGTCCTTCCACTGTCCTCTGTTCTAGATGCCATATGGCTCCATCACATGATAATGCATTCTTAAATATATAATAATTAGTATATATAATTTATGTTTCGTGAATTTAAGGGTTTTGACTGAATTTTGTGTGGAGTAGAGTTGTCTGTTCTGTTCCGTAATAAGGTGTGTCTCAGTGAAAGCAGCCGAGAATTAAGGGCAATATTGCCTGATTAAAAGAGGAGACCAAATATACCAGAACAAACAGCAATGCTATATCCTGGAAGCAAAGCTGGTTTACACAAGATGAGCAGATTTTTTGTTGCATTTCTCCAACTGCTTGGTCTGAGTGTCAGAACTCTTCAATTCATGTGCACTTGTATTTACCAATACAGCCACTAAAATACTTGCATGACTCTTTTTGGCTCAGAAAATAATTGGAGAATACTGAGAGGGTTACTCAGAGGGTTGTAAAGCACTGGAACAGTCTGCCCAGAGAAGCTGAGGGTGCCCCATCTCTGAAAATGTTGAAGGCCAGGTTTGATAGGGCTTTGAGCCACCTGGTCTACTAGAAGGTGTCCCAGCCCCATGGCAAGGGAGGATGGACTAGATGATCTTTAACCCAAACTACTCTATGAACCTATGAATAGATGAAAATCAATGCATAGAAAGTTTTACATTTGTATGTATCTGTTAAGTAAAAACGTATAGCAAATATTCTGACCCATGATTGCAATGTTTCTAGGGCTGGAGATGACATGGGTGCAAAGGCCTCCAGAAAAGGCTGTGAGTGGGGAATCCTTCAACGTGACCTATGCCGTCTTTGCTTCAGACAGTTTTTATCAATATGCTGTGCAAAATGGAATACTTTCCCACAGGTATTACTTCTTATAAAAATGCTATCATGGTCATAAGTATATGAGGATTTTGTGTGTACATATTCAGTGATATAATTGGAACAGACACTCTAGAGTTCTTAATTATTTCCTTCCATCTTTTGCGATCTCTCATAGCTCTGTTTGCCCTGCTGTTTTTCCCTTTGCTCTCAGACTAGCCATCATGGCATGTTTGCCTGCTAGGTCAGAGACGGGGCACATCACTACTGTCACAGTGCAAATCTGGACATCACTTCTTGCCTTCTCTACACATTGAATTTATAGCTGAAGTTTAATCATGAGTCACAGGCTCTCTGTATCTTATACTCATTTCAATCACAAGTATGATTCAAGTGCACAACATGGATATGAAAAAGAGCTAGTCCAGCCCTGAATCCATTTAATTCAGTGGTCAACCATGCTTGATTTCTGTGGGATTAAAATCACTCCTAAAACTTATATGTCAGCTCACATACTGTCTTAGTGACTGTGGACATCAGTAGTTAAAGAATATGTAGGGGTGCAGCTCCAGATCTACAGTTCTGGATCTATAAACCCAGGGGCAGTACACTCTGATTTCATGCTTTTGTCTGTAAGTTGCAATTCTCTATTCCTATATAGGAACACCTGAGACAGAGGGTGGGACCCCACTTTCTATGCTATTGTGTAAGAGATGTTTACAGAACATTTTTCTCTGCCTGAGTCTTCACATTGCAAAGTTCAATTTGTAAGAGCTGTTATCCTGTGTTATTTTATTTCATATTGAAAGATGATCCATAATCTGTTTGAAAAAGATGATTTTTTTATTATTTGGGCCATGTATATGCTATGTTTAAAAACCACTTAAAATTTGTTTATCACATTTTCTGAAATGTGTGGCTGCTAATAGTTCTGAGAACTTAACCATGAAGCATGTTTTTTGACTGCTTGGCATGAATCTGATTTTTCTAGTCTTCCCTGGGAGATCCACTCCCTCAAATCAGTAAGAAACTTGGAAAAGTCTGGTTTTTTTGTGCACTTGTACGCACCTTGAACACAGAGACAGATGTCAAGTATTTTATAAAAAGAGAGATAAATCTATGCTTCAGTTTTCAAAGGGATGAAATTTGCATCTCATTTTGTCTAAGTCTAGTTGACAATAAAGGTTACCGTTGACGATACCATTGACAATAAAGGCTGACCCAAATATACCTGAGGTTGGCAAGTCAGTATATGGGCATCAGTGTAACTGGATAAAGCCATGATGAAGTTATTGAATAAAAACTACAGAATACTGGATAAATTTTGAAAAAGAGCACTAAAGAAAAGTAGATTATGGAATTCGACACCAAATTAATGAATTATTTTTCTTAACTTCCAGTATGGACTCAAAGGCTAATAAATTTTAGTATTTTATCTGTTTGGATGTTTTGGAGATTGACATATTTGCTTATCTCATATTTCAAATATGTCTATGCTCTTGTAAATCTGGCCATGAATACAATCTATGTTAACCTAATGCTTTGTCATTTTGTTTATTTTTTATAATAAACACAGTCTTCTCATAATAAGCAAAGCCTACTGTTTTAGATCTACTCATTATTGGCTAATTCTTTCATTAAGAACAAGCCAAAAAATAAATCCTGTGTTCTGAAATTGTTTTATAAATATCAAATAAAAGTGCATAACATTTGAGCTCAACTGCAATTGATTCTGGCTGTATCTGAGTAAATCTTGTTTGCAGAAAACAATTTTGTCTTACAGCTAGATTTATTAGAGTGATAACCACTGAAAGTGTAACTGAGGAAACAGTGTTGCATCACACATTTCAAGGTGAATACATTCATCTTTCAGGAATAAGTTTTCCAAAGTTGTTTTGCAGAATAGTCTGTTCAGAAAATCTACTCTAAATTTGAAGTTTGGGAAATTGTATCTGATGTCTAAGTCCATTATACTTATTTTCCTTGGCAATTTAGATTGTGGAGTGAAAACTGGAGCTAAACGGTCTCTATGTATTTCATGCATAGATGAAAGTTTCTGATTGAAAACTTTGAGACTGGAAGTAGCCAAGGACGCATATATCTGAGAGTGGAAGTAAAATAATAGTGTCATTGTCTGTGCTTCTAGATGAAGAAGTGCCTCCCACCTGGTCATGAAGTCAGGTTGGAAAGAGTAGTGGAGGTTGGTCCATGCTTGCAGCATGCTTGCAGCATGCAGGTCCCTGCATGGCAGTTGGCAGAGGTCCAGTTGACAACAATCTCTAGTGCTCCAGGAACATTTCAACTAGAAGACAAAATTAAAGAAATGGTTCAACAGTGTTTATTTAATATGTTTTTGCTGCTAATTTATCTGTGTAGGATAAAGAGCAAGCTGTCGTGTTTTTTGCAATTTTTATGAATGAGGAATGGATGTAAAAGTTTTTCTCTTTCTCCTGCTTGGTTAGCAATGCTACTGCTGCAAAGGAATTCTGTGAAGAGCATGACTGTCCTGCCAGATGGAAAGATGCAAATGGGGACAACTGCTGTGTCTACCATGCCAATATACATTCCTGTCCTTTGGCCTTCATGGTTAGTGGGATGGTGCAGCATCATGTGCTCTGTTCTTGCTACTGGCTGAGATATCGTTGTGATAAGCAGGTTCAAGTTTGTGAAGTACTTCTGTGATTACAATTAGACCAAATTTATATAGTTTGCTATATATTCACAAATTATGGTTCACTAAAACCACTGTGGCAATATCTGTCAGTTTTAGAAATTTTTTTGCACTGGATGCTGAGGCTGCAAGGGTGTATTCAGAATTTCCCATTAGTGGGACCAGTTTCATCTGTCTGAGTTTACCTGACTTGGACTGCTATGCAGCCAAGAGAGAAAGAAAGACAGATCTCTGCAATCTAAAACGGGCAAGGCAAATTTTCAGTTGGATGTATTCCAGACTCTCTTTTATAGAGTGAGTGTGAATAATTTGCTTAGATTACTGGGAGTTGGGGGGTGGGGGGGTGAGTATTACCAACTGTGACTTATAGAACTGAAGCCTATTTACCTGTGTCCTGAGATAGAATGATTTTTTCTTCATTGTATCAGAGCAAAAAAAAAAAAAAAAAAAAAAAAAAAAAAAAAAAAAAAAAAAAAAAAAAAAATCTAAATACAATAGAACAAAATTTGTTCATGCAGTGAAGGCAAGATCCATTCTTAGCCTGTCATCTTGGCCTGTCCCTCTTCCCTCTTTGAATAGCTACTTAAAGTTCTGATCTAAAAATACAGTTTGGAGCAATTTTTTTTTTTTTTTTTTTTTTTTTAATCTGTGAGGTAAGCCTTACCCTGCATAAGAATTTTCATGCAGCTGCCTAGTTTTTCTAGTTAATCTCCCTTCTGGAAATGTGACACATTCTTTGTGATCAAAGGTGGTGTAATAGGAAGCCTAGCCTACACAACTTGCAGCTGTTTCATATACCCTTATGTGTGAAGGTCTTATGACTCCACCACAGCTCTAGTTTGCTTCTTGGCAGTCTTTCTTGAGGACTTGTTTTATTAATGATTCACTGAAAACCTTAGCTGGCACCAGGACTTTGGTTTAAAAGAAGAATCCCTGCTGGAACCATCACATCAAAATTTTTGTCTAGAACCATAGTAAAAAACTTCAACATCCCACTGCTTAGGTAACCTCTCTATTATTTCTAGTCTCATAATTAGTTCTGCTTGAAATTGTGGTGTGGAAATGGCAAAAGCATGTTCACCAACATGCATCATCTGGTTTCTTCATAGTACTCTAAATGTTAGGGTTTCTGCTTAAAGGAACTCTGAGCTTAAAGGAACTCTGACTGTTACAGAGTTGATTATCACTGCATAAGATTGAACATACACTTCAAAGTAAGTTTTTTCCATTGTTTGAGAGGAGTTTGGGTTTTCATTGCTTTATTTTTTCAGTGTCATGTATTCTAAAACATTTTATTTTTGTTAATGTACTCCACTTCTTTTGACTTGGTCTATTACTTACAGTCCTTCAAAAGAAATGTCTGAAGAATTATCTGGAATTAGGAGACAGGCTTAATCCTTTCAAGTAAGCAAAAAACTGCAAGAAGTTTGGACAGCCAAAATTAATCCTCCATGTTTGCAGTTGTAGGAGGTTTAAATCTTAATAGCTTTATTGAGAAGTATTCTGCAAACAGGCCCTGAAGCAGTGCCTCCCTTCCTCATTAAAGAAAAAAGAAAAAAAGCTGCTGTATCAAAAGTAACACTTCAGTAAAACCTCTTGAGAAAAATATTAAAAGTGGAATAAAATTCTGGTTCTGGTTCTAGCACAGGAAATCCAAGAAAGTGAACCAGCTTCATAAAAACACTCATTCTATGAGTACACTGCTGAGGCTCATATTTTAAGAAATAACAGTATATGTGAGATCTTAACTGAATATAGGAACAATTGCTTCTCTGTTATTTTGTCATAGAACAGTGTTGCTTTTGTTTTGGCATTTTGACAGTTTTGGTTATAAAATAGAACTTTATTTGCTGTTAGAGAACATAAATAATTTTGAGAAAGTAAGAGAGGAACAGAACAAGACGATTGGGGATAAAAGCATCATATAGTCAACCCAGGACAAGGAGCTAGGACTTTCATTGAGTTATGGTATACTGACATAACCAATATGTCTACTAAAGGCTAAAGGAGGAATATGTGGTCCATGGATCCCAGATGATGGTCAGATATTTACTCACACTTTGTCTACTGCTGGCAAAATGAGCCAAAGGAACTGGACTGCCAAGGTAAAGTATATTTATTGCATATAGGATTTTACCTGATTTGCTCTTTTTGGAGCTTACTTGCTAGTATTTTAATGCAGTTCATTAACATGTTCCCTCTTTCATTTATATGTATGTGTTATTATCTATATTATATATATCAATTATCAGTTGAAAATTGAGTACTATCAATTCCCAACTGACTTGACTTGGAAGTCAAGTAAGGTATCTTTACACCTTAGGTAGTTAGTGGAGGGAGTGGGGTTGGCAGGAAAATGAAGAGCATCATCTGTCCATTAGAGGTCCACACTAGGAATACATTTCACTACTGACTGGACTGTGATGCAGATTCATATGACCATAAGGGAGCTTCTACCTGAAAGAAATAACAGGAAAGCTTACATGGCAGAATGCACAGGGCTGATAGCCCTACATGGTGAGAAGAAGACACACCAGGAAGGGAATCAGACCAGTCTTTCTCACAAGCGCTGTCTCTTCTGATTTTGAAAGAAATGCACAAATTCTTCTGAAGGTTACCACAGTCAGTCAGTTCTTGTTGTAAATGCCTACTGTAAGCAAGTGAAGTTTTGAGGCTTGCAGGTTTGTTCACTTGTTTCACAGGTTGTTTTAGTTCATGTGGGTGTGACATCTCTCATCGCACACATCAGAGTTGGGAGAATCCAAGCTGCTCTGGAAGCAAAAACCACAGTCCTTCCTGCAGTAGGTATGATATAAAATGAAAATGTGAGCTAATTTCTTATTGACTGCAAATCTCAATGCTATTATCATTCATGCATAGTTACCAAGAGCAAAAGCGATTCCTACCCCAGCCTTTCTTTGAAAATACACAAATGTCTTCCTGAAATTCTTCTTCACATAACAGTGAAGTCTGAAAAAGTGTTTGGGCTTCTAACAGTTGTATTAATCTAGAGCAGTAGAAAGCCACTCTTGTCAAATAAGTAGTCAAATACCATCACCAATGGCTTCAGGTACTACAAGGCTTGTCTGCAGTTCATGAGAATGTGAGAATATTCCTCCAGCTAGTGTTCTGAGAATCCAGACACTTTTCCCCTGAAGGGGAGCAGACTAGTCTTAAATGTATTGGAAATGTAGAAATCCATATTGGTTCCGTTGTTCACATTAAAAATTGTTCCCAAGGGCATCAGTCTTCCATTCTCTTTAGTATACCTGTATGGAGGGAAGCAGAAATGACTCTAGCAATTCTCTTAGTGATGTCAAATTTTAAAAGTGGACTTGTTTAATAAACACACAACCTGAAGAAAGTTATTGGCTAAAAGAAAAGTGTCATCACAATATTCTTGTTAGCTACTCTTTTGGAAGTGTGAGAATATATTTCACAATGCTACAGAAAAAAAAAGAAAAAAAAACACAAAGCAACTCCAGTGTGAATAGAAGTATTTATCTATAGCATTTTCTACTCATTTCAAAACAACTGCAGCTGAATTTTCCAGGAAACTTACAATATATCAGAGAAGAAATTTTAAAAAATGCAGCTCTACCCCTGAGACAGAAAGTGACTTCTGTTATTATCTTGGTATTATACTGGAATTAGTGAGGCTGAAACAGAATTATTACTGAGCAGTAGATTTTTTTTTTAGTTTTTTTTTTTTAATTTAAAAAAAAAATTACATAACGACAGAATAATGCCTTCAGCTCACCTCTCAAGCCTGAAGTACTGCATGATATTAGTTTAATCTTAGAGGTAAAATTGAAAGACCATTCAAGACATGGGAGAAGGACTTTTGTTATTTAAAACTTTTGTTTTAAATTACATCTAATATTGCTGATAATTTATATAAGACCCTGGAGTAAAGTAAAGGAAATACTTGAAGTGTGGGTTGAAGATTTCTTTCTGCAGTCCCCAGTGTTTTTTGCTGCTGCTGTGGAATGGTCCTTGGCTTCCTGGAATCACTAGTGCTGGATTAAATACAAAGAATGCAAAAGAAAATGCTGGCCTTGAAGAGCTTTGAGTTTCAGAAAAAAAAAAGTGGATAATGAGAAACACAATGATGACGAAGTGATTTATACACAAGATATGTTAAAGGCTCAGATGTAATTAACATTTAACCTGATGAAAGAGAACCTGTACTACCTCAGAAATTCAGATTGTTCTTTAAGTTGCTGGGATGGTATCTCTGAATTCTTCAAAATTTATTCTTTCTGGGACTCTGAGGTTTCCCAGGTCAAGAACCACATGTTTAAATCTGAATACAATCTTGTGGATGGATGAAACTGCCTCAAAATGTTTTGTTTTCTAAATAGTCTGTGGAGATGGCTTTTGTGAGGAAGAAGAAGGCTGCTCTATCTGTCCAGCAGACTGTGGGGAATGCCCTCCTTCTGTTGATGTTAGGATAGCAATTGCCTTACCAATATGTTTAGTCTGCGCTGGCTTCACTTTGACAGTCGTGGTAAGTACCTCTTCTCTACTCCTTTCTTTCCTTTCTCTTCAATGAATTTATTAGACAGAGTGGAGCTCTCTCTAAGTAGAGGGAGAGATTTTCTTCTGCCTCCTGCATCTGTGTGCTATGGAAAAAAGTAGAAAGAAGGCAAACGACTTTTAAAGTTTCCTTATGAGGGAAGTCACATTGTACTGGGAATTTTCGTCCTGAAAGAGAGAAGACTGAGGTGGAATGTAATGGGGGGATGGATAGATGAATTTACCCATGGTAAATTATGGTAAAGGAAAAAAAAAATTCCACAACATGGGGAGTAGGTGATGCCAACAAAGTAAGAGTACTTTTCACTCACAATAGAACTCTGTTATGAAATTAACAGCTTCAAACCTTATAGAAGCCAGAATTATAAAAGATTTCAAAAACAAATTAGGTAAATTCATTAAGGGACTAGCTCCACAAGAGGCCGTTAAATCTCAGAGTCCAAATAGAACTTTAAAAGCAAAACATTCAAGTTGCGGTATTCTCAAAAGAATCATGGGGAGAGGATAATTTGGTTTTTTTATGTTTTGGTTGCTTGATTTTTTAAATAGGTTTGTTTTCTTAGTGTAACAATCAGCTTGATTCCTTTCAAAGTGATTAATTTTGCATAATAATTATCTATTACTATAGCAGACTCCTGAAGGAAAAACAAAAAGGGAATGAGGAGATAGGAGTGTATCAAAATTGGAGAAGTAGTTTTGGGAGTCTTTGAATGAAAATGTGTGTATAAGGAGAGAATGATATTATGGCTTATTACTTAACAATGCTTCTGGGAGAGAGTATCTGCATTCCTTATCTGTCTGCATCTTCAAAAAAATACATTTTTGAGTTTCATTGCAGAGGTTTATCAGGTGAATATGGCAGCTGTAGACTCATTGTATTGACTATCTTCGTAACGGGCAATTTATTTAGCCCTTGGCCTATATATGTAAAACTATATCCTGTAAAACTATAGGCTCCTGTTTCCTCTGGGATTCCTTCTCTGTCCATCTTATACTGCAGTTGCAGTGAGCATCTGAGGTAGGCAGCTGCACAGATAGGGAATGAGTAGGAGAAAGCTGATGGCCCACAAATTGAGGTTCTAAAGGAGGCCTGAATCATGTTTGTTTGTTTGTCACTGTGTGACTTTCTGAGTTAGGAACAGAAACACTGTTGAAAGCTATTTGAGCATTCATAATCCACAAGGAAGTTGTGATAATGAGTTTATACCAAGTGTCCCGTAAAACCACATGATCTGATAGAAATATACAGCTGGACAGATGAGAAGTTCAGACAGTTTTAGATGACTGGCTTTTTAGAAAGACCAATGGAGATTCTTGGCCTTGCATATCTCTTGTTTATTTAAAGCTCTTGTAGCAAAATCTATTATTTCTGCTGGTTTTTCTGTATGTTTGGAGTTTTTTTCCTTCTTTCATTTTTGTAGACATATTCCTGCTAACTTCTTCAATAGCAGCATCATGGGGTTTTTAAGTTTTATTTGTTTTACTGTCATAAGATAGGAAAGATTATTTTATCTAATTCAGGAATTGATATAATGTAAAAGGAGCTATCTGGGAAACTAATGCCTTCTTTAATGCTTTGAGTAGCAGAAAGGATTCCTTTGATATCAGTGTCAAAGGAAGCAAGCCTAGTATTCACTTCTTGCTAGTATGTCTTTATACAGTCACACCTTTGCAAGATAAAATGTAGGTTTCTTTCCTCAGAAGCCTTTTGAAATAAATGGGATGACTTCATTTGGATTCAGCGAGCTCTATATTTGTCGCAATTTCAACCAGTATGTCAACACAGTCTCCACAACCTCTTCCTTGTTCATTATCTGGGCTTTTATTGCCTGTTTCAATGAATGCATCAGTCCTAATATTAAATTTTGCACTATAGAAAATGGTATAATGATGATAAAATGCTGCTTTGATTTGACATTTTGGCATTGACTGCAGTCATAACAACTGCATAATTTAATCTGTTGCTCATTTGAAAGCATGTATTTACACTTTGTAAATGTTAGCTTTGTATGTCAGCTCTACCGAAAATCAGCTATTAGCTCAATGCCTTCTTTACAAAGTAGCCACAGAATCCCTACCTAATATTCTTTATAATAGAGTATTTGACATAATATGGCCTAATTAGTAGGCATGGGCTAATTCTCTTCCAAGATGTAAGATACATTGCTCCTTATCTTGGGATTGGGATGAAGTGTTCTTGTCATGTACTTCCATCAATAGGGCACTTCCATGAGATGAGATGATGTAAACCCCTCATCTGATGTCCAGGCTGAAATGTAAATACATAAATATTGCCAATAATGGAGAGTTAGTAGACAATGCAAAATATTACATGTAATTAATTCTGGAATATAGCCTGTGCAGTTTTTAATATATTTATTCAATGCTGTTTTCTTTTAAGCCTGTTATTAATACTTTTGGTTCTAATGTTACTGTAAGACATATGCTGAATGCTTACACTTCAGATTTATTTTGTATACTTTTAAATTTTTATATTTTATAAAAACAATCTCTGAGTCAATTCCTTCAAAGAGAGGCAGGCTACACTAGGAGTGATTTTTTTTTTACTCTTGTAGTGGTTTCAATATCAGAAACAAAAGATGCTTTGGGATGAAAGCTGGATTATAGACTTCACCTGCATCAAACAAGGTTAGTGACTTGTAATTTTGATACTGTGATCAGTTTACTTATTAATTTTGAGAAATAATCTCAATTATGTTGTTCATATTTTAAGAGTCTTGCAAAAAGTGAAGCTGTTTTTGAAAGACATATCCAATATTTCATCCCTGTAATCTCTGTGAGCTGCTCACTTATATTTTTGTTTATCAAACATTTAGATGACAAAGTTATGTTAAATAGTTTCCTTCTTATTTATGTTGATTTGTTAATCAACATAAATCAAAAAAGACAAGCGTACCCCATAATAAACAGGTAAGCTCTGGAGTTGGACAAAACAAATTACAGTTGCTTCAGTGGGTATACCTTTCTGTATAATTGATCTCACTAAGTTGTCCTGGAATTGCACAAATATATTGAGGTATATAGTACTATCTTAATTTCTCTCAGTGTTTGCTGTCTGTGGCAGACTTACTACAAAAAGTAATTAATTTTGGCCAGAGGTTCTTTTCTATTTTGTCTTCTGGTAAAAAATACTATTTAATTTGTTCTAATTAAACAAGTTAAGAATAAATTCAGACATTATTATATGCTTTATTATGCTGTACTTAAGATACATATAGATTATTTACTTTGCTTTTCCTTTGTTTAGCATTCAGAAGGAAAACAATACCTAGATCCTCAGAAAGGGTAAATCTATAGAAGTCTGCTGTGCTGATTACACACACTCTCATTTTCTGTCTCTGGGAGAAAATGCTCAGCAGATGTCTCCTTTGTCTGTGTTCTGTTGGGTTGCTAGTGTCAAGATGTTCTTGTGATAATATGTAGTAGAGATGCTTTCAGCCTTAGACTTGAACATTAATTTCTGTATACTTTTGATAACATATCCTTGTTGTTGTAAATAAGAGATTTTGGCTTAGAAATTAATTTGATTACAGGAACCGACACGAATTTCAATCCAGATTTTTGAAAACAGAAGTGGAGAAAAGTGTTTTTCAATACAGCAAAAAGTAACATGAGCAAAATTTTCAATTGAAAGTAAATTAGAAAATGCCATAAGCATCACCTGTGAGGGAAAGTCATAGAAAAAGACTGAGGGAAATTAGAAGCATGATCAAAAAATAACAGATTAAAATTACTTTGAAAACTCCAAGATGAAAGATGTAAGTTTCTTGGAAAAAAGCCTGCAAAGCAGCAATGCTGTTTCAGAGTATTGCTCTAAGAGTTATGATTAACAACTTAATGAGGACTGATAACATTATAAGGTCACAGACAATGTGTCTTCTCTGGATAGAATTGTTCAGAGCTACCCACAGTAGCCTGAAATGCATAGATATCTAAATGAAAACACATCAGCAGTGCTATATCCAGGGTATGTAGCCCTCAGTATGAAAAATTAACCTTTTTTTTTTAAGATAACTTATTTTTTTGTTGTATTGCACCATATATTGACATAAAGATATATATGCAGTCTTAACTATCTGAGGGATCTGTAATGCGTTTCTGGGTGGAATGCTGTAGACCGCTTCAAATGTCAATGCAATTTTGAACTGCATATGGATAATACTGTGGTGTGGGAACATGGCAGTCCTGATTCAAGGTGAGATGTTGAACTTCCTTAGCAAGATATTTCTACCAGGGAGAGTTGAGAGGTCTCAGCAATTCTGAGGCTAATTGGCTAAACCTGGATTTTGATTGGAGATTATGGCACGATATGTAGCTCATTAAATTTGTTTTGAAGTCCATTTTTTTCACTGTGAGCTGATCAACAGACATTAAAAAATGCACTTTGAAAATCACTGGGTTTTTTTTTTCTCTTACTGTATTGTTGCTCTTCTCTGACTTCTCTCTGGTGTCAGAATCACTTCCCACATTCCTGTACTTTACAGTCTTCTAGGAGCTCCAAATAGACTTGTTAAAGTATGGCACAGGGTTTACTCTCCTTGCCTGGGTTCTGTCCTCAGCTTCTATGTAGCAGCAAGGGCTAATCATCTCGAGAACAGAAAAATGAAAGTTGCATAAAATCCTGAGGATTAGTGAGAAGTATCTCTGGCAATGAATACTCTTTGAAACATTTTTTACTTTTTATGCAGCAGTCCCATTTCAAGCAATGGCTTTCTTAAGTACTAACAAGAGCAGATGAGATGCAAAGATTTTGAAAATTCTCTATATTTGTTTGTCTCTGGAGTCTCCACCTGTGCATAAATAGGCACCTTTGTATGCCTTTTCTCATCCCACATCCCATTTAGATTGCATTATACAGACAGCAACAGGAAGCATGATGAGTGCTCCCCCAGCACTCAGTGACTCCAGTGTCAGTTGTGTTACTGCTCTGAGCTCCTGCACAGCAGCTGCCAACATGTCCAGGAGGAAATACTTCACCCAGACTGGGAGATAGTAAGTCAATATATTACTCATTTACTGCAGTATCTACTATATTAGTTTCACCTTGATTTCTGGTTCTTGCCACTTTCAATTGATAGGCAGCGAAAAAGCATGAATTTATCTTGTCAGGCCAAATTGGTTAAGATGGTCATCTGTACTGCATATTGGCTGTGGAGTGTTGTACATGCCAGGTTTCTGGTTTGGTTGTCATTTCTCCTTTTCTCTTAGGGTCTTGTTAAAAGGTTGTTGGTACGTAAGATATCCTGCATCTGTTAATGAATGGCCCTTGATGTGCAAATGTATATGAAATCAAGACTTTTATAAATCTCTTTTTTCTCAAATGCAAGCAGAGCAAACTAGGTTCTTTGCTCTTCAGTAGCACATTAGAAATCTTGTCCTTTAACCAGCTGACACAACTCAAGATTCAGAGCATTTCACCTCCGAATCAAATTACAAAGCTGCATATCATGTAACTATAAGGACAAATATAATAGATATATCCTGCCCTCCAAAAGGCAATTGAACATGTGCAAAGCTGGAAGTGGTACTTATCGTTTGAAGGATCTGTGCTTTGTAGGATAAAGAAGAGCTTACTTGGGATTGTTGGCTGGGGGAGAAAGTGCCTTCAGCATAGACTGTGAAAAATCACAGCCACTTCATTGATGAAATACTGTGTTCAGAATTGATCTTTTTTGTTTCTTTCTGAATGGTGACATTTTCATCATCATCATCATCATCATGCTCCTTCCACAGATGACTCAACATCAAAAGCATTTATCAAGGGTGAAAAATGACTGAATGGAGCATTCAGTCTCATTGGTGAAGCAGCTACAACTGCTGCACTAAACACTCCATACTCTGTTTATATGGTGGTCATCACTAAAATTCCTGCAGGTATCTCCACTGAATCCCTTTACTCTAAAAAGGAAAATTTCTTTGTTTTTGATCGAACTCAGCTTCTTTTTGCTGAGAATGCTCAACCCAATGAGAACAAAATTTGTTAAATGTCTGTGAAGGATCTGCAGAACAGTAGCCAAAAGTAATGGATAGATGGGAGGTGGCTGTATGTATTTCTTTAGCTCTGACATTTCCTTTGCTGCTACTCCATCATCAAACTGCCCCAACTGACTTTAACACTCACATTCCAAATGGTGTCCACATATCAAGATTGATTGAATATAGTCACTAATGCTTCCTTTATCAAAAGAAACAGGGTCCTGTCTGTTGTCTTAGATTCAGAGTTACAATCACATATGAACATGCTTAAATTCTCTGCCTCAACTCTAGAGATGTGGAGCAGTTACAAAATATATGTAGTTACAAAATATATGTAGTCTATTTCTGTAGTATTGCTGGCTTCTGAAGTTGCCTTAAAACTGTAAACAGCATTTTATTCTGTTTCAGTGATGGTAGAACAGTGGCCATAAAAAAAATAATGAAGAAGACATTCACACTGTCTAAAACCATACGTAAAGAAGTAAAGCAAGTAAGGTAAGAAGTGAAATCTAAGAAGTGTATGTTGTTCCATTTTTACACTGATTTTCTAGAACTTAAAATCTTTCCAAATGTGACTGTAAATTCATATTCCTCTTTCTTTCAAACTTTGCTTGGAAGAGAACAAAGATTAAAATTTCCATATGGCTGTTTTACTTTTTCTCTACATTGTGAGACAAGGCACTTGGTTTTCCAGTTGCATTACAAAACTAGGATCGATATCTGTGAAAATTACTGTTGTGCTGTGATTTTTGTTGATTTTCACAGGGAACTTGACCATCCCAATCTCTGCAAATTCATTGGAGGATGTATAGAAGTTCCAAATGTTGCCATTGTCACAGAGTACTGCCCCAAAGGCAGCCTGAATGATGTGCTCCTCAATGAAGATATTCCTTTGAACTGGGGTTTCAGGTGAAAAAATCTAACTTTTGAAAAGCTAAATGACATAGACTGTGCTATGTGCTGTTTGATACAAGATGTTAATTTTATCTAAAGTTCTTGTCTAGACAAGACTCTACTGTGACATAGGGAGACGGAGGGAGGAAAGGAGGAAGGGAGGAAAGGAAGGGAGGGAGGGAGGGAGGGAGGGAGGGAAAGAGGGAATGAAGGGAAGGAGGGAAGGAGGGAAAATTGAATATCCAGTCCAACTTGTCTTTTGGGTGTTTTATGTTCAGTCCTTGCAATGCTAAGCCAATGACTTGTCAACTTTCTCTAGCTATACCGCAAAACTGTTTTAAAACCCTTTATTCCTATATAACTTTACTTTGTCCCGAAATATCTTCGGTATCCCTATTTAATTAAAACCCACTACATCTCTGTTTGTGAAGACATATTGATGAAATTACTAGCATACCTACAAGTGGTTTATTATTCTTACCAATACAGGAAATGAGCTCACATTGTCAACGAAACTTTCACAAAGGCAATGACATGTTTTTTGAGATCAATATTCTTGACATGTCCATTCTGCTTCTGCTGTATGCTTGCCTTCAGCAAAGAAAAATGGTTTTCAGGAAGGAAACCTTCCAAATAAAGCAAGGAAGATATAAAATTGTTTCACTGGTAAACATGTGTAAGCACTCCCAAGGATAAAAAAGTACTAACAATTTCTAGAGGAAACTTTACTGTCTTGGCCTGTGAGCTCAGGGAGATATGGGTTTTCAAACAGTCACCAAAAGTGTTTCGGAAAAATGACCATGGGGACACAAGTGGAAAGCTGCATTTTCTGTAAACTTCAATAGGCTTTGGAGCCAATTTTGAGTGAAACTGGAAATACTAGCTCACTGTATTTTGACTTTCAGGTTTTCTTTTGCTACTGATATTGCTCAAGGAATGGCCTATCTCCACCACCACAAAATGTGTCATGGACGGTTGAAGTCTAATAACTGTGTGATAGATGACCGGTGGGTTTGTAAAATTGCAGGTAAAGAGAAGGCTAGAAAAAATTTTCAAAACTGTCCAGCTAACCCACTAATTATAGATTTCACATGCAACACTCTTCCTTTCATGTTGACATTTCATGTGGAATTGCTGACTGTACCAGACTTCACTAGCAGCGCCTTGTGCTGAAGCAAGTCTCATGTTGCATTATGAAGTCAACTCATTTAGTATGTGTCACGGATGCACACTTCAGATCCACAAATGATTCAGCCTGTCAACATCTGAGCATAAACTCTGCCTCATGCTCTCTTTTGATAGAGAGAGAACCCTGAGGCATGGACAATGGTGTAAAGAGATGTAGAAATGCTGACTGATTGGTAAGCGCAAGGTAGTTAATGGAGAAAAGCAGACTCAACTCAGAGCTTTTAACTCTTGTTCACAGCATTGAATTTTGTTCTCCCAGAGATGGACCTGCGGGTCAGGTCTACTCTTGGTACAGGAAGAGAGCCTGTGGGAGCAGGAAAACCACTGGAGACTCTAGTTTAGTTTGCAGCTGCCAAAGAGAATTAAGGCAATGATCATCTCTTCTACTTTTTGCCCAGAGCAGTCATCATACTCTCTAATCCATAGCCATCCTGAAAACAGCAGCAGCAGATTTGTTTTTCAGTGGTATATCCTATGACTAAGGCTCCTACAAAGGGCCAGGCTTACTTCTCCAACACCTTCAGTATCCTTCTGTCTTCAGAACTGCCTACTCTGCTTGGAGCCTCTTCTGGATAAAAACATAAAAATGAGACATAGTTGGATTACATCCACTGCATCACCTTAGCACAGCTTCTCTCAATTGAATAGGATATCTGTGAAATCATTCAACAACTTTTGTTTTGATTCTGTTCTGTGTCAAACTGTTTTCAAATCTTAATGATTTATCTGGATGCAATAATGTCAAACAAACCTCATAAATAACAAATGTGGGAGCTATTTTAAAAATGACCTCCACATAAAGATTCAATCCCTAGGAACATCTTAATTAGAGGTCACTCCAGATAAAACCAGATGTCTGCATCCAGCCTTCACATACAGCCAGAAGAGTGCTGTTTACGTAAGAAAGAAAACAGAAGTCAGTTTCTTTATTCTTATTCTTCCTGATTCTGAGTCATATGCTAAGAATTCCTTCTATATTAGGCTAGAAGTATAGATGGAAAGATGTTTCACTCTATGCTGCCTTTGTTCTGATGCTAGTGGTGTTCAAGTGACGCCCACCATCTGATTGTCATTAGTCTGTCTAACTAGTAATTACTTGAGCAACTTGCCACCAGAGATAAGGATCAAGGGACAAAGTAGAACAGAAACCTGTATTTACATGCCAACTTTTACACAGAGGTGAGACTATTAGCTGAAAATAATTTGATAAAATCATAAGATAATTCTGATTGCAGTTCAGTTTCCCTGCTCTCATTCAGTCTTGCCCAAATATTTGGTTTTCCAGATGCTATATTTGCAATTCTAGGGGGGCAAGACCACACAAACACCATTATTTCTAGATAAAGATATGTATTTAGAATAGGGAAAAATAATTTATTTAGACTAGCTGTGTTACTGTTTAGTACTGCACTTGTTTCAGGGAAGTATCCACTCAATAGTTTACTTCCTGTTTTCTTCCACTTTAGATTATGGCTTGCAGTCATACAGAAAAGAAGATTTTCCTGATGGATCAAATTCAGCCCAGCAGCATTTGATACAGATTTACACAGCTCCAGAAATACATGCTCCTTCAGATTTTGAACCCAATTCTATGTCTGATGTCTACAGGTAGCTAAGTTTTCCTGATCTCACGTCAAGTAATCGTGAGTATTCTTTAGCAACAGTTAGGCTTGGCGCAATTCTGTTGTCACTCCAGGTATATGTTTGATTGTATTTTTAAAAGGATTGGTTCTGGGATACAGAACAGCATAGATATCACAGGATCTTCTCTTTTAAGGTAGATAATCAAATACTGAGTTTGCTGACATTATTTAAAAGCAGAGGTAGTCCAATTATTTATAAGGAGTCACTTGACTGGTAAGATAAAAAGGCATAAAGATCTGCTATTATCTAATTATCCTTTTTTTTCTGTTTCTGTTTCTTATGAAATGTAGAATTATTTTCAACAATGGCAATACTTCAGAAGTTAATAGCATCAGTGTTCTAGAATGTCATAATGCACATATGCATCCTGTAATTCTATTATTGAGTGTCAGTACAATTACTTGGGGGCATATACATGGTGACAATATTTGGTTTACAGTGGAAAAATAAAGAGAAGGGGAAAAAGTGGGTGCACTAGCAAATAGCTCCATTCCTTTCCTTTTGAAAGTCTTTATAGAAGATTGCTTTCCAGTGGCTTTCTCTCCCAGTGGTTGTCTGCTTCTATCCAATAGCTTTTCAGATAAGTGGGAACACAATTGTAAACAAATGTCTGCATATACAATATGCTTGAACATCATTACTTTTTATCTATTCTATCAGATTAACTGAGCAAGAACTTGAAGCCTCAGTAGTATTTCTGCCTATAGGCTTCAAGATGTCCTTAGAATTTTCTCCGAAATAGCTCAGCTAAGGCAGCTTGGGATTGTGTTGGCATTTCTTGCTACTGTCCTTTTTCCTATATTGATCTGTACTTTTTCAGCATGAAGTAGTCTTTGAAAGAACTGTGCTCCAACTAAACAATAATTTTAGGATTGTCTTATGCATTCCAGTTTACCACTGCCCTGCAGCTAAAATGTATCCCAGAAAATGTTTCCTTGGTTTGTTGTTCTCACTTTGATCCTGTTTTGGATAGATATCATTATTTGACTTTGCCTCCTGAAGGCATTTCTTGCCAAGGGTTCCCTTTTAAATAGTCCAAAGATCTGATTTGCTCCTATCCTATACGTCTACAATGAACTTTCAACACATTCAGTGAATGTTTCCTGGATTTATCTTGCTGTCCAACCCACATGTATGAAAAATCTACATCTTCTTTTATGGCACTGCAGTTATTAATTTCTTGATTAAAAAAAAAAAAAAGAAAAAAGTAAAAGCAGTGAGAGATCACACCAAAAAAAGGGAGAAGAGCAACATGCAGACGGGGAAAATAGAGAAGTACCCTGTACCATTGAAAGGGTTGTCTTCTTATCTGGGCTGTTCTTTAGAATTTACATTTTAACAAAATTTATTTTTGAATATTTAAGCAGAAGGTAAACCTTCCTGATACATGTATTTGGCCTCACTGGCCAGGCAGCATTGATCCAGTCTTGAAATCCTCAGTTTTTATCTGTGCAAATGTTCCATTAATATTCCTGGAAGTGAGGCCCAAATAAAAAATTAGTAGAAACTGCAGGAAAGGGACTTGTAATTTAGTGTGCTCTTGCAGATGAATCACCTGCTTTTAAAGTTCTCCAGGAAAGTGTTGTTCAGATGGGAAAGCTAAAATGGATATGAGAACAAAAGAATGAATGTAGCTCCTGTTTTGAGCTGAAGAGGATATTTCCAGTCACAGTTTGTCCTAGATTGGTTCTTCTTGATTTGTAATTGTCATATGAATTTCACTATCCACAACGGATAGTGAATTTTATTGTGCAGTGCATCTGAAGAGGTATTAAATCAGTGCTGCTTTATCAGACTTACTCTCATCTAATTATTATCCTGTTTGAGCTTTGCTGCCTTACCAGGATTGATTTTGCTTTCTCCTACCAAATCACCACAAAATTAATATAAAAATATCATCAGATTAATTTCTAAATTATTCATTGTGTTTTATATACATTATTTTATTTTCCAGTGGTGGTCCACAGGTGGGCTAAAAGACAGATAAACATTCTGTTACCAGCAGAATGTCTTACAGAACAGTGCAACCATTAGTGACACAAATTGAAAACCAATATTCTCTAAAAACGTAAATGTTACCAAGCTGAGGGGCATGCAGGGGTAAATTATTACACAGTTTTACTATATAAAGAGACATCTTTATCCAGCCTGTTGGCTGAAGGAGGTGCTTGCTTCTAAGAGATCACTGTTCTGGAAGATCTCAAATGAGTTCAGAAAAAAAGCCTAAATTCTCTGCTTTTACTGTCTTTTTCCATTCTTCATCCATGATGAATGTATTAGACCTTAGTTCAACTGAGGAAGATAATGACCATAAGAATATAATTCAAAAGGAACAGGCACAAATGCTTACTATAAAATCTCTCCTCTGGAAACACTATGTCATCACAGACTTAATGAAAATTTTCTAGAACAGCAATCTTTTTGGTGGCTGAAAAAAAGCCATTCCCCCCTCTGGTGATTCTGATGAACTTGCTCGTGATCCTTGATTGGAGCAAAAATCAGACACTTATGTTTA
Organism: Pyrgilauda ruficollis; assembly: GCF_017590135.1. NCBI lineage: Eukaryota > Metazoa > Chordata > Aves > Passeriformes > Passeridae > Pyrgilauda > Pyrgilauda ruficollis. The sequence continues at coordinate 1,612,609 of NW_024529377.1, forward strand.
ACTGGTAGGAATCATATACATAAACCTGGACATATCACCTCCGGATTCCATTAATACTTACAGAGAGAATTGCTGTCCATCAAACACAAACATCTCTGGGGTCTGTAACCATGAGAGACAAATGCTATGAAACATTCTGTAGCAAATTCCTGAAAGCACAAAGCAGTAGCAAGTAGCAGCACCATTGCCATCCTTCTTTTTGAGATACTGGGATTTCGGTCATAGAATGGGGAAGAATAATAAATCATGACAGGAAGAAATGACTGACTCAATTAACTGTTATTGTATTAAGGTTTTTCTTCATTTTTATTATGCAGTTACGCTATCATTTTACTAGAAATTGCCACAAGAAGTGACCCTCTAGCAGTAAGTAAAGATGAACTATCGGTAGAAATTGCATGACGACTTTGATTCTGTTTCTGCTGAAGACAAACCAAACTTTGAGTTACTGCACCTTTGAGTTACTTTATGAGCATGCATTTTCCTCATTATTTTATGGATGCCAGTTCAGCTCCCATGGAACATGCAATCAGGGTTTCCTTATAGATCTACCAGTTTTCCATTACAGAGCTTCGAAGAAGAATAGATGATAAAAATAATGTAGCTCCAAAACAGCCTTTTGATTAGCTTTGTGAGGCTTAATGGCTAGGTGGAGGCAAAGAGAATGTATTCATATCATTCTTTTTCTCCTGCTTCTTCCTTTTCCTGTCTTTTACAGGCTCTTTAAGTGGAAGTGGAAAAGCAAATTACCTGTTCTCCATAAGTAAAATATCTGTTTTCCATGTGTCTTTTGATCACTGCTAAATGGCAAACACAAAAATAACGCACCTTGAAATTGGAAACAGATGGTCTGGATATGTAACCATGTTCTCTCTGAAATAATTTGCTTAACAAGAGTTGTAACAATAAAGACTTGAAACTACTATTTTTCCAGTTCTTACTGTTTGTGATAATAGACTAATATAGTCCTTGTGGTCTCCTAAAAGTTTCCTAATATCTTGCCGGGTATTCATTTGTTTCAAAAGTTGTTTATGCCATATAAACACTAAGATTAAAGCCTGTCAGCCATTAAAAAGCTTTTAGAAAAGGTGACCCATTTTAGACTGGGTTATATATTTTTTTTATCCTTTCTTTTCCCTTGTGCTGTTATGTAAAAAAAGCTGACTTAGAAGTGATAGGGAAGATGCTATAAAAGTGATGATGATAATAGTACTATATTTTCAGTGTCTGGCATGAGAACCATTACACTTGTTTCAACATTGTTTAATCCCCTTTTTTCTAGAAAGATGATGTGCATTCAGCTGAATATTCTTGGTGCCCACCTTTGGCAGAATTAATTTCAGGAAAGGCTGAGAATTCTTGCCCATGTCCCGCAGATTATGTAGAGGTGTGTAAAATACAATATTGTAAAGTAAAGTACAAATTGTAAGTACAATATTGTGTACAAAAATCATTTATTGAAATTAATTTACAACATGTCATAGAAGTTTTATGGCAATATTACCTTTGATAAATATAAATAGCCCAGAAATCAAGAAGTACACCTTAAACAAGACAAAATGATAATATTTAATATCCCTAATAAAAAACTTGTCATTGTGACAATGAAAGATTCAGTTGTCCTCTCCAGTTTCCAGTGTAGTAGATTATGGTTTTAATATTCAATCATTGATTTTTTTTGTGCAATTTCATTTTATTATGAAGTGTTGAATTCCATACATATTTTATGTTAGTAATATCTAGCTTACTGACAGAGGGCTTTCACATAATGAAGTCTGTCTCAGGCAAATTATGAGTTTGGTTTCCTTCTTATGCAACAAGTCTTTCTCTTCAGTAACCTCAATAAAGTACATCCCCTACCAGTTTAATTAAATCAGAACAAGATGGGGTCATCCTTATTTCTGTTTAAATGCAATATAGTTTACCTTTGCTGGTTTGTAGCAACATAAATGTAAAAAAAATTCTCCTTAGCAGCACTGTTTTTTAATCAGAAGTTAACATTCTTAAAGGGTACTTCAGCTCTTAATCTTGTGAAATTTGTGTACAGACAAGTCTTCTGAAAACAGTATATATATGCTGTTATATATAACATATATAACACTCTCTAACAGCACAAGACAAGAGCTTAAGCAGTGTTCGGCAGAAGGAACGTGTATATCTTACTCATGATTTCCCACAGCAGAATTTTCATGAACTAATATCCTTCATTCAGCAAAAGCCTGCAGAACTCCAGAGGCTTCAGTATAGCTGTGACACTTCACCAGCTGCAGATAGAGCTTCGCATAGGCAGTTGGCACCAAGCAAACAGAAATATTAACTTAAAATACTGCTTGTGCATGGAATAATAAAAGGCGGTTTGCTTTTCTCACTCTCTTTCCCTTCTGCAGTTAATTGAAAGGTGCAGAAAAAATAATCCATCCCAAAGGCCTACGTTTGAACAAGTCAAGAAAATGTTGTACAAGATGAATCCTGTTAGCCCTGTTGACATGATGATGACTCTGGTGAATTTAACTTTTTAATCCAATCCAATCTGCTCACTTTCCTATATACTTCAGGGTTGTTTTGGTTTTTTTTTTTTAATCTTATACCCCTTGTTTGGAAAAAATATCCACAGTTATTTGTCCAGTACTGTTGGGGTGACTGTAGCTGCAGTTCTGCTTGGAACCCAGCTTTTCTCCTCATTCGGTTTTTTAACTTTCTCAACTTCTTTGGGGCTGAACATTTTTTTTGTCTGTCAAATGTTGTTTGCAAACTATATTCCCCTTTTCCTGTGGCTCTTATAGTATCACAAATATAGAATCCCTGCATGCTACAAATAGCATGTTTATAAATCATTTTGAGCAGAGTATCTCAAGCCCATCAGCAGAGAAGGAAGATCCCTGCCTCCAGACTATTGCCTCACACAGAGGAGGGGTGCAAAAAGCAAAGCACAGACTAACATAGCAAGATAGTTTATGAAAGCCATGTGAGTTTTTGATAAAAGTTTGAGACTTAGGTACTTTTTGTTTTGTTAAGATTTTGTTTGTATGTTGTTCTCTGCATTGGATTTGGCCCCTCAAGTTTGCATGAAATTTGAAAAGTCTGAAATTGCCTTCTGCTGTCTTGTATGTAAGCAACAACCTCAAGTCTAAATTCATAAATTTACTTGAGGAGAAACCTGTTCTTTGGGTTTTGTAAAAAAGTGTTAGGTGTCTTAGGCCTGTGTCCTTTTTTATCTCTGAATGTTTTCAAAGCAGAATCATTCAAATACTTAAATCCTATCCAGTTAGGCATCTGTTTCAGTAAAAAGATTTTCTGAAATTTTTCAGTAAAAAGAATTTCTGAAAAATTTTACAATATTCTCTATTATTTAGATGGAGAAATATAACAAACATCTGGAGATACTGGTTGCTGAGAGAACCCAGGATTTAATGCATGAAAAACAGAAGACTGATTGTCTGTTGTATAGTAAGTTATAGAGAAAAAAATACTGGATATTCTTCTCAGTACTAATTTTATTTCAGCTTTGTAACTACAAACAAGAATCCTTTGATAGGTGATTATTTAATAGGTAATACTTAGCTAGCAAAGAATGAATATACTTGTTTCTTGCAAAGCTGGAAAGATATTTAGCTACTTTCTGTATTTCCCCCCATGAAATCAGTACACTCATCTGAGATTTATGGCCCAAAATCCATAGTGCTCTGACTTTGCATCTGTGTGGCAGGCCTTTTGCATAGTTATAAATGTTGTGGAATGGTAGTTTTTTGCTTTTGATGGCAGTGTATGTTCCAGAATTCTGTAAGAAAAAAAAGGAAAAAAAAAAAAGAGATGGGAATAGCATATAAGAAAGCAAAAAACAAAGGGATGTGAAAGTCCAAGATAGGGGGAACATATACAATTAAAAAAAAACAGAACAGGGAAGAGATAGTAACCAAACCTAACACAGGCAGAAAGGACTAGCAAAGAGTTCACAAAGAAAGAACTAGTAAAATCCTAGACCGCACCTTTAGAATCTAACCTTACTCTTTCTTGAAATGTATAGATACTGGTTTGTTTGGCCTAAAAGTTATGGGCCGTGTGAAGAATCTGGATGTGTTATCAGTGATATTTATTGTGAATCCTCACATTACAGCAGAGCAGATTTTGATGCCAAAGTGTATTTTCACCTTCATAATATTTTGCATTTATGAACATTTTTTGTGCAATGAAACCAGCATGTTATATTTAATATGTTCTTTTTTCCATGTAAAAATATTACAATGTTCTACTTTCTACAACAGGTATGTTGCCAAAACAAGTAGCAGATGATCTCAGGCAGGGAAAACAGGCACAAGCTCAAAGTTACTCAAGTGCCACCATCTTCTTCAGGTAAACAAAAAATGAAAGCTAGGACTAGAATGGTCTCCTACAGAAGATACTCCTAGGCTTCCAGTGGAGGTGAAGCTCCTAACTGAGCAAAGAATTTCTATCTAAACTGCCACCTGTTGTAATAGGTGGTTCTACAAAATAGCATCTTTCAAAATTCTCACATCTCCCTATTTTTAATTAGAATTGCTTAAATAAAAAATGACATTACTCTGGAGCTCTAACAAAGAGCAGCACATCACTTTACACGTGTTACACATGTTTCATAAAATAGGTCTAAGCAAAGAATCCACCATTTAGCCTGTGTAAAGAAAATTTATTATCCTTAGAGTCCACATGGATTTACAGTTTTAATTTTTTATGCATGCAGGAAGCAATATACAAATGGCCTACCTTCACTCAGCACACTCATCATAAAAGAACAGATATCAAGTTACCTTTTTTTTGTTTTTTTTTAATTTTTACATAACCCAAAACAGAAGACTGCTTAGTCTATTACAAATTAAAGTCTACCTGTAAAAATGCTTTACTGCACTGCTAAGCAAAAATACTTAGGTCAGCCTGTCCTTTTAAATGGAAGGAGTCTTTTGTAAATTTAAATAAATGAAGACAAAACTATCCAATAAAAATCTTCATTAAAGAATTATTGAAAAGAGAAGGTTGGTGTAATTGCATTGAGACATTTTTGCTCTGTGTTTAAGATTACTAATCAGGAATGATTAGGACAGTGGATGATTATGCTGTTTCTGTTGTGTTTTAACAGTGACATTGTTGGCTTCACTGAGCTGTCCAGCAGCAGCACACCATACCAAGTGGTAGATCTCTTGAACAAGCTTTATACCACTTTTGATGAAATCATAGATAACTATGATGTCTATAAGGTGGAGACAATAGGAGATGCCTGTAAGTTCCTTGAGCTGTGGATGATGATGGGGCCTGGGGCCTGGTGCATCAGGATAGAGACTCGCCAATGACAAGGAAGAACAGCTGAAGGAGATTTGGAAACCTTCTTACGACTGGGAAGACCAAATAAAACAATTAGGAGATGAGTTCTAGCAGAGCCCTAGCAAACTTTAGGGACATTTTCCTGCATGCATTTAATTTGTGTAATTAAAAAGTGTTGCAATTGGGACAAATTAATGGAGTAAAATACCGCTGCTGTTTATTTGGTTCCTATTACTAGTGAGGTCAGACTTTAAGTCTTGACAGCAGATTAATCCCAGTTGGCAACCTCTGTATCATGGGAACACAACTAAAAAAATTTTCTTCTACATGGGATCATACATGCCATACCCTAAGCTTTATTATCTGTCTTTTTTGCAAAGACCGTAACAATCTTCTTTCTCCTAATACATTGTAAGGGCTTGACTGCCTGTTCTCTTTTGTATCTTTTCTTTTGTAGGAAAATGGCTTTATAGTAGCTACCATGGCAATCTGCTGGGGATAGACTATGATTAAAATTGAGTTCTGTAAAACCTAAGGAAATCTAACAGGGTTTTTGGATGAGACAGACAGAATTCCTATAAGAGATGGGGAACAAAAAAGCCCACTCTTTTTTCTCCAAGGAATGGTTGAACACATTCTTGAGCATAAAATTCCTGAACAAATGCACTCCACAGATCCCTAAAAGACCGGTTTCTTGCCCTACACAGTAACAGAATCAAAGACTCATAAAATATCCTGGTTGGAAGGGATCCACAAAGATCATAGAGTCCAACTCCTGGCCCTGCACAGGACCATCCTCAAGAGTCATACCATGTGCCTGAGAACCATTGTCCAAATGGTTCTTGAGCTGTGTCAGGCTTGGTGCTGTGACCAGTTTGCTGGGAAGCCTCTTCCAGTGCCCAACCACCCTCTGGGTGAACAGCATTTTCCTAATATCCAAACTAAACACAATCCTGACACCAACTGCCCCAGCACTGGAGGTGAGGCTGCCCCAGTGCAGAGCAGAGCAGGACAATTCCCTCCCTTGCCCGGCTCTTGATGCTGTGCCTGATGCCCCCAGGACACTGCTGGCTTATGTTCAACTTAACCAGGATCCCCAGCTCCCTTTCCTGCACTCATTTCTCCTTTCCAGCCTCTCCTTTCCCAGTCTGTCTGCACATCCAGGGTTGCCCCATCCCAGAAGCAGAATCTAATTATTTTCCTTCTTAAACATGAAGTTGGTGATTGCCCAGTCCTCTGATTTCTCAAGGTCTCAGCAGGGCCTTTCTGCTTGTGAGGCAATTTAGTAGCATCAGCAGACTTATTAACCCTTCCAGTTCTGTGTCCAAGCCATTTATGAAGATGAAGAGCACAGGGCTGAGCATGGAGCCCTGTGGAACCCCCAGTGACAGGTGACCAGTCTGGTGTCACCCCACTCACTGCAACCCTTTGTGCCTGACCCCTGAGCCAGTTGCTCACCCATAATTTGTTTGTCCAGCTGCGTGCCAGACGGTTTGTCCAGAAGGATCCTGGTAGAAGCCGTATAAAAAGCTTTACTGAAATCCAAAAAGATAGCATCAACTCCCTTCCCTTGATCACCTGGGTGGGTTATCCTGTCATAAAAGAAAATCAGATGTGACAGCCAGGGCTTTCTGCTCATGAAGCCATGCTGGCTGTGACCAATGACTATGTTGTCCTTCAGGTATTTTTCATTACCTCCCAGAAAAATTTTCTCCAAAATTCTGCTGGGCACTGAAATGAAAGGGACAGACCTGTAGTTTGCAGGGTTGTCCCTCTTGCCATTCTTGAAATTCTTGAAAGAATTGGCAGAAGAAATTCTTCTGCCATTCTTGAAGCTTTGCCAGCTTCCTGTAGACTGGGACCTTTCCAGATCTCCATGACCATTCAAAAAGCGCTTTCAGAAATCTTGCAATGATTTCACCAGTTCTTTGAGTACCATGGGATGAATCTCATCATGTGCCATAGATTTACAGGGCTCAAACTGGAGCAGCAAATCCCACATAAGTTCAGGGTTTAGTGGGAGTTTATCATTCTCACAGTCATGGTTGTACAGCTCAGCACTCTAGCACCCCAAGATCCCATCATCAGTTTTTAAAGCATAGTGCAGGAAGCATAGAAGAAAGCCTAGTTGGAGTCCTTGCCTTTTTTTATAATATCTGCCCAATGTCAGAAGGCACTGAACAGCCACATTTGCACTGCCTGTCCCACTTTAACCATTCTCACTGGAGGGGAGGATGAAGTAAGAAATGATTGGAGGGAATAAATTAAGAAGGAAATATAACATTTTTCCTACCTAAGGTAATTCCACACATGAGCCATTACCCTAGCATTCATTTGTTTCTGGTTTTCTTTGCTCATCAGGCACAACTGTGCCTTGGGATATGAAGGAATAGGGCTTCTTCCTTTTTATTTTTTTTTTAATTGTAGGCAGCATACTTTGTAAATCTATGTGTAATGCTAAAGATTAACACAGTTGCATTGTTGTGTTAAGATATGGTGGTGTCAGGAGTACCCAAGGAGAACGGGATTCTTCATGCTGGTGAGATCGCAAGCATGGCTTTAGACCTTCTGGATGTCTGCAGGACTTTTAAGATCCCACACAAGCCTAACACCCTTCTAAAGATAAGAGCAGGAATACATTCAGGTATGTTGAGAAAGCTGCAAAAGAGTCTTCCTCTGGCCTTACAAATGTGCCTGTAGTGGCCATTTCCTCTCCATTAAAAATAAAATTAATTTTTTGATACCCAGTGGAACACAACATAGAGGTCATCCCAAAAGAATAATTTATTGGATACATGGGATATTGGTACCTCAGTTTTGAATACCACATTGGAAACATCCCATAGCCCCCATGTCTTTGTTGATGTGAGTTAGAACTGCCATTATGTGTCTGTTACTTGTCCTTATCAGCTGTTCTCTTCTCAAAACAGTGAGTTGTTTCTTGACAATCTGATCTACCCTTCACTCTCAGACTCCCAGCTCCCTGATTTAATCTGATGTATGATTGCAATTCCTTCTTGATAGACTGCCAGAGCTGGACACGTCCTGTGCAGCCCAGCATCTGCCAACTAATCAGTGTACATTGTCTTACCAAGAAATTTTATCTTCTATGTTTAAATCACTTGTAAGACAGATTTGTAACCCATGTAAAAACAATACCGACATTCAGTCTTTATCTGGTTAACAGATTTAAGATAGTGTAGGAAGCAACCACAAGGCTGTATGACTGATTATGTGATTTATAAACACAAAGTATCTTGCTTTCCATTTCTTAACAGGGGCAGTTGTAGCTGGAGTTGTTGGAACCAAAATGCCACGGTACTGTTTATTTGGAGATACTGTGAACACAGCTTCCAGGATGGAATCTACCAGTGAAGGTAATAAGGAACAAACTGCAGATGGCATTTTAATCATCCCTGTATTAGTTCTTAAAAAAAATGTTAGGCTGAGTTTTGAGTCCTGACCTATTCAAATGATTCTGAATCCTGGAAAGAGGTTCTTGGTTTCTGAGTCCAGTCTGCCTGGGGACAAATTATTTGAGTGATACTCTCTACAACTGTTTTTGTAATCAGATCCCCTTATTTCTCAAGTCTCAGGAAAGGATTTTTGTGGTTTTGAAGTTCTCTACATTAAAAAAGAGTTGGAATAAAACGAAATGAGAGGTAAGTGGTTATGTTCACTGTTTCTATTTGTTCCTGGCACCCAGCTGGATTTAGGGTAAGAGTATTTCATTACTCCTGTTTTGCTGCTGATAACTTTCTCTAATGGAGGACACAAGAGTAGCATATCATGGGAGCTGTGTCTGTGTTCAACCAGTATAGAAGATTATGTATGTGCCCTCTAGAAAAGAGTTTAAACAGTAATTTTGTGGAGGTATTCTCACTGCTTTTTCCTAAGAGATAACAGAGCTCCTAGTTTACTTAGAAAACTTCGTCTTTAGCCAATATGAATATTTGAAACTCAGATTCTGAAATATTTTAGCTGATTGAGTGGTTCAATGTCACAGAACCTTGATTTCTTGTTTCTTTACATTCACGAAATGAAGCTGAGTAGTTTTATGGCTCACATTGTAATGCATTGTATATGAACTAGGCACATACAAGGTTCTTCAAGTTTAATTTAATGGTAAAAACTGATACTTTCAACATCTATCATGATCCACTAAAAACAAGGCAGAAAGGCAGAGGAATGGTCCTAAATGATGGATTTGAAAGTTTTGGAAGGATTTGAGAATCACTAGCATCCATTGCTTCTCATCATTTTTATTTTTCCAAAGCAAATGCTAACATGGATGGCATACATGTAACTTCATTTTCCTTCTGTCAGACTCCCAGATAACTCCTTTCATGTTCCTTGTGTCATCTTATCTGAATGCCTTTAAAACTAATACTTTCAAAATCTGCTTCCATCATTCATAGGTTATCTTTTGTTCTGTATGCCAGGCTCTTTCTCAGATGGTGCATCAGCACTATAGACATAGAAATAAAGACAGAGCATTTATCTTTCAAGCATTTATTTTCTTTTCCTCTTTTTCTGGCCACATACACCTTAAATTATATTACCAAATTTTAACCCTAAGATGATTGCTTTAAAATAGATTAATTACTAGCAATGCGCACTAAAAATGCTATCACCTGGAATTTGAGTGCTAGTGTCCTGTTATCAAGCAAGATGACAAGTTGAAATATAATGTACCTTCAAAGAATTGTTCTGAGATATGTATCTGAAACATAGATCTCCTGATCTACAGGCAGTGTTCTGAGACTCTAAAAAACATTTAAACAAATAAAAGTGGACATTATAGAACTGTCATTTTCTAATATAACAAAAATCAGTTAGACAAACTTAGCCAGTCCTACTATCACCTAGGATTTTTTTTTTTTTAAAAAAAAAAGCATAATGATTGGCTATGTGTCACAGAATGTTACAGGTGAAAAAAAACCTTTTTAATTTTTTTTTTTTTTAATTTTGGCAAAAATTTGGTTTCTAGCAAAAGTAGAAATTCTTCTATCTGTCCTTCTTGGTCCTTCCTCCATCATTTGCAAAAGGCAAGACAAGTGAGGTTTACATGGTTTACATGAAGATAAAATTTCAACTAAGGAAAATCACAATGTTAAAAAATTGTGGAGTTATGTTCATATCATCTCTTCCAACTGTCTTAAATTACAGGTTTGGAGTCAGAGCAACGGTGGCTGTTTCTTTAGTGTTTAGACTAACTGTTCTTTAGTTAGTTTCTTTAGTCTTTAGACTTTGCTGAAAACTAAATGTCCTTTGAAAGCACTGGCTCTTTATTGACCAGGAGGTAGAACTGTGTATCGTTTTCTTTACCAGATGAAGAGGATGTTCATCAGTAGCACAGATAGTCAACTGTGAAGAGTACAAAAATATTATTAGATGCAGAATGTGAAGAGTAGTGTTTGTTGACAGCCCCATGTTTCTCCTGAGATGCTCTCACAAACAGACCAGGATACTGGAGCTTGTGCGCAAACATTTTGAATAACAAATAACAAGGAATGGAATGAAAGACTTGGGAAAAAAAAAAAAAAAACCCCAAGAGAGAGTTCCTTAATGAGTCTTGAAATTTTTGACACACTTTGGGAGATGGATCTGTCTTAGATGTACAAATTGTTTGCTAATATGATATTTATCTTTCTTTCCAGCTCTTAAAATACAGTGTAGTTCAAGTGCATACCAGCTGTTGGAGCAGATTGGAGAGTATGTGTTAGTATGCCGTGGGAATTTACAAGTCAAGGTGTGTATGCAACATTTATACTCAGCTTTTCAGAGAGGAGAGTGTGAAAGTACTCTGGAGTCCTTGAATTTTAACCCATGCAGTCCCCTATATTTTCTAGTCCTCTGTATCTCACAGTACTTTGGTTAGACTAATTCCCATACCTGAAGAGTGCATGTTCACATTTTAAGCCAAGATCAATTTTGTGGACTTGTTCATGGGACAAGTCAGAGACAAAGGACTTAGTCAAGATTGGAAGTCCTGCATGGCACATTCACTGTCATGACTGCTTGAAATCAAAAAAGGTCCTTCACAGACATCACAAATCATCATGTGAGTTCCACAAGAGAATTAACATATATGTGGACCCAGTTTTGGATGGGACTTCAAAGATATTTTTTTTAATTGATACTACTGCTATTATCTTTTAAGGAAAGGTTTTATGCCTCAATTTTCCTCTATGTAAAGTGGTTGACAGGCACATATTTCTCCTTTTGGGACTTGTTTTGAGTTGTAGTAAGAAAATTGTTTCATAAATGACAGTTTATAACCCCATGACTAATATTCTTTCTTAGGGGAAAGGAGACATGGTCACATACTGGCTTGAAGGTAAGAAAGCTTCTGTCACCCAGAAGACAGTCACCAGCACTTCTGTGACTCCTCAAGATGCCAACAGAGTTTCATATAGTCTGATACCAGGTGTCCTTCCTAGTGATCCTCTCTGAAGTCCTGCTTCCTAGTCACTCATTAACTCCTGTATCTCTTTTGCTGTTAGGTCATCCTGCTGAATTAGAAAATTAGAAAAGACATAATACACCCCTTTGGCCTTGTGAATATATTAGCTCAGGCCTTATTCACAGGTGTTTCTCCCAGCAGTGGCACTGAAAATACAAAAAAAAGCAAAAACCCATCTTAAGGAATAATACATAGAAACGGCCCACCAGCTACCAGAGCAGAAGGTAGCTCCCAGTGTTACTTCTTGATGTGGTTTTGATAGCAAATGCTCAGCCAGCAGCCACCATGACCTCAAAATCAGACATTCCAGCCTGTGAGGTGCTCCCACAGGAAGGGAGACAGTATAGTGCTGCTGTTTAGTCGTATCATAAACCCTGTGGGCATGGTTGGTTTTGTGCTGTGAAAGGGAAAAATGAAGTATTGTGTGAGGAAGTGAGATCCTTCAAAAGAGAAGGATGAAAAAAAGAGCTGAGAAATTATAGTGGATACAAATTGAAACAAGTATTTGTATTCCTACTTCCATTTAATCTCCACTGTTTGGGGCATAGAAAGAAGAATTAAGAAAAAAGTCTGGTGTGTTTCCATACAGCCAATTCCTAGTCACACCTGCCATCTTGTTGCAGAAAATCTTGGTAGAGAAATGCAAGATGTTGTGTGCTGTTGCTGAACAGGCTAAAGTTCACTACAAATGCTCTTGTCTTTGGCTGCTCTGGGATTTCTCTGAAAAATAGCTCTTAACGTTAGCTGATGTTTTTGCTTTGATTAAAGTGGTGGTGAACCTACTGTTGCTGGATAGCTGTCTGTCAGTGAAATCAGTCAGCCCTCTGAGTCACTGTGTAATTTAGGACACAGTTTAGGAAAGGTCATTCCTGAGCCAGCATTTCCTGTAAAGAGAGAAGCATCACTACAAGTGGAGTAATTTCTAGATGAGCATGATTCTGTGAGCATTGCTGGTGTTGGCTTTCTTTAAAGATTTACCTTTCAGGGCTAATCTATTTTGAAAAGTTTAGCCCGTTCCTGTTCAGCTGGTTAACAAACAATCCAACAGAGTAAGTGAAACTAAGAGACAAAGGATATCAAGAGTAAAAGCATTTCCACCGTAATGTGAACTAGACTGGATAAAGCTAATTGGGAGGAGATGAAAAGGAAGGACTTTGAGTGGCATAGCACCAATTAATCCTGCTTATTCTGCTCCCTCCAGTCTGTCCCTGATCCTAGGTACAAGTACAAAAACATGCATGTAGTTGCAATATTTCTGGTTTAAATTTATGGAGTTTAAGCAAGCAGCTAACTACTTGTTCATGTTTCTATGTAGCTAGCGTAGCTACATTGCTGCATAGCAGAGCTACAACTTTTAATTCCAAGTACGTGCTATGTGATTGTGATAGCAGTGTCACACTACAGTCTTTCTTCAGCTTCTGTGAGAAGTAAATGCAGCGGTAATGATAGATTTTCAGGGGTGCCTAACACAGGTAGAAAGTTAAATACTTCCAAATTTTGGGAGGTTTTTTTGAACTATACAGAAAAGATGTATATCTTTCTGAGTGAAAGTAAGTCCCAGAAGACTGTGCATCTCAGTGAGGGACACAGACACAGCTGACTTTGGCAAATGAGGTCCCAACATAAAGTCCAGCCAAATTTTTTTTAAATCAAAATTTTTAATTATTTTCACATTTTTTCTAAGCTTAAAAATTCCCTTCTCTTTTTAAAAATTTCATATTAGAAGGTATAGTACAATTACTGGTTTTGTAATCTTAGCAGAACAAACCTTTCAGTTATCAGTAGCCCAGAGATATCCTCTAATACAACCATTTCCTTTATCCAAGTGCTTTCTAGAAATTGTGAAACTGTCTGCTTTATTACAGTGCTTTACGATGTATTAAATATTCTACATTATTATCTTAATGAGTTTGCATTTGTTTACATTTTTATTAAAAAGGTGCATATCCTTATCAAATGTGGATGTGAAAGTGTATGCTTTGTCCACAGTATTTCAGTTTTAACTCTTCTGCTTTATTTTAATGTTTTCTATAGAATTAAAAGATTTTTTAAAAGTGTCTTATGAGTTTAAAGTCTTCTAAATAGAAATGAGTGATGAGTGACCAACGGCAAACTTGCTGGATTGACAGCTTGAACCACTGATGAGTCTTTGGGTAGTGTTCAAGTTCTGCTGAAGACAGCAAAGACTCTTGCTGACTTCAGGAGTCTTAGAGCCTGGTGGTTTTCTATAAAGGAGGTACAGCCTGAAGAGTGCCTGGGTCACCCTACCTCAGTTTTATTGTTACTTCCTGATCCGCTCCTTCAACAGAGCATCTCCAGAGTGAGGATTATTTTCTACAGACTGTTGAAGCTGTCTGATGACTGTGATGATATGACTGACTGTGGAAGATAGAAGTACAGTAGTGAACATTAGAGACACAAACAGAAGTGCCTTCAGTCAACTGGCAAGAATTTTAAGATTAATCTCAGGCATTTTGACAAATGTAGTCAATGACAACAGCCATATTTCAGATGCAGGAAAGCATTTACCAGTTGTAAAACTGAAGTATGATAACCAGCACAGTGCTCATCTCATCTGTGAGATGCTTTAAATCCACAGAGATTCACATCCCAGATTTGGAACTAGTCAGCTAATCTAGCAAGCATTCTTTTCTAAAATGGCACTATATACTAGAAATATGTGATGTGTTCTTCCTTTTCTTGATGTTTTTATCCATGCCAGAAAATGGGAAAGCAATTGCAATAATAGACTGAAGAAGTGAAGGTGATATGTACTTTATAGATCAATTCACAGAGTGGGCATTCATTTTCTGCTGTCATGCAAGATAATATAGAGGATACTAAGACTCTATTCACAACGTGGTGATTTTATTGGAAAGATTGTGCATTCTGATTATTGTTTATTACAGCTCCATCTACCTGGCAGTGAGAATGCAGGCAGGAACATTAAAAAAAAATCACACAACACAAAAACTGACTTATGAAAGTCTTTTATTAGATTGATAAACCTTCACTATATTGTTTCAACTTTAATATTAATGAACAGACTGAATAATCACAATATTTAAAAAAATCACAAGTAAAGCCAAAAATTCATTAATGTATTTCCAAGTGTAAAACTTCCTAGATTTTATTCAAACCATGGGCATTGGAAAAGACTGCTTTTTGCCACCAGAAGTTATTCTTTATCCCCTAGATTAGGTAGCAAACATATTTTACTTAGCTTGTTATTGGTGTGGGGGAGGGGGGGGAATCCCAATTCTAAGGTTCTTTTTTATTTTTGCAAACGGAACAGTTATCTGCTTCCTTGTACAGCTAATTAGTCAAATTAATAAATTAATTTGTTTAAATAAAAGGGAAGTGAAATCAGGTGTCCTTTGCAAACAATGCAGGGGCATAAAATGAGTGTTGAGCCTGACTGTGCAGTCAAAGATGCAGTGTCTCTTTAAGATCAATGTCTGATCAGTATGAGATTTCCCCAGCTTGCAGAACATCTCTTCCACCTGCTCAGACCCCCAAAAATTACTAATAGCCCTTCCATCTGAATTGACCTCAAAAGCAGAAATCTTTGGTTTTTTTAAGAGTGTCTTTCTGGGGCTGTCCTTTCAAACCTGTAAAAAGACAAGGCTATGCAAGATTATTCTGCTTGTACTCCAGCTGAGCACCGTCTGCTTTTCAGATAATGAGCACTTTGTCCTCCTAATTCCTCTCCCAATTCTTCCCCACTACAGTATAAAACATTGCATTGTATAATTTTATACATTCTAAATTGGAATCCAAAGATAAAATATTTTGCAATAAAATGTTCTCTCCAAATAAAATATGGGAAAATTGCCTTTCCTCCTAATGTAAATTTGGTTTTAAATTTAAATGCACTTTCAGATATAGAGATATAACCTCCAGAGTCTGAAACGTGATAGAGTGGGTGTTTAAAGTTTCTTTGTGTGGGAACCCTAGTGACTGAAACCTTCCAAAGAACACCCATGAGTCTACATGATGCTAATTAATGTCCCACAGCATAGTAACCACAGTCCTCTGGTTCACACAGGGAAACAACCCATCCCACCGTCTTATTTGTACACCATCTTCCCACTGCACTATGTCTTAAACACATATGCAATTCTTTTTGGAACTAAATTGAAAGGACTGGATTCAACAGTTTTCATAGAGCACTAAGTTTGACCTGGAAGCTCCACATGAAATGTTTAGTGTTAGACTTTGGCGAAATTTGCCTTGGATTTCAACAGCAAAAAAATAAATACTTCTTACCAAGAGTGCCAAATATGAAGCTAATATAGGAGCATTCTTATGTTCATGACTGTGCACAATTGCTGATTATTACTGCATTTCATACTAAAATAGAGTAGTGTGAAAATAAGTGTTTTGATGAGATCTAAAATCGGATCCCCACTACATGGTAATTTTTTTCCTGTAGTTCTTGTATCATGCCTTCAGGCAGGAAAACATTCTCTGGCCCTTCTGGAGGAGCCATTTGGATAAGCTACCAATGATACAATACACACATGGAACAATGCACTAAACATACTGGTTTTGTGATCAGAATTCAACACAGTTAACATGACAAAGTAATGAAAGTGTGTGATGCCTTTTTGGTCTCTTTTGCTTTTATGAAGACCTCTTCTGTTCTACTCTCACTAGAACATGAACAAACCCAGATTTTCAAAGTGTTTAACCCTTTTTTCACTCCCTGAGGAGTGAAAAGGACACTTTAGGTTGAAAAAAAAAATGCTAGAAATGTATCTTTCAAAACTGACTAAAGGTTCAGGGTGTTTACCAATGGTTTGGGGAAATGCTGAATGCAAATCACTGGAAAAATTCAGACTTCAATTTCCAGGTATTCACAGGGGCCATACTGAAACACAGACAAGGAATATCTGTTGGATGAACTCTGTTGGAAGAACTGTGCGTTCTTAGAAAGCCACAACAGAGTTGTTCTTAGAAGTTTTTTCTCCTAAAGAACTGAAGGAATTTTAAATGGCAGCAATAGACTTGAGCAGAAAATCTGGGTAAAGTGTTGGAAAAACACCTCGGAGAAGATCTCAAATTACTATGTTGCTATGACTGTGCATTCTGTTACCTGCCCTTGCAGGCAAATGTTTAGCATATATACACACACCCATCCAGGGTGCAGCTTGTAAGTAAAACCATTAAGCATAAACACTTCCATGTATCTGACACAAGGTTAATCCATGCAACTGCTCTGAACACAAAACACACAAAGATTTAAAAACTAATGAAAGCTGATTCTTCATGTCTGCTAAAGACAATAGAGCGTCTGGAATTCTAGCACCGATAGGATTGCTAAATTAAAGGTAATGCTTACCTATGAAAGTTTGCCAGGGTGCATGAAAAGTGACTTCTCAATCCACTCTCTCTGTGGTTTACAGACAGAAAAGGGCCCATGCCACCAGAGAAGTAACAAACCCACTGACAGTTCTCCCTGTAAGGATTGTATGTTCAGACTGGCTGCAGAGTGGAAACGGGCTCAGCATGAGCTGCTTTGCAGCTGATACCCCATGCCATGTGTCAATACTACCTCTAGCCTATATATTAAGACACTCTTCTACAAGTTTTAATACAATTTATATTAGAAGCATCTACAGAAACCTTTCAGGACTCAAAAGTTTCCTATGCCATGACTTTACTGGCAACATGCTGAGAGTCAAGGTCTTATGTGCTGATTGTGCTCTGCAAGTAAATAGGCTAGTCCCCACTCATACATGAAAATCAGGTTGTCAGTGCTTTGTGGCCTGACAGTAACCCACCTCTGACCCATGGCAAAATCCAAAGCTTTTGCTGCAAGAGCTGACAATATAACTGAATGTCTCAACATAACAGCTTAGATTGGGTGGATGATGTAGTGTCAAATTCTACACCCTGGCTGAACACAGGAGCTCACGCCGTGAAGTTTGGTATGTAGCAGCAGATATGGTGAGAGCGGTTCACAGTAGCTGTTACTCCACTAAATTACAACATAATAAATAGTTACAGGACTGCAGAGGATTTGGATCAGAGCGGGAGGAACTGCCTCTGCAAGAGGATGACATTGCTACAGAATGCAGCTCAAGAATACAACACAGTGCAGAGCGACACACTCTGAGCACACTCACCTCTTACTTTTTCCGCTCCTGGCCAAAAGGACCCGCTCTTGTTTTGCGCTCAGGAGGACAAAGTGCATACTGATTGAAATTTCAAATTGTCTTGTAAAGACTCTGCAGCGATCAGCTTGTATGACTGTAACAATGCTACTTATAACAGAAATTTAAACAAAGCAACACAAAATTGCCTTTTGTTGATCTGCATATCATATTGTCTCTTAAAAGAAGATAAACTACACTGTAGCACTATGATAAATGCTATTCCAAAAATAAAGTTTATATATCTTAGGAAACTTCTCTAAATGTCCAAATTACTGTTTTCCATGAAATGCTTTATACACCCTGCCACTTTAGGACTAAGCAATATGTGGTTCACAAGACATTTATCCCCCAAGATATTTATCCCCCAAACTGAGCTCCCCTACAAGTTCATGCATTGTTTGGAAGAGAGCATTGAGGCAAGAAGTGGGACTCTGACCCAAAGGTTTTTTAATGTAGCAAGAACAGAAAGAAGCTCTCATCTCTGGTCACAGCTTGGAATCACACCCCAAGCTGTGGTATCCTGAAACCAAATTCAGACTAGAAGCTGCCTCTGAAAAGTAAAGTGATTATTTCTGCTTTTTCTAAGATCACAAGTTCTAGTGTCCACATGAGCTGAATGAAAATCAAGTCCCAGGTGCTCTCTTATCTGCATAAAAAATTTGAAAATGCTGTCATAATGTCAGTGTTCAAATATGCATTAGATTTCTACTGGCAAAACTACAAATGGTCACTTTATTATAAAAATACCTCAAACCAACAAAACCATGAAACCACCCAAAACAACAAAACCAAACAAAACCCAAACCTTAATACCTAACCCCCCCAACAAACAAAAAGTCTAAATCCCTATCATTTTCAAATTTTAAAATTCATATTTTTGATGGCCAAATTCATCAATTTCCATTCCATCCTCTATTAAACTAGCAGGAAACAAAAAGGAAAAAATAAAAAAGATTTCAGAGGCAGTACTAATTTATTTCTCTAATTTCAAATTCTTACACTTTCAATAAACAAATCTAGAGGATTATGGTATATTAGCCTAAAAATATTACTTAAAGTTGTATTTTGAATGAATGGAGGGATGACATTGCCTGTAAATATCAGATTTTAAACATGTTTTTTATACTTTCTATATTGTGAGAAGTTTTCACTCCCATTAAACTTTGCTTGAATATAAGCATTCTCTCATTTTTACACTAAAAATGGAATAAAGCACATGACTCAGATCTGCATGTCTGTATATCAAGCTATATATTTACTATTCCATTTGTCACTAGAGTTTGCTGTCTTGTCTTGAAAAAGCCCACATAACTTTTGACAGAGAACATCTAATCTGGACAAAATGGAGAAACTTGACTTCTTCCTATATATATATTTGCAGAACTGTACAAATCTAGGTTCCCAGCGGGCTGGTGCCTTGCTCTCTTCTGCAAGGCAAGCGATTACTCAGAACCCTGTCAAAGGCAGCTGGCAGGACCCAGTAGCCTGTTTTCTCATGGTGGGTCTGGTCCCCAGGGATGCTGAGCACCCCTGGGCACACAATGAGAACCCCCACCTGCTCTGCTTAGAAGCAGAAAACAAAAGACCCTGTTTGTCATCACGTTCATCAGCAGAATTTTAGCTGTTGGCTTCACAGGTCATGAAAGAAGACTTCCTGGTGCCAGCAAAGACTTGCTCTGCACATTGCAGAATCAGGTCCTGCAGTGACTAAGCCTAAGCAGGAGGCAAGCTGCTGACATCAACTGAGTGCTTTTATGTGGAAGTCGAACGTGTCAGGGAGAGGGTCTGTTTTTGTGGAATTCCTTTTCTCATTGGATAAAACCTGGGCTGCACAGACTGCAGGTGTTCATTTATTACCACAGTACTGTTGCTGCATGCCTGAGCAGCACAGCTGCCTGTAACCACCTATTCAGAGTTTTTGCCTGACTTCAACTAGCTAGTGTTTTTTGAATTTATCCTAGTAGTATCCAGATGTCCCACGAAAGCCTGGCCAAAGGGTCCACATCTTATTTGGTCTGAAAGACACCAAGCTAGCCAGAAAATTGTTTCCTTCTTCTGGAAACATGTTCAGACCGGTTGTCTGTTACGATTTGACACAAGTTTCTCAACAAACAAACAAATACACACGTAAGTATATGTATAAAATTTACATTCACTTTCCAAACAATTCCATAGGCATGGAAAGCCTCATTTGAGTGCAAAATTCCTTTTAATTTTCTACACAACATCTCAGGTTGCTACAAATGAAAGGCTGTTCTTATTTCCTACTCTGGTAATTCAATACATTTCTCTGGTACAACCTATGGTTGACAAAAACCATCTAAGTAGGAGCAGCTATTAAGACTTTCATCACACAGGAACTTTTTGGCATTCTGGGAGGTTGGTTATAGGAACTGGGGCTTTGTGAGATGTTAGCAAATTACTCTATGGTTCAGCAACCGTTACCCTAAGACCTGAACACCTAGAGTAGCTGCTTAGTATGCACACTGTGTTACCCCACATCTCTGTTCCCTACACCACAGAGGTCAGGTAAGATGTTTATGCACAGCACGGAACATGCAACTTAGTGTTGCACAGAACAGCCAGGGTTTGTATTTCAGTATGTAAACTGCAGGCTCTGAATTTGAATGGTTAATCTTCATTACCCACTTCACATTTTCTTGCTATGTATCCATAAGCTGTGAAAAAACCATCTGTCAGTCAGGTCCTCTGTTCCCTTCTCCCAGCAAAGCATGGCTTTGAGACCCCTGAGTGGACTGTCACCATGCATTCCCCATACAGAAATATCTGGCATTTTAGAAAAGGCACAAGAAAATGGCATTTTCAGAAGAGTCAGATCCCACTCAGAACATAACTCACAGAAGTCTATTCCTGAAGATTTTTGAGGTACTGAAATATATTTTAAAGACCTGAGTTCACTGACATCTGCTCCTAGTCTCTGCAAGACCTGTGTCATATTCATGTTGCATTCTCCTTATCAAGTATGCCTCTAAAATCCAAAAGTATTAGAAACATTCCAGTGAACTCTAGACCAGTGGAAAATTAAACACATCTATGTTCATGCTATTGATGATGGGTTAGTCTTTGAAAACTCTCCTGAGCCTATATGGTTCCTAGGAGTCTTTCAGAAGAGCCCATGGGGTCAGGACATCTATTCCTTGACACAAAGGAAAATAAAATCCAGCAAGGACAAAGGGAGGCAAATGATTTCTACACTCCCTGACATCAGGCAGCTATTGGAGTTCATGCTGACATCTCTCAGTCCCTCCCAAAATGAAGTGACAGTATTTCAAAAACTTATTCAGCCATGGAGCACCACATTTCCTACAGACAGCTCCAGAGTTTCATTCAGCTCTTGATCTCAGCTGACAGCCACTGCTGCCCTTCTGCCAGTGTGCCTACAGGCTTGGGTACCACAGGCAACAGGAAAACAAAAGGGAGGGAAAGGGAGAAAATAAAATTAAAATTAAATTTTTTGTTTTCCAAAAATGAAAAATTGAATTCTTTAACCTTTAAACATGCTTGTTTACTTACAGAAAGCGTACTTCAGGCACAAAAGGTTTGAGTATCAGTCACATACCACTTTAAATTGAAATAGTATCAGGATTGTCCCATGCAGTCAGCTATATTATCCCCTATCAAGAAGTTGAAGTTTCAGTTTTTGTATACATACATATATATAAAGTATGCATCTTTCACACAATGGTCTCCTGGTCTGAATTGACTCCAGTGGGGTTTATGTAACAACAGTAGCTGTCATAAGGGCTGTTATCCTTGTAAGAGCAGACAATGATACTATCTTTAGGAGCCACAAAAATGTTGTCTTCAATGTCAGGGCAAGGAATGCTGTCCCTGCTGGGAGAAGAGCTCTTCTTCTCCAAGGCACTGTATGTGGAGCCATCTCCCACGAACACATTCTCTGGCATCTCTGGGTAACAGCTCTCCAGGTATTTCAGCATCTCCTCCTGCTCCACCTTTTTGGTGAGGCTCTTGCACTCTGCCGTGTCAGCGATCGTGGTGCTGGTGGTGCAGATGAACACGGTGTCCTCTCTCCTCAGCCCTCTCCTGTCCTTGCGGTAAGCTTTCCTGGCCAGCTCGTCACAACTTCCCTTGCCAGACTCCAGGTCCGAGGGGGTCCTTAGCAGCTCCATGACATCCCGGTCCCTGATTTCCTTACAGCACGGACGCATGTTCTCGGGACATTTGGTGCAGCCGTCGGTCTTTCTGGTGAGGGCGATGGCGGCAATGCCCGGCAGGCAGATGGCCGGCCCGATGGCCAGCAGCGGGATGTCTCCCAGGGTCTCTCCCTTGATGCCAGACACGGTGAACATGAAGCCGAACACCAGAAAAACGCTGACCAGAGCCACCACAAGCCCCGTCCGGGGGTTGATGTCGTCGGGTCTCAGGGTCCGCGCCATCCAGCTGGTGCGCACGGGGACACTTCCCTCCGCCGCAGCGCCCCTCGGGGCAGGGGACAGACGCTCCCCGGCAAGCCTCCGAAGTTTCCCGGGCAGCGAGGCACGGAGCACCCCGACAGCCGGCGTCGCTCGGCTTTCCCTCGGCGGAGCCGCAGACGGAGGGCGGGCCGGGGCCGGGAGCTGTCCTGCCTCCTGCCTCCTCCCTCGCTCCCTCCCTCCCTCGCTCGTTCCCTCGCTCCCCGGAGCCGGTCGGAGCGGCTCCGCCGCCTGCAGCCCCGCCGCGCCCTCCCACGCTGCCGGCGGGCGCAGGGGGCTCGAGCCCTGCCGAAGGCCGGGCGTGGAGAGACCGGGCGGCTTCCAGCAGCAGCGGCCGGGGAGACAGCTGCCGCGAGGGTTCACCTGCCCGCTGTCCGTCTCCTCCTCCTCATCCTCAGCCGGCCCCAGCGGAGCCCCGCACAGCCGTGAGTACGCGCACCGCCCGGCGCGGGATGCTGCGGGGCCGGCGCGGGGGCTCGGCGGGCTTGCCCCTACCTGATGGCCACCGCTGCTGGGCCGGCTGCTGCCGCCACCCCGGGCAGCCTTTCCCTCTTGGGCGAAAGGGAAAGGACCCCCGACGGGCGCTCTTCCTCGGGAAGCCGGCATGTGCATCCTCCGCACGGGCCCCCGGTCCTAAATTCTCTTCTTCGGTGAGGACGGGGCTTGCGAAGTAAATTGGCTCCTGAGCAGACAGCAGTCCTGCCCCGAGTCTTCTTCTGAGTTAGGCACCTGTGGAGAGCAAGGCTTCAGGAGATGCTCTGTGGCAGCTGGATTTCATCCTGAAGGTGGCCCTTAGGGATAAAGTCTCTCCTGATGTTACTCCTTCCCCAAGAATGAACAGAGATGTTGGGGTTCCCTTGGTATCCATGGCCTGCCGACTGTGATGGTGACGTTCTGTCCCTGTGATTTGATGCACTTCAGTGATGGTAATTTGAAGTAAGCACCACCAGCTGAATGAGTATAGAAAAGGATCTCAAACAGGTTGGAATGTGGAAAGGCAGCAGCATCTTCAGGCAGGTTGCCAGTGATACAAAAGACTAAATGCTTTCACCTGGGGCAGAGATACTGGGAGACAAAAAGGAGTGATACCAGAAAGCTTCCAAGAAAGTTAAGGAAACAGAAAAGGACACTCTGAAATAAAATTTTGAAACCAAGTTTTTAAGTCTTTAAGTTTTCCCATTAACATGATTCATTTTCCTCATACTACAAACTTGGAAAGCTCAGAGAAGCCAGTTTAGAAAACACTCAGATGTTTCTCAGGTCATGAAAAGCATGAGTTTTATTTATCCTCCCTACAGCACAACATCAACAGAGCACCTCTGTGTTGTAGATGTCAAACTGCCTTGCAGAGGGCAAGTCCAAGAATATAATTTTGTAAGTGGGAACAACTCCTCCCTTACAGGACACTTTGTAAATGGGGTGTCAAGTTATAGTATTTACTGTTTCATTTGAAGGATGAGTAAATAGAAGAGGTACACAGTGGGGAGAGTTTTTAACTCAGTGGCAATGGCCTGGGTTTGAAATTAAAAGTTTGTAATGGACCACAATCAATATTGCACCTTGTCTCCAGAAAATTGTCCAGTAAAATTCACACTGAACCTCTCACCTGTTGCAGAGCGGGCTGAAACAGGAACGTTTTGGACTCTGTTAGAAATACCTTTCTTGACTGAAAGATTTAAAAATCAAAACCTTCCGGCTAGCACAAGTTAACTTCTACTTTTGCCACTGTGCAGCATTTGGTAGTATGAGAAATGACAGTAGCGTTCTCAGCTCCTATTTTCCAGAGTGAAATTTTGCTGTTTCTTTCTATCTGCTGTTATTCAGAGACACAGCTTTTATGTCCTTACATTGGAATGAATAATGCCCTTTTTTTTATCCATCAGCTAGATTCTGTATGAAAGGAAGTGATCAATCTTCAGCATCCCTGTCCCACATAACTAAAATGTTGTAAAGTGTAAGTTATGAAGTTATGAGTATGTTGATAACTAATGCCAATGAAAGTCACTGTTCCTACTCCCTGACCCTCCTTCATCTCCCCTAGTGCATTTGGATAGTTTTTCAAAAAATTGAATATTGTTCTTTTGTTGAAAAACAAATTATGATGCCTGGGAAAAGCAATTACCTGAAGCTGTACTCATCAACAGTCCTTCAGAGATAGAAAAAGGACACAGAAATGTAAATATTAGTGGCATTTGTGGAGGGGAAAATTGCTGTAAGAGCTGAAGTACATGTCAGAATATCTAACAGGAGTAAAAATGGCCCTTCAAATTTAAGCGACAGGCTTACTGAGATGGAAGAGGGAACATCTACTTTGGAACAGAAAGCTGTTAGTGGACAGAAAAACACAGAAAATGTCAGGACAAAGGTGGAACTAAATGTCTTCAATTTGTCCCTTTGTGAGTGATTTCAAGACAAGATTGTATGCTTCCAGCAGGAGGGGATAGAAAGGGAAAACAATCACCCAGTTCCAGGAAAGCATGCCATGATTGTTAAAATTGTCTTCCCAAGCTAGAAATCAAGAGATCAGCAAGTGCCACTTGACAAAACCGAGCAACAATGCAAATGGCTGCATTTTCTATCCTGTTCATAACTAGAGAAGAAAAATTACTCCTTTGAAGTGAAGTATGTTTCTGTTCCGGTGCTGTACACAAAGATTAGGTACTCAACCACGTTTTTACCTCAGTTTTCAATGGCAACCTCTCTTCCCCCCTCTTGAGTGGATGGGCAGCAGGATGGGGACTGAAGGAAAAAAGTGCTCTCAACTGTAATAGATCAGGGCTGTGACCACCTGAAGAGCCTGAACACATGTGTCTATGGGATCTGATGAGATGCTGTGCTGGTTTTGTCTGGAGTAGAGTTAATTTTCTTCACAGAGGCTGGTATGGAGCTGTATTTTGTACTTGTGCTTAACACAGGGTTGATAATAAGAGATGTTTTCATTATTGCTCAGCAGGGCTTGCACAGAGCCAAGGCCTTTTCTGCTTTTTGTACTTCCACACTGGTGAGGAAGTTGGGAGTTCATGGGAGATTGGGAGGAGACACAGCCAGGACAGGTGACCCAAAGTAACCAAAGGGATTTCCAGACCATGTGACACCATGCTCAGGATATAAAGTGGGGTGAAGAAGGAGAAAAGGTGGGACATTTGGAGTGATGATGTTTGTCTGCCTAGGTCTGTGTCAGGTGTGATGGGGCCCTGATCTCCTGGAGATGGCTGAACACCTGCCCATGGGAAGCAATGAATTAATTCCTTGTTTTGATTTGCTAGTATGCATGGACTTTAGTGTCCCTACTAAACTGTCTATACCTCAATCTATGACTTTTCTACCTTTTACTCTTCTGATTCTCTCTCCAGTTCCAATGGTAGGGGGGTGAGTGAGCAGCTGCTGGGGCTTGGCTGCTGGCTGGAGTTAAACTATGACAGATGCTTACCCAAGTCCCAAGGGAATTAGATCACACAGTTGCCAAGACAGTCTCCACGGTACTTGAAAAGTCCTGGCACTCAGGTGAAGTCCCAGTGACTAGAAGAGCAGAAATATTGGACCCACCTTTAAAAAAGGTAGGAAAGAGAACTGTGGGAACTACTGATCTCTCAGTCTTCCTGGACTGACATTTCCTATTAAAAGCTACCCAGTAGCTCTCTAAATTGTCTAGAGAAGGATTTAACAGGTGGGCTGTTCAGTGGGTAAGGAATTAGTTAAACAGTCACATCCAGAGGGTAATGGTCAACAGCTCAATCTTCACATGAACATTGGTAATAGATGGTGTCCCTTAGGGATCTGCCTTGGGACAAGCACTGTTTAATGCCTTCCTCAGTAATGGAAAACGATTGGCAGGTTTGCAGCCAACCTGCTTTGAGTGGTTTGAGGGTGCTTTCGACACCACAGAAAGTAAGGATGCCATCCAGAGGGACTTGGACAAGTTTGAGAAGTGAGCCCCTGAGAGTCTCATGAGGTTTAACAGGACTAAGTTCAAGGTGGGTGAGAGGCTGGACATGACCCAGCCATAGGCATTCCCAGCCCAGAAAGCCAAACGTGTCCTGGGCTGCAGCCAAAGCAGCGTGGGCAGCAGGGGAGGGAGGGGATTCTGCCCCTCTGCTCTGCCCTGGTGAGAGCCCACCTGGAACCCTGCACCCAGCTCTGGGGTCCCAGCACAGGAAGGACATGGACCTGTTGGAGTAAGTAAGGAGTAGGGCCACCAAGATGATTAGAGGTATGGAGCATCTTTCCTACAATGAAACGCTGAGAGAATTGTTGAACCTCCTGCGATTCCCATGGGCCCATTTCTCCATCTCACCCACATCCCTCTGCATGACATCCTGTCCCTCACACCACTTACCTTGGTGTCATCTGCAGTTTTGTGGAGGGTTCATGTAATACCCTCGTCTATGTCATTAATGAGATATTAAATAACACTGGTCCCAATACCAACCCCTGAGGGACATCTCTTGTCACTGATGTCCATT
Source organism: Pyrgilauda ruficollis (assembly GCF_017590135.1). Taxonomy (NCBI): domain Eukaryota; kingdom Metazoa; phylum Chordata; class Aves; order Passeriformes; family Passeridae; genus Pyrgilauda; species Pyrgilauda ruficollis. The sequence continues at coordinate 1,639,445 of NW_024529377.1, forward strand.
GGAACTGTTACCGGTACCCAATTGTAGCTGTTGACCACTACCCTCTGAATGTGACAGTCCAACTAATTCCTTATCCATCTAAAAGTCCACTCATTAAATCCATCCCTCTCTAATGTAAAGAGCAGGATGCTGTAAGGGACAATGTCAAAGGCTTTACAGGGGATAAATGACATTCACTGTCCTTCCCTTGTCCACTGATGTAGTCACTGTATTCATTCTCTATTTCCAGTCACTGGGGATTTCCCCTGACTGCCATGGCTTTGCAAATATGCTAGAGAGTGATTTGGCAACTACATTAGCCAATTCTCTCAGGACTTTCTGGGATGCATCTCAGTGGATCCCATATGTTCTAATTCCTCAGATAATCAGGAACCTGATCTCTTAAGAAAGGAACCACTTTTCTCATCCAGTCCCCACCTTGCTGTTCATCCACTCAAGAGGTGTGGGAAGAGAGACTGACAATGAAAAAGTTGCTGGGTATCTCAGCCTTGTCTCATCCGTTTTTTCCGGTTTTCTAGTCGTGTCATAAGAGCAGTACATTTTCTTTTACCTTTCTTAATAACCATGGAGCAACCAAAACAGATATTTGGATAAGCAGCTTTAGATGTACTACAGTCCTTTTGGTTTTTTATGTAGGTTTGAAGATAGAGAGCAGAAAACGATGGACTGAGATGCATGTGGTGGAAAGGGTACCAGTTGAATAACAGGTAATTTTTCCTGGTACTTCTTTCTTAAACCCTTCTCTGAACCTGCTGTTTTGCAGATACAATTATCTGCTTTGGTCAATGGCTTTTTGAAGAGCAAAGACTTTCTCTGACCAGGAAGTACTGCAAAATCCATGGAAAAGTGTGTGTGCCATAATTTTTAGTATCCTAAAATTAAAAGATCTGGCAGATGGAGTTTTGAATTAATACATTGCAATTGTCAGCTATCTTACTTATCTCATACCATGCAAGAACTCCATAAGCCCTTAATAACATCATAAGTGAAATTAGACTCTAATTTCACCTTCCAAGGTCTATGGCAATGCTAAAACTTTGTACTGTTTTTGAGTGTGGGATCATATAAGTCCTATCTGTAATTTGGATATGGAACATGGGACTTGTTTTGCTAGCAAGTTCTGTGTGGATTGGGATACTCGAGTTTCAAGCTTTTACACTAATGCACTTGTGCACATATTTGAGCCACGTGGTTAGCTTGAGGAGACAGTCAGTCATTCTGCTGAGGTCACTGGCAGGCGCTCAAACCTGCTCAAGAGCTGCTTCACAAAAGTTCTTCCTGTCTCCAGCAAGTACTCCTTGCTGAAAGTGGATGCTGAATGCGCAACATCCATCTCCAGGACTTTTTGTACATTGTGTTTTCTTGGCAGCATATACAAAAGAAAATACTTGACAATTTTTTTGTAATGTGCAACTATGTGCTGTGATCCTCATATGCCTCTGATGAAAGATTTTTTTTTCCTCTATTTGAAAATGTTTGTTGTTTACCCAGCTTCACATAACATAATTACCTTAATTCTAGTTCTTATGGGGGTCTGTGTAGCCACTTCAGCCTCTTCCATGCCTCTGGACAGCTCTGAAAAGTTCTCTGAGTCTTCATGTCCTCAAGCACAAGAAGTTCACCTGAGGGAGGATTTTTGGGCTCTGACTGTTCACTCAAGCCCCTGGGTCTTGCTCTTTGTAGACAATCATTTGTGCTTGACTGCTGCTTGCTGGCCAATTGGCCGGATGTCCACATCTGCTGGTGAAAGCATCTGATCAATAAACAAGGGGCAAAAGAGAAATATCAGATGCCTGAAGGGCTTTTGTTTTGTCACTGAGCCATCACACCAGGAGTGGGATTCAGAAACCCTGGTAGTGAGTCATGCATCCGTCTTGAGGTGACCTCGGGGACCTAGCAGGATTGCTGTGGAAGAGGTACAGGCTGCTGTATGAGTCACGGCATCAGGCAATAAATTAGCCAATATAATTCACTCGGAACTTTATCTATCTGCATCGCTCTGCCTGATGTGCTCTTTCCCTATGGGAAGCTTCTGATTAAATATACTTTATTTCTTCTATCGAAAATTGCTCACAAAAGATGCAATAAACTCAGGGGAGTCACCCCAAGTACTGTGTGTTATGCACAATGGTGAATAACGGGTAGCTTGCTTTGTCCTAGAGAACTTAGCAAACACTTCTTAAAGGGGGTCTCTAATTGAGTTGCTTGTCTGTGAAGAAAAAGGAAGGGAAAATAGGTTTTCTTGACCTACCTCTGCAGAAGAAGCTAATAATTTTTGATATGCTGGAACACTTTTAAAGCAGTTTTAAGCATAATGATGACCATGTATTAGGGTACTTGCAATGACTAATTCTTTCTGTGAAGCTTACTGACATCCTTCCTGTCTGCTTAGGAAAATTTAGTATAAAACTAAGGGAACTGATCAAAAGGCTATGCATGTTCCTTGCAGGCTCTGGAAGATTGGAACTTCCCAAGCCAATTAAACCTGAAGCAAATTTAAATGGGAATGGATATCATCAAAGTCTGTAGCTCATTTAAACAATGCAAATATGTCTTAAAAAAAAAAAATTCCTATGCTGTGGATATAAAAGAAGAAATTAAATCTTTGCCATAGCAGTCCTGATTGCCTGACCCATGATTACTTCATACCACATCTGCACCTTTGCTAAGGCGTACCATCTAATCCAGAAAAATATTTCCAGGCATATGAATTACAAGAAAATAATCAGAAGCAGTCAGCATGGATTCACAAAGGGGGAAGTCATGCTTGATCAACCTGGTAGCTCACAGTGAAATGGCTGGCCTGCTGGATGAGGGGAGTGTGGGTACTGTCTGCTTGGACTTCAGGAAGGCCTTTGACGCTGTCTCCCATAAGATCCTCCTAGAGAGGCAGTTGTTGTAGGGGTTAGGTGAGCAGACAGTGAGCTGGGCTGAAAGCTGCTCGAATGGGCAGACCCAAATGCTGATGATTGGTGTCGCAACATCTAGCTGAATGCTGGTGACTAGCAGTGTGTCCCAGGGGTCAACACTGGGTCCTTCTACAATCTTCATGAATGATCTGGATGATGAGGCAGAGTGCACAATCAGGAATTTTTCAGAGAACATAAAAGTAGGAGGAGCAGCTGATATCAGAGAGTCATGTTACCATCACAGGGACATCAACAGCCTTGAGAAATGGGTTGACAGGAGCCTAATGAAATTCATCAAGGGGAAATGCCAAATCCTGCACCTGGGGAGAAAAAAAATATATATATATATAAATGCTAGGTCCTGCCCGGCTAGAAAGCAGCTTGATAGAATAGGATCTAGGAATCCTGGAGGACACCAAGCTGAACATAAGACAGCAGTGTGCCTTTGTGGCAAAGAAGGAGAATGATGTCTCTGGCTGCATTAGAAGGAGTATTGCCAGCCAGCTGGGAGGTGCTCCTGCTCCTTTATGCAGAGCTGATGAGGATATCCCTAAAGTACTTTGTCCAGTTCTGTGCTCCTCGATACAGTAGAGCCATGAACATGTTGCAGAGAATCCATGCTTCAATGGACCATTCAATGGAAGGGTCATTAGGATGACTGAGGGACTGGAGCACCTTTGCTATGAGGAAAGGCTGAGAGAGCTTGGCCTGTTCAGCCTGAAGAGAAGAGGGCCCAGAGGGATGTCCTCAATATCTATGAGTGCATCAAGGGAGGTCACAAAGAAGACACAGCAGAGCTCCTTCCCGTAGTGCCCAGTGACAGGACCAGAGGCTGTGGGCACAAACAGAAACATGGGAGGTTCCCTCTGAACTTCAGGATACACTTTTCCATTGTGAGGATGACCAAACACTAGGGCGGGTCACCCAGAGAGGTGGTGCAGTCTCCATCCTTGGAAATACTCAAAAGTATTTTTGAGTATTGCCCAGGACACAGTCCTGGGCAATCTGCTGTAGATAACTCTGCTTGATTAGAGTTTTCTTCCAACATGCACCATTCTGTGATTCTTTTATGGCAGAGAAAATGATGGATGAGTGTGGCCATGTGTGCATGCACAGACTTGTCGGAAACCAGGACACCCCTCTGGGTGCCTTGGATGACACGTGCCCCTGGCAGGGGGCCGGGGAGTCCTGGCAGGAAGCCAAAGACACTTGGGATTTTGATCCTAACACATGGAGCAAATTACTAACCTTGTATAAAGAATCACAAGTCACAGAAGTTTAAGTAGAGTAATAATGAATTAATCACCAGGTGAAAAGTGGAGTTCTGGGGATTTTGCTATAGGGGGTCTAGGAGGCAAGATGGAGGGATCTGGGTGTTGTCCTATTCTTCTTCCTTCTTCTTCCTAGCCTCCATCTTCTTGGTATGTTGGCACATTTGGATTGGTTTAAAATAGAAGTAGACAGTCTAACATAGGTGATAGATATTGGAAAATAATGATAAATAAAGTACACGTAATTCATAGCATAAAATGTAGACACCAGCTCAGGGGTGGGCAGTGTGCCCTTGACAGATCTGCTGAACAGACCTCTGCAGGTCTGAAAAGAAAATATTTTAGATAAGAGACAATAAACAACCTTGTGAACCAGAGCTAGAGAATTCTGACTCTTTGTTTGACCATCGGGCTGGGAAAAAGGGACTCTCGGGGTCATCCTGAAAGCAGGAAACCCGGGACAGACTGAGCACTCTCTCATCACTGTCTGCAGGGGTACTGGAGAGAGATAGGCAAAGCATTTTTTACAGGAGATGGGGATGAAAGAATCTCTCTTTGAAGGGGTGAAATCTGCATGGTACACCAGGAATTCTCTGGGGAAAAGTATGCAATGGGGCACTAAGTGTGCATGTGAGTCACAGGGCATTCATGTATTCTTGAAAAACATGAAATCTGCTTTCTTTTCAGGAGGCAGCATATCTGATACCTGTCAAATGGTGATGGTTTCACTGAACCATCTGCTCCAGCAGATCATCAGCTGTCACATGGCTGCAGGCACCAGGAATGGCTTGCTGAGGTCCCATGGTAGCCCCTCGCTCTCAGCCATTTCCCTGGCAGCCCCTCTTCTTGCTGCCTTTGGGAAATACCTGCTACTTCATCCTCTGCCACCCAGCAAGCTGAGCATTTGAGAGGAGGTTTCTCAACCAGTGCCCTCCAGCAGCTGTGGGGGCACTCCTTGAGAGACATCTCATCTCATCTCATCTCACCTCAGCCCAGCTAGCTGCTGCTGGTGGCCACTGTGAAGAGCTTTCAGGGCCTCTCTAAAGACCAGGGGAGAGAGGTGAGCTGTGAGATAGGCATCTGCCAGCTCTGCTGTCCCAGTGATCGATACCTGGCAATAAGCACTGCTGGGGATCAGACCAAAGCATGTATACACTGTGAAATTCCCTTTTCTTTATTTGGCTTTTGGGTACACCAGAGACCAAGATCAGGGAGTGACAGAAGTCTGTACAGGCTTCCTTCCAACTTGGTGAACATGCTGCTGAAGACTGCCTTCAGAGGAAACAGTGTTTGAGTTTGTACCCAAAGGTACCCTCCATGAGGAGTTATGGGGAAGAATATGCAGAAATGGTTTTTAGGAATATCTTGCTGTTTTCCTCCATGGATAGTGCAATGAATGGATAGGAAGTGGTAGTAGTGGTAAGGCCTTTGTGATGGAGTGGGGAAAAATTTGGTGTTCTGTTGTCCAAAGAAAAATGCATGTGCATCACCATGGCCCTTGCATGCCACCACGGTCTAAAAATTCAGAACTGACTTCTACCGACATCACTCGTAAGAGTGGCTAAATGTGTACTTGATTAACCTTATTGCCCTACCAAATAATTAGGCAGCTTATGGGGACAGCTTCACAGATGGTAATATTTGCTTTCTATGGACTTGTTCCCTTTTCCCATAAGCTGCACCCAAAAGTATCCATTATCTAACTAAGCCATCGCAGATGGCGAGATGACAACAAGCATGAGTCAGTCATGGTACTGTACTGTGTCAGGGAGCAGTATTTAAAGGAAGGGTTGTGTGTTCATTGTGCTGGGAGCACAGCTCTGGGAATGCTTTATGTACAGACCAGATCTTGGTGTTTACTACATGAGGAGGTGTGTGACCACAAAGGTGTGAAGGGCAGTGATGGGGCAGGACTTTGCCAACATTACACACATTTCAATACAGTAGGGTATTCTTGTGTTTCAAAGGCATTTGATGCAGGGGTGTAATAAAGTTTTTATTGCTGTATACTTGGAGTGCTTGCAACATTTAGAGTTGGTAAAAACCTTGCATGCTGATATCAGGGGATGTCAAATGGCTCCTGATTGCAAGCGTGGGTGTAAATACACTGCTTTTCACTCCCTTTTTGTAGAACAGACCTGTGTCTCTGAACAAATGAGAAGGATGGGGAAGTATGCTGTAAAAAGAGCTACAAATGTTGCAGAGGAGAAGCAGAGCACATGAAGGTCTCCAGCCATCCCGCAGGAGTGTGGAGTTGGTGCAAACCAAGCCTTGAGAACAGGCTCAGAAGGGCCAGACCTGTTCCTCTACCCACCCTCATTCCCCCTGTACTCTAGCTGGAGCAGAGACAATGCAGGCCACTTGGGGCAGCTCCATTTGAGCAGAGATGTTCCTTACCACACCCCAGAGGTGGTTAGAGGGTGCCAGAGAATATTTACCCAATGTGTTTAGTATTGCTGGGCCTTCACAGCCCATCACCATCCATTCCCTGGTTGAGGCTCCATCTCTACATCCAGTGTCAGGTGCCCAACATCCTCTGTCAAGGGATCTCCAGCCAACAAAGAAGGCCACATGGCAGGTTCCTTTTTTGCTCTGCGGGTTGCTGTGAAGTACTGTCCAAAGTGAGTGCAAAACTGTTTAAATCACTTCCACCAAAGAATAAATTTTTCATTGGCATGGTGGTAGGAAAGACATGGTAATAGAAACTTGGCAACTTTTTGCTCCTTCCTGCAAAGTGCAAGTGGTTCCTCAGACTCTGATGGCATTTTGGGTCACCAGGCTGTGTGGGCACTGTCTCTTTAGCTGGCCTATTCCCAGAAGCCCTGTTACAGCAGGGCAGCTGTCAGAGGTCTAGCCCCAAGGCCTGCAGGGGAGGACACTGCTAAAGGAGAAGCCAGTGTGCTTCCCGCTTCCCTGACTGCTGCACCACAAGCAGATGGGCACAACTCATACAGTGTCAGCCTGAGACAGGATAAAGACCCTTGCCTAAGCACATCCTTGGGGCTTCCAGTTGATTCCAAATGCCCTCCTCCCAAGACTAACTTATATTTTCCATCCAGGAAGGAATGCCCCACTGAAGCAATAGGATATGGGCATCAGAGACTCCTTGTCTAGACAGACAGTTTATCCCAGGCACAGTCACCTTGGCTTGGACACCCCCCTCAACCCATCTCCCTATGGAAAGTGAGTACAGGCCAGTCTGGAACCCTCTGCTGCTGTCACGGTCTCTGAAAAGGAGCAACAAGCCATTGGTGTGCTTTGAATCGTACCTTGTGCTTTGACAGGAAGCTGCCATGTGGCAGAATGAGAAATTAATTAGCCTCATGCTGCTGCTAGCATTTCCAGTCCCAGCTGACAACAGACTAATTAAGAACCTCCCTGTGGTGTCTATTTTAGATAACCATTTACTTTGATACAATTTAACAAGGGCTTTTCTGATGGTTTATTTCACAGGCTACTCATTAGATTAATGTGTGGCAAACAGCAGGAACTTGAATAGACATTTTGAATTCCCAGCCACCAAAAGTCAATACAATTTTGCCAAAGAGCACACTAATTTTATCAAGGCAAAACATATGCTTCCTTCTGATATTTTGTGTCATGTCATTTGTTTCAAGATGTCACCTTAACCTAAGCCCAGAAGTTTTGAAAACTGAAGGTGACCTTGTAAGTGCTGTTTCTTGGGAGCCAATTATGAGCTTTGCCCGTCAGAGTCATTTGTGGTGCTTGCAGACTGAGCACCAAGGTGGTGCTAAGTGCACCACATTATCAGTGCTGTCTGCTTCAGCATCTCACTGAGGACTGAGGAACCAGACTTCCTGCTAGCCCAACAATCCCTGCGCCCATGACTATGGAAAATGCTGATACATGTACAACTCCAAGGCTTTCACAGGATCTCCCACAAAGCCTAATAGAATCAGAAAAGGGCTCTACATCCCTCAAATGGCGGAGTGTCCTGCCTTTCTACCTTAACTTTCAAATGTTAGCTTGACCCTACCTAACTGTACCAACAGAGTTTTTCTTTAAGAGCCTACAGGAGTGTCAGATGTAGCCTGGACAAAAGCAGGGACATGGGTGGAAAACAAACCCAGAAGCAACTTGGTTTTCTCCGCTTCTCCGTACAATCTGTCCTAATGGGAAAACTTGTAGGAGGATTTTTACCTTCCCTTTCTGTCTCTGCACTGCCTCATGTTCACGAATTACAATTGTGAGGGTGAAGTATTTGACTACAAATTAATAGTGAGTGGATGACAGCAAAGATGGCAGGTTGGACCCTACATAGCATAGGATTGCACAGCTTGGAAAGAAGACTGGGGCTCTGGGTGGGGAAAGAGAGCAAAGAACATGAGCTGAAAGGCCTTGCCGGGGGAACTGGGTGGTGCCACAGCAGCAACTAAATACTCTGTGTGATTTTCAGCAGGATACAGTTCTCCACGACTGAGATCAGGTTTTTCGTTGTCACTAGAATTAACTGGGAAGGTCTCTTTGAAATGAATATTTGAACATCTAATGTGTTTTCTTTTTCCCCCCGGGATACTAACCAGTTCCTTGTTTTCAAACCATCAGAAACTTCAGTTAAAGGCTCAGAGATTAATTTTGCTTCCAAGTTTGGTGGAAATAGGCTTGTGGATTTGGATACATTATTTCATTGGACAAATTGCTTAAACTGGGACTGCCTCCCTACAAGTCATCTGCTCAGAGCCACCTGCTCAGAGGCACACAGACCACCATTGTTGATGAAGAAGAGTTTTTCCATGCTTTTCTTTCTAACATGCTATCCCAAACTAGAATCCCTATATTCTTGTCTAGGATAAAACATAGGAAGTGAAAACTAAAAACATTAATGTGGTTATCAGTTTGCATTTCTCAGCACCTAATTGTTTGTAATTCTTTCCTCACTCTCCCTCACTCCCAGAAATTCTGTGTGACCAGAATTAGGAACACTTCCCCCGTTTCATGGCAACAGAGCTATGCTGTAGAGGCTCCACAAAGCCACGCACACATAAAAATTATGATTTTTATCCCCTGTTGCAGGCTGGCTGTGTGTAAACACTTCCTTCCCAGTCCTGTCTGAGCCTTTTTGGATGCAAGCAGCTACAGCAAATATCAAGTATGACTTCATTTGCTGTAGCTATCTGTCCTCTGCCTCCTAATTCTTCAGGCTGTTGCTGCTTTCCCCCGTGGCTGAATGCTAGGAGGCTGGTGACCCACTTCCTGAGACTGAAGGCACCGTGGAACACAGGGTAGCTGCAGTACCCAGCAGCTCTGTTGAAGCTGAGTGCTGACAGCCAGAAGGCAGTAAGGACTGAATGCAATTGCCTCTGAAATGCACACTGTGCACTTTCCCCAGCAGATGCTTCTGCCGTAGCCATGTGACGAAACGTGCTCTTGACTCACTCCTCACAGGTGAATACTGGCTCAGTGCTATCAGCTTGTATTTCTTCCTGCCAGAAGCCTCAAAGGGCCCTACTAAGCAGGGGGTTCTAAAGATTTTTTTTTTTTTTTCCTGAGGAGTAGCTTTATATAAGACGCCTGTGTCATGTTGATGAAATTATTACTTCTATCTTTTTCTGGCGGTCCTTTGGGCATTTTATGGTACCATCCTGAGGTCACTGGCACTGCTCTGGTGACTCCTACCTGGCATGCTACTCCATTGGCTGAGGTCAGCCTGCCAAAAAACAACTTTGTCTACCAGTGTGCTCATGTCAACTGCTGGGTGCAACTGGATGAGCTGCAGTTGTCATTCCTTTTCAAACTACCAGGTGGTCATTTTTTTGTACTCTTTTATTTACTATTAAATATCTGTTTCCAAGAATATTGTGTGGTTTCTAAGGATACTGTTTGTAAGATCCTCTAGGTTCTAAACTCACGTCCTTTGTGCTTTCGTGTATTGACAGATGGGGTACTTGGGATGTTGCAGTACCTGAGAGTCTGTCTGGCTTCTGAAGCTGACCTGATATTTGCTGATAATTTTCCAAAGCAGAAATTCTTTATGGTAACATGAAATCACAGCAAGGTCTTGTGGATGAGTTACATCTGAACACCAAGTGACCACAACCCACCATGCTACATATTTCCTTGCAGAGGCTTGCTCAGCCCCAGCAGTAACAGCACATCGTACCTGATTCTGCAGTTTTGATTTTCAGACTCTCACCAAATGCGTATCATTGATTTCTAGGTACTCTCTTGCCCTGGGTCTCACGCATTGCACTTGGTTTCTTCTATACTCCTAGCTTCCTTCAGGGGCAAGGCTATCCTCAGGGCTAACATGGTCTCCTGTCAAACACGCTGGGAACAGCCCACGAGGCATGGAGTCCTTGGGCTTGAACTATAGAGTATGATCCTATGTCTCTAGTAAGGGCGTTGGTTTTCCTTTTGTGAATTCCTTTCCTAAATCCCACCCTATTCTGCCAAGGGGAGCCACCAGCTGCCATGTTATCCCATGGCCTTTTGCAGGGTTGCTGTTTCCAGCAAATAAATTTTCTAGCAGTGTTTTTAGCATTCATTCAGACCCTGCATCCCTGTCAGGATCTTTTCCACATTTCCTATTCAGGTGCTACCTGCAAAACATATAATCAGTCAGAGGGACAAAGACTGGATAAAACATTCCTCAGCAACATGTATTAGACAAATTCATCCCCTGTGATCAAAGGCCCTCTCTTTATCCTATTAAATTTAATGGAAATTTTAGTAATAACCTCAGAAGACCAGGATATTATTTTCCCTGATTAGTGGACATGACCATTACAACATTATAGCTTCAGAAGGAATTAAATCCCTTTGGTTACTCTTTGGGTAGGGGGAACAAGGCATGTATTATGCTTTCTCTATGGATGATGTCTGTTCACACAACTGGTCATCATCTGAGACAGGAACTGGTGTCCTGTCAGAGGACTGTGCTGTAACATTTTCTCTCATCATCCTGTATTTAGCCCTGAGTCTGGAAAATGGCTCCTACTAGATGGGAGTTGAGCTCAGTTTATTCCCATGATTGGTGCTGCAGAGCCTGGTGCTGAACTTCCACTACTTTTTATTCATTCCAAGGAGACTTGGTGGAGGGGTGTTGAGATAATTTCTCTTTCTTCCCCTGAAACTTTTATTTCTGGAGTGTCTCTCAAATGTACTTAGAGAAAAGGAATGAAATTCAGCAGTGTGACTGTGCTAGCAGAGCAAACGTTTTGCTGGTGGTAGCTATTTCCCCCATCATGTTAGCACTGAATTTGTTCTGGTATTCCTGAAATGCCTTTAAACACTTCATTTCTTCTTTAGAGTGAACCAAAATGCTTCCTTGTGTGAAAGCTAGCCCTGGGAAGACAGTGCTAAGACTCTTAAGAGAGCAAAGTTGTGCCTGTGTTTAGACTTATTCAATCACCCTCTGTGGCACTTGAGCTGATTCCACTTTTTATGCCTATCACTTTCTCATTTCCTTTGGCCATGATCCCTCTTTCTTTCTGCTGAAATGTTTGGAGGGTAGGCAATTCCATGGCTGCCTGCAGATGAAGCCAGATCAGCTTTCAGCATTGAGCTGTGTAACAGCTGCCCACTGTCACTTCAGAGCCAATTTTGGGACAGTGTCATCAGCTTTGTCAGTCCATATGTCCCAGGGAGATTTTTAGTGGATAAAAGCTTAAGTGTGTATTAACTGGATCAAATTCTTAAATGTACATCTGAGACGTGAAGTCTCAAACGGTACACCCAACTTTCACTAACCACACAAAACTGTAATGCATTGGTATCAGAGTTCCATGAATTCCAGTTATCCATAGGCACATGATATCTAAAAGATTGTCCTGCGCTTACCCCAGCCTGTCTATAAATATGTGGAAATGAGCAAGAAAAATTTCAGTAGCCTTTTTTTTTTTTTTTGTTCAATAAAGATTTTAATTGCCAGGTTTGTGTTTGTCAAAAGCATGTGACAAAAATCCAGTATGAATAGTATCAGAGTTTTAGTTCCACAAAGCAAATGTACAAAGATCCAGTGGAAGCTTGCAAATATATATCTTTCTAAGCTTGCAAATACAAAAATAAGCTTTCTAATAATAAAAATGTCCCACTTGCCTTAGATGTGGGACACTGTGTCCTGGAAGATGTCCTCTTGCTACCTGAACAGCAGAGCCTCCTCCAGTGAGGGCATGCCCCACGTTGCTCTTTGCCATTGCATTCATTTCTGAACAAGACCACAAGACCCAGGGGCTGGTAGGTCAGCTGCACACAAGCTGCATCAGATCCCAGGTGGCTTCTGGCAGGAGGTGCAGCACCAGCCCATCCTGTCAGCAAGTGCCAGGCGGCTGAAGGGCTCTCAAACAATGCGTGCAGCTCAGACAGCTCGTAGTTTACCTAGGTTTGCATAGACAGCTCCATAACTGAAGTACCATGTGCTCCAGGTGAGTTGTCTGCAGAGACCCTGCTACTGAAAAGTAAGTCTCAGGACTGAGTCTGGACATTTTTCTCTTTTTCTAAACCACAAAAGCGTGATCAGTTCAGCTTGATTCACTTGTCATGTTTCTACTAGTTAAATTACTCACTAGCCTAATGGTGGCTTAACTTCATCCATTACCTTAATATTTCTGTAACTATCTCAATTTAAATATGAAACCAATCACATCTGGTGCTAAATTTACTGAATGATAGAGAATTGTGGCTGCTCAGAAGCTCACAGTCTGACATTAACTCTAGATCACTTCTCAATAGGCTTCTGCATATCCACAACATGACAGCTGCCTTCAGGGTGGCCAGAGGAATGAAAAAATTTAATGCTTGTTTATTTTATTTTAAATAACTCTCATGTTGTAAACAAACTAGTGAGCACACTTTAGCCAGGCATGAAGCATTTATAAATCAGTGTAAGGAGCTCTGTTGCTCTGATAGTCAATTGGTATATATTGATTTGCATTTTTCATTGATCCAACATGCCTGCATGAGATTAACCTCTTACAATTATCTTATATTTGAAAAGTGAGATTGACCAATTTCTCTACAGCACTGGATAGATTTTAATGGGACATAATAACCCAGCATCCTGGGTCCTTTCAAACAGTAGATTTCACTATGGAAGGCTTCCAGGAATAACTTGGGATTTTTTCAAGTTGGATAAATTTAAGCTCTAGTAATTACACTTTGCCTTCCCCAGTTCCCCCAGAGGTCCAATTAATTCAGGCATTCTTAGCCTAAAACTGTTACACACTTCTACTGTACATGACTAGACAGCTGCTGTACTTCCCCCCAATGACAAATACATCTCAGTGGTGCATGAGCTGATTCCCTCACACCACTCTGATGTGGAGTGCCTGAATGATTCCCGTTCTCACAGTCCTCCAAGAAAAAGCACACTGGTAACACACACTTTTATCATGGTCTTCCTAGATCTGCTAATCTTGATCATCCTTCTTTGTCCTGCTGGTTAAATTCACTCCTGGATCTTGAACTGGTGGGGAGGGTCTCAGAGCAGGGAATGTGCCAGGTGCACTGGCAGGCTGTACTCACAGAGCACATATTGTTTTGAATACCTGAGAGGGCATCCCCACTGAGGTAATTAGTGACTTCCCAATTGCTTAACAGGCCTGTGACACCTGTGCTGGCTAATGTTTATCTGTAGTGAAAGAAAAATTTAAAATCTCAGACAGCTGGTGGAGATAGAAAGCCCATAACTGCAGTGGTGCCTGTTCTGCTTTTTCTTTTGAATGTGTTTTTGTATCTGTTTTTTTGCCCAGGTCTCAGTCTGATCCTGGCAGCATGTTGCTTTGAGGCCCACTGGTCCCTAACTCTAATGATCTGATGTGACTCCTGTGGACTGTAAAATCAGCTGCAGTGCTCATGCCTGACCCTTGGTGCCAGACTGCAGCTAACTGTAACATCAGAGTCTCAGAGCTTCCCAGAGGACTTTCCAGGCCTTCAGAAAACTTGCCCCTGTTATAATCAATGTGGTAGTGAGGATGTTTCAACACCAGGGTTGAAATCAATAGCCTCTTGCTTCTGTAGCTCTGCTCATAAGCAATGTGAGGCCCAAAGGTACCCTCTGGCTACACCATCTTCTTGGAGCGACCTCTGCACTACTGGAGCAGCAGCTTAAAGCAGCAGAGCTACAATGAGAGAGGGTCTCACGGAAAGAAAGCTGAATATGAAAGGATCAGAAGGCGGCAGTTTCTCTACCATGTGCTTTGCTCTTTGACCTTCAGATATCCTTTTGGACATGCTGCAGGATTTCTAGTTGTGTCAACTCCCAGCATAAGCATCCAGGTCTGCAAGATACAATGGGAACAAATTTTTTTGTAGAGTTGCTGTGAGATGGGAGAATCCACACTTCTGTCTCATCTGCACCTGTGGATACATTTACCTTTTAGCCCACAAGGGGCTCAGTTCAGCTTGCATTGCTTGAGGGGTAGAATTTCAGCTGGCAGCTTCTGAGTCAGGTTAATATTGGCAGGTGGAATAGCTCTGGGAAGGAGCTTGTTCAGTGACGGGTGTCCTACATCAGTCTGTCTCTGGTGTCCGTCAAGGTTTCACTCAGTGCCAATTTACAGCTTCCTTCCTGCATGGCTGTCAGGGGTATCTGTCATCGTCCCAGACCCCTCTTCCAACTGTGACATTGGCATCCTCTGACCATGGCACGAAGCACTGGGTAAAGGCTGCAGCAGGGAGGTGGCATGTGCCTGCCTTTACTGCATGTGCTACCAGTGTCAGCCAGCTCACGTTTCATCTGAGCTCAGTCTGCAGATGAATACATTCAGTACATGTCCTTCCTGTGGAAAGGCTGTCATCCCTGTAACTTTGCTTCCTCCAAGCCCATTGGCTTCCAATATGTGGCAAGGAGGGTAGAGAGCAAGTTAAAGCATTAGGAAAACAGGTTTCCTTTCACATGTGTAATTGGGCAAATTGACATTCTACAGAGGATGGGGAAGAGACTGGGAAGGGTAAGAGTGAAAAAAATGGTGAGAGGGACCAATCTGATTTTATTTATGCCTCAACACGTGGTGTACATGAGGTGAAAAATTACTGTGAGGACTGTAGACGTGTTGGGAGCCCCCCGCCAAAGAAAAGGGGATGCCAAGGTCTTGACAGTATGCAGAGCTCAGCTGATGTCTCAGTGGAGATAACCCGCTTCCAAGTGAATTTTTATATTATTTGCATTCCAAAGGCCTATGGACTACATTTTATGTGAAATTTGCAGCTGAATGTATTTGCTTATTATAATCTCATCATCTGTTACAAGAAGAAGGCCCATGACTTCAAATGAACAACCCCTGTCTTGGTAAAGCTGGGCTGTCTTCTCTACAGAGAGACACTGGGTGTTTCATCTCAAGCGAACTAAACTAAGCAATGCTAACATTCAGTCCTTGTATCCATTCCTGGGCTGATAGATGGCACCTATTAGGAGTTACCTGTTCAAATACGACAATTCAAAATGAAACATTGGGCCTCAGCCTTATTTACTGCAATAAAAGTGGTTTTCACCAGAAAAGAGTGGAAGGATTTAGCCTAGTGACAAAGGTGTCAGCAATAAACCCCTCCTCAAATACCTGCATTTCATTAGGCTTGATGTCAGGTTTCAAGGAGGTCTGACAGAACTGTTGTTAGAGCCATCTGTAAATATAACACTGAGACAGCCAAATTTTTGTGGGAGTGCAAAAGATAGCAAACACTCCATGGAGTTTACAGTCTTACATAGAATGGCTGCAAAAACAAGTGAAGGAATTACAGTCGTGCCTGTTTCCCTGAGTAGGAGCTGAGGAGGTGAACTGGTAAGTAAGTTGTCTGTGCTCACAGGCAAGGTGAGAGCTACTGATTGACAACTGTCCTCCTGTGATGACACAGCATCTCCCAAGCCAGACAGGGTTTTAAAGAGCCTTCATAAACACAGCTAACATATAATTTCTACTAAAAACGTCTGAAACTGTACTGAAACACAGCCACAGCTGTGATGGGAAATGTGGGCTGCAAATGGATGACAATGGAGAACTGTAGAGATTAACAGAAAATCTGTGTCACAGTGGTGTCACAGTGCAATGTCCCGGATTAAAAGACAATGAATCCTGATATTTAAAAATCTGAGCAAGAGGGACAGCCGACAGCCCTGCTCTGAAGGGTAGGATAGGAAGGGAGACAGTTCCACAGGGCAGGCAATGGCACACTGCCCTCCTCAAGATGAAGCAAGTCAGCAGAGGGGGGTATTTTTTCCATCCATCTTAGTCTGTCCAGTACAAGTGACTACATGGGGACATCAGCAACGCATAGATGATTGATTTTTATTTTTCCTGACAGCTTGTTTCTTTCTGAATGGTCCATTAATTTTGGCTTCAGTCAAAAAAAAAAAAAAAAAAAAATCCAGTGCAAAATCAACAACAACAACCAAC
Source organism: Pyrgilauda ruficollis (assembly GCF_017590135.1). Classification (NCBI taxonomy): domain Eukaryota; kingdom Metazoa; phylum Chordata; class Aves; order Passeriformes; family Passeridae; genus Pyrgilauda; species Pyrgilauda ruficollis. Next base: position 1,655,975 of record NW_024529377.1, read on the forward strand.
CAAACTTGCGTAGGGAATTTTGGTTTTGCATAAAAAGAAATGTTTTACAATAAATAGTAGGACAGACAAATTCAGAAACAATTTTCATTACTATTCCAGATATAATGGGATTTATTAATATGTATTAGGACAAAGTCTGTGTAGAAATATGTAATTTAATATGCTTTATGAAGTTGTTGCATCTCAAACCACTGACTTTACATTTGAATGGATAGTAAAGATAATTTGCAATTTCTTGAAATATTAAAAGCTCACAAAACCATGCTTTCTTAAGACAGATGTCGGTAGACTAGAATAAAGTGGCTGTGTTTTCTGTGCAAGATTCACCCACAGATAGTCTATGAGTAAGTCAATACCACTATCAATTTTTCTTAATTAGGAGGCTTTTACCCATGAGGAAAAAAGAAACATAACTGCATCTCAGAACTACTTCGCTCATGCTTCAGCCTGCTGTTGGCCAATTTATCTTTTTCAGCCACAGCTCTAAACAGCTTCTGGGAAAAGAGCTCATTTGAAGAGTACATACTAGTTTCGGAAGCAATTGTAAAAATAGCTTAGTAGGATTCTTATTAATACGCATATGTTCTTCTATTGCTTCCTCAGGGTCAAGCATAACTCATCTATGTTGTTTTTTGCTATTTCAGTTAGGTAATGAAACTGTAAGTGATGCTTTAGAAATCTGTAAAAAACTGTGCTGAATTAAGTGGGCAGTATCTGTTGCCACGCAGAACTGAGTTACTACTACTTTCAGAAGACAGGAAGCTGTGCCTGCAGCCTGCTGATGATTTACGTTTTCACAGTCATAGTTTTCACTAAAATAAATGCTTCTTTCCCTGCTACGTTGTGTGAAAAGCCTAAATGGAAAAAAAAAAAAAAAAAAAGAAGGTTGATGGCATGCATGTGAATGTAGAGAGCTGTCAAATCAGGCACACACCCTCAACCCTACCAGGGGACAACATGCAAAGTAGAGACTTCTAAAACCACTTGCCCTTTAGAAAATGAGACCATATCCACCAAACTAAAGTTTGACTCTCTTTCCTGGCACAATTAGCTGAGCAGACACAAAGTCATGCCCTTGAAAAAAAAGTAGAAAGAAACCTGTTTCTTCTTTTGCTACATTTATAATATGTTGAAGCACAACTTGCCACAAGTTGAAAATTAAGAGCTCAAACTGAAGTCAGGTTTTTGTTAAGTTCACACAATGTTCCTTTGAAAATAGTAAAGTAAAAGTTTTGAAGTGCAAGTTAAGAAACACAGAGGCAACAGTCTCTTACTCTACAGTGTAAAAATGGTACTTTAATGCTATTAAAAGACTTGAATGAGGCTTTCAAGCAGCATAAGGAACTAACACACAATTAAGAGCCAGGAGATAACAACTGTTTCATATTCCATATTTACAAATCTGTAATTATTTTAAGGATTTCATTCTCTTCTCATGCCTGCAGGGATAATTTTAATTTCTCTAGTATAAAACTGATTAGGCCAACATATGAGAACCTAGGTAGATATTGTGTCTTAGCAGCCATCAAAAAACTAGATATCTAGCTTAAATTGGCCAACAAGGCTTTCATCCTAGGCCATCTAGTTCTTGCTGAAAGATTGGTGTCTTGGTTTTCATCCATGGGCCAGACTCACCAATGAATTATTACTCCATGCTCTGTTCTCAAATTTCTTCTGAGTGCCTTAAAAATGTGAATCAGGCATAAATCAGCAATGCACTTATTGCCTACACGAGAGTACAAACATCAAAGGGTAAGAACTGCAAGGGGTTTTGCTATGCCAGAGCAACACTAACTCCAAAATACATCAAGTGACATCAGCTTAAGCAGTTTAAGGTGGAAAAATATATGTAACCACTGCCTGAATTTGGGACAGTATCTGTATTTTTTCTCCCTGAAAGTGCCCAGCCTTTTGCAACATACACAAGTTGTTTCTGACAGGCAAAGTTCACAGACTTCTTGCATAGACTCAGATCAGATGTTTTGTCTTCTAAATGTGCAAAACTAAATGTTAAACTACAGCTTTTATTAAACAGAATGAAGAGAATAACATGGAATTAACCTGTGCATGGAGTGAGACATTTTTACCATTCATATATAAAGCCTTTTGATTTTCAGAAAACCATGTGGAATATGAAATATAACCAGGAAGTTATCTCTACAGCTGGCCTTCTTGACTTGTTTTTGGTGCCTAAGTATGAATCAGTCACATATTTATATCCTCCTACTGACATTGAAAATAGCAACTTGAAACAACGCTGTCTAAATGCTTCAAAACTATCAGGTGAACTTCAGTGAAAAAGTTCCCAGTCACTTACAGTGAGAACAAGGTAACAAAAGATGAAGAAGGTAATTTTTACCATTAACAAAGCCCAACATAATCCAACACACTTCAACTATCTACAAAAGTGTATATTATCAAATACATTCCACTTCCTGGGCAGAGTCTCAACTGACAGTGCAAAAATCAATAGCCTTGATTTATTTTTTGCTTTCATCAGGGTCTTCTGATGCTACAGGAGACTGGAAGTTGAACAGAAAGGCATATTGTTAGCTTTTAAGTCTCATCTCATACCTCTCTTTCCCAACACTGACTCAGGATCACACCACTCCAAAATCCTCTGGTGCACACAAGAGGTTACATGTTGGCTTTTCCTATGTCAGAACAAAGCTAACATAAGAAGGAAATATCAGGAATGCTTATCTGGGAGTGAACTGCATTTCCCACTGACCATTCATAAAGGAAAGCTGGCATGTGAAGTATGTATCTAAATAAAATGTGGGAGGACAGAGGCGTGAGGAAATAGGCAAACTTCATGCGGTTTTCTGCTCTCCAGAGAAGATCAATACTGTAAAAAACTTTGGTTGTGTTTGTCCTGAACACTGGGCACTATCTCCTATTGTCCTCATGAATCAAAGAATTAATAAAATCGTATTTAAGCAGCATTTTTACCTCTGCCTCTAGAAAATATTCTTTCCAATGACTTAGCCCTTCTTGCTAAACTGATGTTCCAGGCTGCATTGTCTGCCAGACTAGGGAACTTGATTTGGAACAATGAGATCCAGTCGTGCAGTGAGGAGATTAACTCACATCCGTTATAACACCTTTTGAGGCAACTCATTAAATCAGTCTGGCTGTGAAGTCCAGCACACTTGATGGTATTAATCTAATGTCTCATCCCAGCCCTGAGGTTATCAGTGGACAGCTGTAATTACAATTGATTGAAATGACATTTTCACAGAAGAGTTTCTGTTTCCTGGAATTCAGGCATTTCTGAATATTTTTTTCCTGTGTTGCCCAGCCCAGTCATTCCAATCTTATTATCTCCTGGCAGGCATATGCAGCTTTTTAGTAACTTGAAATCAAGGTACGAAATTGGCAATATTCTGATGACAAGCAAGCTATAAAGTTAAGCGATAAAGACAAGCTCACATGGTCTTTTAATGGCACTGTATCTACCTTCTGCAACCTCCTACATTATGCAAGCAGCGATCTAGATATGCAACGTTGTCAAATCTATCCAGGCAGATGGGGCATTTGGAGTCGGGAGACGCATCTGTCGGCAGCTTGCTCGTGCTGGCTTTTGGCGAAAAATTGCTGTTTTCTGCAATCTCTCAGCTAACAGAAAGCACCTAGTACCTCCCACATTTTAGGACTACCATTTGGCTAGTGAGGTCATCCCTGCTGCAAAGCACCTTGGAGCATGAGTCACATCCTGACCTGTGAAGCAGGGGCTGAGTTTACTCACTGGGATAAGGAGTTTTTCCAAGCAGATGCTCTGTGTGCATCTCCTGTCTCTGTTCTTGGCTCTTAGCCAAAAGGTGCCCGCAGGGTCCCAACTTGCAATAGAGATTTTAGGGTCTTTTTTTTTTTCTTTATTTTAGTTCCCTGTAGTCTTAAGGACTGGTCTTAAGCAACCATCTCATCTTGATGTGACCTGCAGGCAGCTGTCAGATGGCAGCATTGCTCACTGATATGTGAATGGGAATTGAGTCAGAAACTCAGAAAGCAAAGGTTTAGCTTCCACAACCACTTCTTTAAGCCACCCAGTCTCACAATCTAGTGAGCTACTTTACTTTATAAAATAATCATGTTCTAAGGCAAAAAAAAAAAAAACATACAATTTGTTTTAAAAGAAAATTAATTACTATTGTCTAAGCAAAATCATAGTCTCCTGGACATGAAAGGAGTCTAAATATACAGTCTAAACCAGCATCATAATCAAAAAGACCAAGTATGTACACCATGCGGTCACTTACCAAAGGGTCTCAATATTTGCAAAACTGCATTCTCCTCTTGACGAGTTCTCTGGGTAACAATTGGAAGGGAAGATAGAATGAAATTCAGTATGATCTGCAGACTTTTGTTTCTGAACACGGAATAATATTTAATATTCCCTGGCACAGACTCTTCTATGCAAAGCCTTCAAGCTCTGAAATGCACTGCCTTCTACCAGCAAGCTGTACATCCTCCCGTCATTCCTCATGCTCCTGCAGGGCTGCACATCCACTGGCCAAACAGTGCCCACATTAGCAACATGACACCTTAAACATATTCAACGCCTGCCCTTTTGTTGGCTGACGGCAAAGAAGCAAGTTAAACTGCAAAGGTCAAGTGGAAATCTCTGAACAGAGTGAGCCATATTGCAGACATAAGTAAAGTAAGCAATGAGTTCTCGAGCTATGTGAAAACTGGGTCAAAAGGGCCTGAAACAGAAGCTGTTAGGCAAAGTGAGAAACCAAGGTTGTTATTTCAAAGATGGTCCATGCGGCAATATCGCTCTGTGGCCAGGATGTGCTTTGCTTTTGGCTCTGCTCAGGACTGCAGGCAGTTTTGAACTGTAAGCAGAGGTATAAAGCAGATGCAAGGTGCATTGGGAGCAGAAGCCATGTGCAAAAACAAGAAGGTGTGCAGGAAAAAGCAAAACCAACAATCCTGATAAAGGGAAGAAATTATATCACATGCTTTCACAGATAGGCAATGACAGCATTGAAAACCTTCCACACTCACTAACAGGACACTATACAGAACTTATAACTTCCCAAGGATTTCATGCATATTGTCCTCTTAAGTCACAATGTCTAAGCTTCCAGCCCGTCCACACCATGACTAAACCTAATGCCTCAAAAGAAGAGCAATAAAACCAGAAGTGACTCCATCCTCCTCAGAGAAGGATGCTAGCAGGACAGTACTTGCAAGAATCCCTGTAACATCCTTTGGTAGGCATTTCAGAACTTACAAAGGTGGTGCTTTGTGACCCTGGGCAGCTTCTGGTCCTTCATTGCAATGTATTCAGAGCACACAACACTGAGTGTAGAATCAGGGAATCTTGAAAAAAGAGATGCATGGCAGGTGTGAACACTACGAAGACAACCCATCCTTTCCCTGGTGAAATGCAATCAGAAAAAGCATTCCAACCCAGGACTGCAGGAACTGATGTAAGACAACAGCAGAATCCTGCATTGAAAAATTTACCGGGAAATTTGTACAGAAATACTAAGGGCACTAGTGGTTTTACTAGAAGCCTTAGTCAGTTACCCCAAAAGTATCTGTCCCTACATCTCAGAAAAAAACAGCCAGCACTTGTGAACAGGGACTGGAGTGACATCCTACTGTAACAGCAGCTTCTTATAAAGAGGATGAGCCAGGTCGAGTAGAGACCAAAAGGGAAAGAATAACAAAGGTAATTCACATCCTGTCTTGCTCTCATGACAGCTGAGCCCTGTGCACAGAAAGGCTTCTGGGGCTCCCTCCTCTGCTTCTTGTATGCAGTGGAAATGCTGCTTTTATTGTATGCCACATCATTATGTTGCAGCTGGAGAAAGGAAAAAAAAAAAAAAGAAGTCCTTTTTGTGCTTGCTTATAAATGGTCAGGTCATAAAGGAATAAATTGCAACAAATTATGAGGTCCTACTCAAACTGCGGCTCTCTGCAAGCACAGAGTATTCCCAGGTAAACAGCCACTTGCCCATTTAATTAATTTTCTTTTTCTTTTTCTTTTTCTTTTTTTTTTTTTTTTTTTGGTAATTAAATATACTTTAGACATCTAAACAGCCAATATGGAACAGCCTGGTTTTGGGAGCTAGCATGCTCTGTAACCGTGGCAAGTTCTCAGAGTCAGGCTGATGCTGCAAGGCATGAACTGCACATTTAAGTTACATAAGCAACTTTCACTGGAGAATATATAAAATGTCAAAATCTGGTGCTATGCCTTATGTTCCTCTGTTTCAGAGTTTAAAAGTTAAAAACTGCTGCAAAACCACCATAGGTTTTCAGTCACAAAGGTACATGCTTTGAGCTTTAGATATTTGAGAAGCCTTTTGAGATGAAACTTGGTGATTTGAGAAGGTTCAAATGTTTGATTTTTTTATTTAATTTATTTAATTTTAGCATTCCTGGAGTTTGGAAAGTCAGGTGTCCTTCTGGATTCCGCAGTTTTAAGATTTTCTTTAATTCTGAGGTAAAATAACTTGTCTTGATACTCACAAACAGGCAGTTTACAAATATAATCACGTGCTTTCCTTTATCATGGACATGTCTTTAAACTGGCTGCCAGCAAAACTGCTAATGCTGAGAAGGTTTGCAATCAGCCTGCAATGTAAAAATCTATATCCCCTCCATTAAAATTTACAGGCATAGTACTACATAAAGAGATAACAAAATCATTGAGCAGCAAGCAACCACATGAAATAAATACAGCAAATATTTGCTTATCCAGCCACTAAATAAGGAAAATGCAACCTAGATTCAGTGATACAAAAACGGAGAGTCCTTATTTTTTATGTGATACAAACTATTATCATTCTCTTGCTTAAAAAGCCATGTAAACAAGTTAAAGTTACAGTGTGGTGGAAGGAGAGCATAAGAGCACTCGTGCTGTGCCACATCATATTTGTTGTGTTTTAAAGGCAAGTTAGCTCATTTCTTGCAGCACTTGTGAAAGCAGGATCAAAAATAGGTGAGGGTGGGGCAAGAAGAGAATTTGAAATACAGAAACAGAGCCACCCCCCATTCTCTTCTTCAAGTTTCAAAGGCATCATCATTTGCATATCCATATCTGAAAATTAAAAGTGCACATTTACTTCTACTCTTTTAGATGTGATATTCATAATGGGCCCACAGTCTGAAGAGACACAACCTGGAGTCCAAGCCACCCCTGAAGTACCAGCAGAACAAAACCTGTGCAGGGATACAGCAGCCAAGATGAGTACATAGCAGCAGGTCAGTGCCTCAGCTTGGTCTGAGGTGCCTGTACTTCAGAGACTGTAAAAATAGAAAGTGGCAAGTTTTTAAGAAAGCACCAGCATTCTGTAGTGCTGCAGGTTAATGATATTCTGTTAAAGCCATATGGATCAGTGTCATGCAGACACTAAGGAGGAAGGAGAAGGGGACAGGGTGATGAAGAAAACTGAGACAGGAGAGTGGGAAAGCTGAGGAAAAGAAGAAGGGTAGCTGCATCTTCACTGGTCTCTGTGGCTATCGCATAGAGTCAGGAGCTCATCCTGAAAATGGCAATTTAATATGCCCACACCCTAGGCCCAGAAAGAATCACTGGTTCCACTGCCTGCTCCCCACAGGCATTCCCTATCTGACACAAGGTAAAGAGCCAATCAAGCTCTGGCTGAGCATTCCATAATCCAAATCTAATCCCTCAGATACTCCTTTGGACACCAGCCACCTTTTGTGCCTGATGCCAGACCCTGGGTAATGCAGCATCAGCTCCTTATGGTTGTTCTCCTTGGCAGAGAAAGACGCAGGGTGCAGCCTGTGCTGGGAGGGTGCTGTGTGGGGAGGCCAGCAGGCCTTGCTTTGCCGCCCGCCTTGAACCAGAGACATATCCATACAGAGACACTACAGTCAGACAGCATTTCAGATCAGGTGAGGCAACCTCTAAAAAGGCTTCAGGTTATGTGCAAAACTTGGTCATCATTTATGCAAGCATATAAGAATGAGGAGAAGAAGATGTGTCATGGTTTTGGCTTGGGTAGTGCCCACTTTCTTCACAGTGGCAGTATAGAGCTGGGTGTTGGATTTGTGATAAACACAGGGTTGATAAAACAGGAGTATTTTTGTTACTGCTGAGCAGGGCTCACACAGAGCAAAGGCCTTTGCTGCTCTTCACCATCCCACCAGTGAGGAGGCTGAGGGAAGGAGAAAGGCACAAGGAATTGTGAAGGAATACAACTGGGACAGAAGTCCCCAAATGACCCAAGGGATATCCCAGTCCTATACCTTATGATGCCATGCTTAGCATATAAAACTGGGGGAAGAAGAAGAAAGGGGAGGAAGTCCAGAGGCATGGCATTTGTCTTCCCAAGTCATCCTTACATAGGATGGGGCCCTGCTCTCTTGGAGATGGCTGAACACCTGGCTGCCTATGGGAAGCAATGAATGAATTCCTTGATTTGCTTTGCTTCTCTGTCTGACTTTTACGTTCCCTACTAAACTGTCTTTATTCAACCTATGTGTCCTGTCCTGCTGTAAAAGGGGAGTTGAGGAAGATTCTTACTGATAGATTTCAGATGAAAATAAAGCACAAACGCAGCAATATCATATCCGAGAAGTGTTTATTGATAAAGAAGGGTAACTCTTCCTACCGCTGTGGGACAGAAAAGAGAGCAGGGAGGGGGAAAGAGAGACGGAGAGAGAAGCAGCAGGCAGGGGACAGATCGGTGCCGCGGCGCGCCCGATCAGCGCCAGCTCGGCAGATGGAGCGGTGAGCAGGGTGAGAGGTGAGAGCGGTGTGAGCGGTGTGAGCGGGGTGAGCGGTGTGAGCGGTGTGAGCGGTGTGAGCGGGATGAGCGGTGTGAGCGGTGTGACAGATGTGAGCGGTGTGACAGATGTGAGCGGTGTGAGCGGGGTGAGCGGTGCTCGGTGCTCGGTGCCCGGTGCGCAAGGCTGCGCAGCTCTGGCAGCGGCCGGGCGCGGTTTCCGAGCGGCGGCAGCAGCGTGCGCGGCTGCGGCGTCGGCGACACGTCTACAGTCCTCACAGTAATTTTTCACCTCATGTACACCATGTGTTGAGGCATAAATAAAAATCAGATTGGTCCCTTTCAGGTATGTGTATTTATTATTTAGAAGCTATCACACACACAGTGATACAGAAATGGTAATTATTGAATAGCAACCCTACAACGAATTTCGTTTGGTACTCGTGTGTAGCTAAAACTGAATTAATTTGCTTTACGTCCTGAACATGGAAGTCCAGCACATGCTTTTGTATGTGAATAGTCACCTTGAAATCACCGGGAACAACTGTCACAGTTGTGGGAAGCTTCATGTCTGACATGGATCTGAAGCCTATTGCAAATATTTCATAGAGTATGATTTTTTAAATTGTGTGCTTTTATTTACTTTTACAGGATTATTTGCCCCAAGTCAGGTGAGTAATTTGTACAGATTTTGGATTTAGTCTTCTAAAGAAAGGAAAAGGGAAAGAAACTGAAACGGACAGTGTGCTACAAAATTTTCCTTCTTGCAATAAGCACTTTTACCTGCTGCAAAATGTGTTGTCCATCCACAGTTACATCTGAAAAATGACAACAGAGAATTCAGAGTGTGCTTTCCTGCACTTGAGAGCACTTTGTAGCAATGTGGAGTGACAGCAGGATGACTGCAGCTGATGAAAACAGATAAGACATGATTATCAAGCTGCATAACCAGCAAATTATTTCACTTGCTTGGGATTAATTTTTTTTTCCTTTTGTGCTCTAATGCTGGCACTGAGCTTTTGGTTCACGATGAAAACCAATATATGGTCTCAATTATAGTTCATCATTTTAGTAATTTTGATTACTTTGCTACTTGAATCAGCACAAGGATAGAGTCAAAATATCATTTATATCATTTGCAATGGAGAACTATGAAAACCACTCTACCAAAAACCAGTTTGTTGAGTAAAAATATGCTGTCTTAATGACTGTAATCAGTAACACAAGTAGTGTGAACAAAGTAAATGATGTCTTTATCTGCTGGCCATGTTGTGCTCTTAGCTGCTGCAGCTATTTTAAAATAAGTGGAAGAAAATGCCTTTTCCTCTTCCTTAGAGTGACTGTTGTCCTTCTGTTCTTAAGTGTGATGTGTGCCACAGAGGAAGGAACTAAAAGAACTTACTGTCTACATTTTTCCACCTCACCAAGTCCAGAAATCACTTTTAGAGCAATCCTGAATAGCCACACATCTGTACCCAGTCAAAAGATTATTACGACATTATTATTATTAGAAATCGTTGCAGCAACAGCTTGCCAAACGAACCGTTAAAAGCAAGCCAGGCTCACTGAACCACGGCAAAATCAATTAACGGCTGCTTGGGGCAACATACGGTCTTTGAAGGTCTCTATCTTTTTAACCATTTGTCTCTTCCAGTGTTTGTGGTAGAGCCCTCCACCTCTCTTTCGTTTGAATGTAAAGAGCCATTTCAAAAACTGTAACTTCCTCTTAGTGACAAGCTCATTTAGTGGTATGCCACTGTTCAGTTGGACCTCTACTGACATGCAGAAATTTGAATTAAAGGGAGAAAACACCTTTTACTATTAAGGAAAATGGTGTGTTCTTTCTGCTTTGGGAGCTGCACTTGAGCCTATTTGGCTGTTGCTCTGCCCTATGCCCTGAGCACCCCTTTTGTGGTTGTTGTTTTTGAGGCTGAGTTTTCAGAGACGCTAAACCATTTTTTCTTCAGATGACAAAAAAGGCAGGTGGAAAACGGATTCCCGTAAAGGGAGTTTCCACAGTCCGATCCCAGTGCGCAAACCCCGAGCAGCAGCTTGCCTGTGCCTGGGAGCGTGTGCCAACACTGCCGTCTAGCTTCCAAAGGCTTCCTGCACTTCTGCTTCTTGGATGCTTCTTGGATGTGTTAACACAGCTTTGCCGAGCCTCTGTCGGCGAGTCAAGGTCCTGTAGTACTGACTTCTCTTTGGAAACACAGGATCGTTTGGAGTGGTCACAGCACGAGATGAGGGATGGAAGACAGCAGCAAACAGCAGAGGAGATCTGAAGTGGCAATGCATCAAGAAAACTCACCGTCTGTGTTTGCAGATAGGGAAATGAAACCCATCTGTCCAAACTCTTACAAGATATATGGCAGCACAACAAGGCAGAAAAACCAACTCCAGGTCTGTTCAGTATTTCTAATGACAAAGCATTTGCAATATCATTGAACAGGGTCTCGTGACACATCACCTCCTGATATGTCCTTTGGGCTCAGTGTCAAATCTTGCTTTCTTCTGTGTGTCTCTCTCCCTTATCTTTCTCTGTCTCATACCACAAATACATCTTTTTTACTCTTTCCCCATAGAAGTTGTAGCTTTTCCTTCTTGGTGACCGGTGAGGTACTTGTCTGAAGTAGTCTGAAGTGCTGTGTTTAGGTTTCATATGCATATTTCATCTGGTCATCTTGGGATTTTAAAACTTTGTATGGCTTCCATTCACCATGAACTTGCGTTTGTTGACCAAAATCTGTATCTATATAGCCTTTAGGTCACAGATGGTAGTGCATAAATAATAAGGAGGATAACAAATATATTAAATATTTTTATTATATATGTGAATATATATAATTATTTTTAAAGAGGCAGAAGGCTCAAGTTTGGGCTCTAGTTTGAAATTGCACAATTCCTCCATTTTCAAACAGCATGTAATGCAGGAATGAAGCAATTATGTTCAAGCTTTCTGGGTGGTGTAACTTGAGAGAAATTGATTATCATGATATATTAAAGTGATTTAAGCTGTATTTAGCCCAGAGTGGCCTGACCAATGATTTAGTTTCTTGGTTTTGCTCATTTTCAATAGACTTCCTTAAATAATTCAGCTACAACAGTAAACATAGAATCATCATGGCTGGAAAAGACCTTCAAGATCATCAAATGCAACCTCTGATAAACCACACCCTGGCATTTAGACCATTACTTTAATTGCCACATCTGATCATTTCTTGAAAACTTCCAAGGATGGTGACTTCACTGCTTCCCTGGGCAGCTTGTTCCAATGTCTGACCATCCTTTCAGTACAGAAATCCATCCTGACATCCAACATGGACCTCCCCTGGCACAACTTGAGGCTATGTCCTCTCCTCCTGTCAGTAGAAACCTGGGAAAACAGGCTGATCCCCACCTTCAGGTAGCTGTAGAGAATAACAAGGACACCCCTGAGCCTGCTTTTCTGCAGGCTAAAAACCCCTGCTTCCTCAGCGTGTCCTATAGAACTTACATCTCTATTGGAGATGTAAGTTTATGTAAGTTTTCTCTGGACACACTTCAGCACCTCAGTGCATTTCTTGTAGCGAGTGGCCCAGAACTGGACACAGGAATTGAGGAGTGGATTCACCAAGTGCAGGGGCATGGTTACTGCCCTGGTCCAGCTGGCCACACTATTGCTGGTACAGGCCAGGAGGACACCATTGGCCTTCTTGGCCACCAGGGACACATGGCTGGCTCATGCTCAGCCATGGTTGACCAGCACTCCCAGGTCCTCTGGGTTGATTTCCAGCCCTCCCTCCCCAGCTCTGCACAGGGTTGTTGTGCCCCAAGTGCAGGACCTGGCACTTGGCCCTGTTTAACTTTAACCTCATACAATTGGCCTTGGCCAGTCAATCCAGGCTGTCCAAAACCCTCTGCAGGGCCCTCCTGCCCTCCAGCAGATGAACTTGGTGTCATTTGAAAGTGACTGAGGATGCATTTGATCCCCTCACCCAGATAATGAATAAAGATGTTAAACAGGACTGTCCCAACACAGATCCCTGGGAAACTCCACTGGTCAGCAGCCACCAGCTGGATGCAGAACTGTTCACCACCACTCTCTGGGCCCTGCCATCCACACAGTTCTTAACCCAGTGAAGAAGCCAAGCCGTGGGCTGCTAGCGTTCCAGGAGTGTGCTGTGGGAGATGGTGTCAAAGGCCTTGCTGAAGTCCAGGCAGACAACATCCACAGCCTTTCCCTCATGCTCTAGGAGTGTCACCTTGTCATAGAAGGAAATCAGGTTGATCATGGGAGCATACTCAAGAAAATCTGTTCCATAACTTTTACTTTTACCAGGTTTAGCTGTCCTTACATATTCCTATCAACCTTATAATTAATACGTATCCATGGGTACTGCTTCATGTTAATGAGGTAAGATTGTATTTGAAGGAGAATCTTTTGTCTCTATTAAAGCCGCTGTTAGTGTGGCTGCATACCTGGGTGAATCAACTAATCATTTCATTAAATGAAAGTCCTCTTAGATATGCTAATCAAAAGCATGCTGATCACAATTTTTCCAAACAACCCCCCTGAAACCTAAACAAACAAACCACTTCAAGGCTAATAAACCAGTCTTACTCTGATATATAAACTATGCTTTATTAAAGAGGATGAAAAAGAAAAAGAAGATCTGAGGGAGATTTCATCAGCATTATGTATATATTCCTTTAGCCATCTCTGGTGGTGTCATCTGAATGGTTAATGCTGCCTAAACAGAGTTATTTGCTGCATCATTTTGAATGTGACAGGAAACACAAGCTTTCTGCTCTGAACTGCATCGTGGGTGAGAAGATGGTGGATACTGAGAAAAAGCCCTTATTATTAAATCCCAGAAGAAGGTTGAGGGGGTTTCTATATGCTTCTTGACTTCTATGAGCAAGCACACAAGCAGAAGCTGAACAGAGAGATTTAAAAAGAAGGAGGGGTGGAATATATAACACTGTCAGTGAACAGCTTCATAGACAGCTTTTTCAGAGAAAGGTAGATCAGTGTATTAAAAAATGAGATAACTGGCTTTAAAACTTAGGTTTTAAAGGTGTGGCTTAAACCCAGCAGGAAACTAACTACTATGCAGCTGCTTGCTCACTCCCCCTCCAGCAGGATCAGGGAGAAAATCAGAGGAGTAGAAGTGAAAAATGTTATGGGCTATTATAATAACAGCTTAATAGGTAAAGCAAAAGACACACATACAAGCAAAACAAAACCTTCCTTCACTATTGGATTTCACCACTTCCCAGAGGCAGGCAGGTTTTCAGCCATCTCCAAGAAAGCAGGGTTCCATCATGCATAACAGTAACTTCAGAAGACAAATATAAGATTCCTTCTTCTTCACCCAGCTTTATATATTGAGCATGATGCCACAGGATGTGGAATACCCCTTGAGTCCAGCTGTCCTAACAATATCCTGTCTTCTCCCAACTCCTTCTGTACCCCCAACCTCCTCCCTGGTGGTGTGGGTGAGGAGCAACAAAGGACTAGGTTCTGTGGAAATCCTGCTCAGAAAGTGCTTTATATTATCATCACTGTTGTAAGTGCAAATCCAAAACACAGCCCCATACTAACCACTGTGAAGAAAGCTAACCCAGCCAAACCCAGTACATTCTCTACTCCTTACTTCATACAATTTATGTCATGCTGTAGTCCTACATGATTTAATAGAATCTCATTGACACCCCCTATTCCCTCTCCATCCTTTGATATAATACACAGATATCATTCCCTTAGTCTATGGACACCCCGTGCAAAAGCCCACCAAATGTTAACATATGTCCATAGAATGTCAGCTAAATTAATTTCAGAGCCCATAAGCTGGGGCTCTGTCTGTTCTGCTGGTCACTCAGGACAGGATAGGAGAGGAGAGGTGATGTGCTGTGGTACTGTGGCTTAGAGCCAGCTCAGGTGAAGTCACTGCTGCATTTACACTGTTTATTGTAAGACTTGTCCTCCATTGGTTCATGTAGCTCCATTGGTACAGTAATTCCTGTAAGCGAAACTCAAATAATGGGTTACAACAATTTAAAAGCATGTCCATTACTATTTCCACCCCTGGCCATTTTGTGCCAGACTGAAGGGTTTAAGAGTGTGATGAACTCCTCACCTGCTTCTAATTTGGCTAGAAACAGGGGTTCCTGCTATGCCAGCTACAGGGTCCACCATGGACCTCCATGGGATGCAGAGGGACCACCTGCCTGACATGGCTTCACCATGGACTGCAGGGGAATCTCTGCTTCACCACCTGGCCCACATCCTGCCTCTCCTTCTTCTTCAGGGAAAGGACTTCTCACACTCTTCCCCTGTACTGTGGACTCAACCACAGGTCACAGTCTCTTTGGCTCAAGTTCATACTGGAATTCCAACATGTCCAGTGCAGCAGCAGACAGCTGCAATGTCCTGGCCACCTACCAGCCCACGCACATCATGGCTGTTATCAAAATGCTCCCAGGCACAGCAGAGTGAGATAAGCACAGCAGAGTGAGACAAGAAGCTACAGCAAACAGCCACCAACAAGCACTGGATTGCAATACAGCGTCAGGCAAGTGACTCCTGTGGGCAAGCACTAGAGACTGCTGATTAATAATTTAACAGCCATAACAGCTAAAAGTTTCATCTAGCACATTCCAATATAGTCTATCATAATCTGAGTTATTTGAGCCCCACATTGGGTCCAAAGAAGGACTGTTGTTGTGAAGAAAGCTAACCCAGCCAAACCCAGTACATTCTCTACTCCTTACTTCATACAATTTATGTCATGCTGTAGTCCTACATGATTTAATAGAATCTCATTGACACCCCCTATTCCCTCTCCATCCTTTGATATAATACACAGATATCATTCCCTTAGTCTATGGACACCCCGTGCAAAAGCCCACCAAATGTTAACATATGTCCATAGAATGTCAGCTAAATTAATTTCAGAGCCCATAAGCTGGGGCTCTGTCTGTTCTGCTGGTCACTCAGGACAGGATAGGAGAGGAGAGGTGATGTGCTGTGGTACTGTGGCTTAGAGCCAGCTCAGGTGAAGTCACTGCTGCATTTACACTGTTTATTGTAAGACTTGTCCTCCATTGGTTCATGTAGCTCCATTGGTACAGTAATTCCTGTAAGCGAAACTCAAATAATGGGTTACAACAATTTAAAAGCATGTCCATTACTATTTCCACCCCTGGCCATTTTGTGCCAGACTGAAGGGTTTAAGAGTGTGATGAACTCCTCACCTGCTTCTAATTTGGCTAGAAACAGGGGTTCCTGCTATGCCAGCTACAGGGTCCACCATGGACCTCCATGGGATGCAGAGGGACCACCTGCCTGACATGGCTTCACCATGGACTGCAGGGGAATCTCTGCTTCACCACCTGGCCCACATCCTGCCTCTCCTTCTTCTTCAGGGAAAGGACTTCTCACACTCTTCCCCTGTACTGTGGACTCAACCACAGGTCACAGTCTCTTTGGCTCAAGTTCATACTGGAATTCCAACATGTCCAGTGCAGCAGCAGACAGCTGCAATGTCCTGGCCACCTACCAGCCCACGCACATCATGGCTGTTATCAAAATGCTCCCAGGCACAGCAGAGTGAGATAAGCACAGCAGAGTGAGACAAGAAGCTACAGCAAACAGCCACCAACAAGCACTGGATTGCAATACAGCGTCAGGCAAGTGACTCCTGTGGGCAAGCACTAGAGACTGCTGATTAATAATTTAACAGCCATAACAGCTAAAAGTTTCATCTAGCACATTCCAATATAGTCTATCATAATCTGAGTTATTTGAGCCCCACATTGGGTCCAAAGAAGGACTGTTGTGGTTTAACCCCAGCCAGCAACTAAACACTCCGTAACTACTTGCTCACATCTCTGTGGTGGGATGAGGAAGAGAACTGGAATGGTAAAAGTGAAAAAACTCATGGGTTGACACAAAGACTGTTTAATATGGAAAGTAAAAGTCAGACAGAGAAGCAAAGCAAATCAAGGAATTCATTCATTGCTTCCCATAGGCAGCCAGGTGTTCAGCCATCTCCAAGAGATCAGGGCCCCATCCTGTGTAAGGATGACTTGGGAAGACAAATGCCATGCCTCTGGACTTCCTCCCCTTTCTTCTTCTTCCCCCAGTTTTAAATGCTAAGTATGGCACCATACCATATGGGATAGGGATATCCCTTGGGTCATTTGGGGTCAGATGTCCCAGCTGTGTCCCTCACAATTCCTTGTACATCCTCAGCCTCCTCACTGGTGGTGTGGGTGAGGAGCAGCAAAGGCCTTCATTCAGCAGGAAAAAAAACATCCCTATGTTATTAGCCCTGTTTTCAGCACAAATTCAACTCAGAGTCTGATAGTGTGAAGAAAATTAGCCCTACCCAAGCAAAAACCAGCACCTTCCCACTAGACTACAAGGAGGTATTTTCTAAATCTCTATGGGGCCTTTAATCCCACTTCTGTCTTATGGGGGAGGTAAAAGTGGCTTCTTGCTTCTGCCATCATGCTGACATGACTTCAGGTCAGCATCCAGATGTGGAACTGGAGATGTTTCTAGGATCCTTGACATTTATTTTAGCATTGAGCTGTGACAGCAGTACAGGAGAGAGGATACAGAGAATAGTCAAAACAGGCTAGAGAAGTAAAAGCTCTTAAGCGAGGCCCTTAGTTCTTTTAATATATGCAGAAACATCACACGGGTTTCTCAGTTAGCTAAGGCCATGCCATTAAAAGAGAAAGGTCTCCTTCTGCTTTAGCTTGCTGTCACTGTGCAAGGTCCTTGTCATCGGCAGGGACATTATCAAGTGTTTCATCTCTCTTGTGAGCAGTCATAGTCTCTGCCTTGGACTTCAGGGACATGACAAAATGGACAGGTCTTGGTCCTCCGGAGATTTTTAGAGAAGCATCCCCCAGCATGCACACCGAGCAGCAGGCTAAGATGAAGGGAGAGAAATTCAGCTGCTGTTGCTGCTGCTGCTTCCCCATAGTCCTGCACGGCTCCAGCCTGCGGTGCAGGGAAGCCAGCTTGGAGGGGATGGCGGGGAGTATTTTGCCATCTCGTGGCAGCTCTGAAGTAAAGCATCTCTACGTGATCACAAAGACTCTGCTGCCCAGAAGGAACAAAGCCGAAAGAGATATCCCTTGAGCTGGCTGCAAAGTGACCCTTGGAAGGTTTGCAGCAGAGCAGGCTACAACCCTGAACTGACCAGTACCTGCCCATGTGTAGCTGCAGGTGCACACCACTGGTGGGACCTAAAGCAAAGGCTGAGAAGATAAAACTAAAGAGGACCCAGCCTGGGCCAGGCCAGTGGTCAGAGACTATTTCTAAGTCCTGCTCTTGGTGTCATGCTGCTGGAGATTCCCAGCTAGTCAGGGAAAGCTGGTGAAGGCTTCAACACCACAGTGAGGATGAGGGCACACTGAAGCTGAGCTCTTCTGTGGACAGTGTGTGTGGACAGCTCTTGTGTGGATAGTGAAGAATGATCCAGCCAGTCACCTTTGGCTCAGAGAAAGCCAGCGGAGAGGCAGAGTCCATCAGCACAGAAACCTTTGGAAGAGCATTGCTATAGGTCTATGACAATTTTCATGCATTTACAGAGTGATGCAGCTAAGATGGGAGATGATGAACAAACTCAGGAATTGAACAATCTGAACCTTCTGCTGACCTCCTTTCCCACAGGAGCTGTTGCTGCTGTGCCTGAGTGAGCATTGTCCGAGGTGCCAGGGCACACCAGAAAGAGGGCTGGGGGCTGTCCCTCGTCAGGGACTGCAGATCCCACTGTCAACAGACTGGGCACTGCCAGTGCTGTGGCTGCTGCTCAGGAAGACATAAGCATGTCTTCACACTCTTATTCCCGCAAAGCTGCTGGCAGGGAAAATTCCTGCTGCTGACCAAGATACTCCAGAGGCCCTGATGGTAGAAGAAGGAGGGCCAGGCTTACCAAGAAAAGATTGTTCCCCAGCTTCAAGAGGAATGTGGGATGATGTGCTGCCAATCTGTGTGGTCAGTGGCAGAGGAGTCACATGAGTTCTGCTCTTCACAGCTGTGTAGAAAACCAGCACCTCAATCCAGATCCATTTTACTTCTAGAATTGCTTCTTTTCAGCTCAGAAATTATAAAACCCTTTGAAGAGCCTGGGATACCTTTCAAGTATACCTTTACATTTGCATGACCCAGAGATGAGCTGTCCAAGTGGGTCCCACCTTGCCTACGAGCTGACACACACACATGCACATAGCATTTACCAAGTTGACAGAGTACAACTACTCGAGATACAAATGCCTCCTATTATGCCAGCAACGGGAGTGGATAATGGTCCTGATTACAGCAAAGGGTGCAAGTGCCAGTGTGGCTCCAGTCACTGGGGCAGGATGGGTACGTGTGGCCCAGGTGCAGCTGCTGGGGAACTGAGGCAAATAAAATGAGTGAGTCTTGGCAGCCACACACAAAGCAGGACTGCAGGTCACAGCCTACATGCCTGATGCTGCCTGCTGTGGACACAAGAGTGGTTGTATCTGCCCTGAACACCAGGGAAAATTACTGGGAGCAGGGATGTAACTCCTGAGCAAACTTTAAGTTGAGCTACCTGGCGAGAAGCAGGCTCTGGGTCCAGGCAGATCACGAAGGATAGGCTGGTGCTGCTACCTGGGGAGATCTTTAGGACTGGAGTACCTGTTGGGAAGTGCCACAGCACGCATTTGCTCTTGAGCAAGAAGCAGGACCAGCTGGTGCATGGGAATGAGTGAAATGGCTCAGGATATGGGGCAGGGTTATCACATGAACTGGCTGTGCTTGTACTCTGGGCATCTGTGAATTCACGTGTGCTTTTGCAAGCTTTAGTCCATACTGACTGTGGGTAAGAAAAGGGACAGGGCTGGCTGTGTTTGTGTTTTACATCAGTCCTGGTAGTAATACATGCAGGTACTGTGGCAGGCTGTGCCCCACCTGTGGCAGCTTGCACAGCTGGCCTTGTTCATGTCCTTTGCACACTTGTATCTACTGCAGGTAAGTACTTGTAAAAATCAGTAAGAACAGTTATTTTTCTGTTTCCACATAACGGCTTATGCTTTGTCTATCTCCTCTCTCCTACGCGCTCTTTGTGTTTTACTTGCCCAACCAATCACACGGCTTCTCCAGCCTTCTATGGATTCCTCTGCACTCTCGGAGACAGTGCCAAGCTCCCGCTGGCGCCGCGGGCGACTCTGCCATTGCCTAGGGCAGCCCTGGGTCGGGAAGCGGCACCCCAGCGGCCGCAGGGGGCCACCCGCGCCCGCAGAGAACGAAGCACCAGCTGCGCACCACCACGCCAGCCACCACCTGCGGACAAAGCGCGTTCCGAGTCGGCGGCGCCACCGCCGCCCCTCCCCATGCTTCTACTCCCCAGGGGCCGCCGCCGCCCCAAGCTGCTCCCCGGGGCTGCTCAGTACCGCCCGCCCCGCCGGCACGCAGCAGGCGGCGGAGCCGGCCGCACCCACCGCCCGCCAGCGCCATCCCGGCCCGGCCCCTCCCCGGCCTCCGCCCCCGGAATGGCGTCACCGCGCGGGGCGCGGATGTGACGGCGACGGTCCCGGCGTCGGTCCCGGCGGATCCCGGCGGATCCCGGCTCAGCTCCGCGCCCGCGGGCAGCTGTTCCCGTGGCAACGCCGCCGCCGATGGCGGACCCGTCCCGGCGCCTGGCGGAGGGTGCCCGCCGCCGCCGCCCGCCAGGGGAGGAGCGGCGGGAGCCTCCCGGCACGGGGCGCAGCCGGACGCGCCACAGGCTGAAGGCGGCCGCGGCCCTGGCCCTGGCCCGCGCGGGAAGCGAGGGCCCGGCGGCGGTGAGTGCGGGCCTGGGGGCGGGCGGGCGGAGCGCCGGTCCCCTCCGGGGCGCTGGCTGGGCTGGCGGCTGCCGAGGCCAGGGTGGCGGGGGGCGCGCGGGGGAGCGGGCGGCGCCGCAGCGGGCGGAGCGCGGCCGGGGCCGGGGCCTTCTCACACCTGCAGGTGCGCGGGCACTTCTTTGAGCCCGGGCTGCGCCCCTGGCACCCCAGCGCTGCTGCTGCCCCATCTCCCGGTGTCCTGCCGGCGGGAAAGGCCGGCTGCCAGGCAGGCGGCAAAACACGGGCTAATGGATTTTGAGTAGGGTGGTAACTTATTTCCACTGGATTGTAATGCCTTAGGGTAATGCCAAAACTTAAACCAGCTTTTAAACGGATTAATTTTTTGTTGACCATGTTTCACATCTCTCATGATTTCACCGCACAGCTGCCAAGCACCAGGTAGCCACTCGCACACTCCCTGAGATCAGGGAGGTAATCAAAAGGGTAAAAGCTGAAAAATTTGTCAGTTGAGATAAAGACAGTTAAATAAGGATACCAAAAGCCTTGCACACAACCAAAGCAAAACAAGGTATTATTTCGCTGCTTTCCGTGGGCACACAGATGTTCAGCCGTCTCCAGGAGAGCAGAGCCCTATCATGTGTGGTGGTGATTTGAGCAGACAATCATCATCACTCCTAATGTCTCACCTTTCCTCCTTCTTTCCCCCATGTTATACATTGAGAGTGTTGCATGGGATTTCCAGACCCATTTCCATGGGTCACCTGTCCCGGCTGTGTCTCCTCCCAACCTTGCATGCCCCACCAACTTCCTCACCAGGGTAGAAGTACAAAAAGTTCTGTGTAAGCCTTGCTCAGCAATAACAAAAATATCTTTGTATTATCAACACTGTGTTCAACACAAATTCAAAGCTCAGGCCCACACCAGTCACTGTGAAGAAAATTTACTATCTCAGGCAAACAGCATAACAACCTGACCAGATAAAAGGCAGTGTGTACTTCAGCATGACATCTGCTTGCTTCTGCTTCAGTCTTGAAAACAAATACTTATTTTGGCAGGAACACATCCCTGGAGATTGTCTTGTCCAACAAGCTGTGTGTGGTCCAGCATGAATGCCCAACAAAGAGGGGCAGACTGTGCAGGAACAGAACAGGTCCAGCAGAACTTAGAAGGTGATAACATAGTTCAAGTCCAATTACTTCTTTTGGCTGGTTTATTTTAAAATGCAGAACTAACTGTTCTCTTACTTTTCATATATAAGTGCTAGATTTTTTAAGCTATGTTTTGGAAGATGGCGTGCAAATCATAAATTTACTGACCACATCAAAGGAGTTATTTAAGAGTGGGAAAGAAGACAGTCCTGCCTGTTACCTTCATCTGTGGAGCATGATTTGAGTGCCATGTAAAACTTGTAGCACTGAAGAACTATATCCCACTGTGAAGAGAAGTCAAACAAAGTAGTTAGGTCATGCTGCCTCTTTGTTCAGCATTCTCTCAGAGCCACTGCTAGGTTTTGCAACTGTAAAAGCAATTGTTATGGGTTTCTGCATCTAGAGTGTAAGATTTTTACTTCTCTGTGACAGCAATGATCTTCTGTCTCTGTCTTTTCTAGAACATGACGTCAGATAAGGAGTTTGCAGAAAACAGCAATTTTTCAACCAAGCAGGAGCTTCTCACCACATTCCCCAACATATAGGGAAGATGTAGGAAGTTGTAGAAGCTGCTTATCTCCTGCAGTCGAGAAGATGGAATCAAAAGAGGATGAGAAGAACAAATGTAAAAGAAAAGATCTGCCTCCACAGGACTTGAGTTGGAGCCCCTCTCCAGGGAGTGACACAGTATGCTCCCCTTGGAATCACAGATTGTCTAAAAAGGGAAAGTCTAGAAGCCCACAGTCCTGTTCACGGGACAGTCGAGGCAGTCATGGCCATCGGTCTAGAAGGGAGCACCATAGCAAAAGCCAACTTAAACGGAAACGATCGAAAAGCAGAGATAGTAGCAAACACAGGAGCAGAAGAAGCAGCAGAAGATCAAGGGCTCATGACACCAGAGCCTCTCTGAAAAGCCAGAGGGGCTCTCTAAGTGGTGAGAGCACTCCATCCAGAGAAGTGAGCAGATCACGTTCACGCAGCAAAGGCCACAGTAAAAGGAGATCAAGAAGTAGAGACAGTGATCGCTATTATGTAAGAGACAGTTATCAAAGTAGACACCAGTGGGGTTCTGCTTTCTGTAGTCGAAAGGTATTTGGAGACAGCTATGAATCCTCCAGTAGAAGGAGGACCCGGTCTAACACTACTTATTCGCGGCAATCTGCTAGTCCAGAATACAGGATACGATCATTTATTGAGAGGACAGATCTGCATAGCCAGAGGGGACTCCATGAGAGACACTATTACTGTTATGAAAGATGCAGATCAAGGAGTCGGTCAAGCAACAGATCAAGGACTCCTCCTGGAGGAGCTGACAGAATGAAAAGTGAAAAGCCTGGTGGAAAAAGGAAGTACAAAACTCGCCACCTGGAGAATGCATTCATGGAAAGCACAAGTCTAGAAAGAGAAAATGAGTCTAAGAAAACTTCGTCAAAATTTGGTGACTGCTGCAAAAATGAAGATAGCCTGTCAGACAATCGTGCAAGCAGTGAGACAAAGCGTAAGAAAAGGAAGAAGAAAATGAGGAGTCCAAGTGTGGAGATAGTCTATGAAGGAAAAGCAACAGACACAACGAGGCATCTTAAAAAGAAAAAGAAAAAGCATAAGAAGAAACACCGGAAACATCACACGAGTAACTCAGTACCTTCTTCTCCAGTGGTGATTACAATTGATAGTGATAGTAGCAAGGAACCAGAAGGTACCGAATGGGACAGCAGTATTATGTGGACAGGCACAACTCACATAAATGAGAGGGAAAATGAGTCTCCATCTCCTTTTCTGAGGAGGACAGGATGCGAGGAAGCTGGAGGAGTAGACAAAAAGTATTGTATTCCTGCCACAAGGGAAAACTTAGATGATGGAGATAGAAATGCTGATGTCAAACTTCAAGAAACAGCAGCTGATCAGAGTGTTACCACAGTGAATGCCAGCAGTAACACCCCTCACACAGAAACTGTAACCAGTTATGTTCAGGAAGCACCAGCAGCGCCTTCCAGTCAACTGCCTTCCCCCAGGACTTCCTTCCTAGAGTGTCCAGAGAGAGAGCCATTGATACTGAGACTGCCAAAGAGACTTGTCAACAGATCCTCGTGGTTTGATTTCCCAGAAGAAAAAATGTAGTAGGCTTTCCTTGGAACACTTGTTCAAACTGTGAATTTAACAACTTTCTTTTTCCCCTTGAAAACTAAAATGTCTGATAGGGTTTCTGTCTGTTAAAAAGATGTCTAGGAAATGTATAAAACTTTTGAATGTGTATGCACTTTCAAGTCAAAGAAGATAGAATATTGCTAGTCTGTAATTCTAAAAGTTTGTTAGAGGACTGTTTGGGCGTTTTAATTTCATAAAGCCATCCACAGAGTATTTCAAAGTTTTGTGTAAATCAAACAACAGAAAAGGAGCCCAAAACAAGAGCCTGGAAATGCATTTTATGGGGATTACTTCTTAGACCAGGAAAATGTTGTTTAGTTCATAAAAAGTGATTCAGTCTGAATTCCAGCATCATTTCAATCTCTGGTTTAAGCTGATGTCTGCTGAAAAGCAGTCAGTGATTTCTACAGAAATTCTCACATGACTTTGAGTAATTTTAAGGTAAGCTTGTCAAAATCTGAATAAAGCAATAAGGTTTTTTTGGTTGTTATTAAATACATTTGCATATGTACTGTGTGTTTTGCAAATGGAGTTTTTTCTTTTGGTTTTGTGTGTTTCATGTATTCAGACCATTGGATATTTTTGCAGTCAGGACTACTTCAGGTTGGAAGGGTTGTCTGGAGTTCAGCTGGTACAAGCCTTCACTGAAAGCAGGAACTTTGATCAGATTGCCCGGGATTGGTTCAGTTTTGAGTTTTCCCAAAAGCTGGATGGCTGCTCTGTCCTGCCTTAACATAGGAATATTCCCTTGGGAAACATTTTTTTTTCAGATTTTTTTTTTTTTATTTCCCTTACTGGAGCCTGTGCATTCTGCCTTGCGTTCTATAGCTGTGCAGCCTTCAAGAAGTCTTTTCCTCTTCTTTATGTCCTGTGGCTGCATACTTGAAAAACATCTGTCTTGTCTAGCCTTGGCAATAAAACTCTTCCTCCTGACTTCCTTGAAATAACCAGTATTCACCCAGCTCAGCACATCCTAGATGTCCTGCTCCAGGTATGTGCAATACACAGGGCTCTGGCAGAGTTTTGTTTTCCTGGTTTGGCCGTTTTCTGTGTGCACAGCAGTAGCTCTGAGGGCTGAATGAGGAGGATACCTTCCCTCCTGCATTATCTCCATGAGTTTTGTAGGTTTGACCTTGGCTGGTTGCTTGCCAGGTAGTGAAGTTGCTGCTCTGTCACTTTCCTTTCTTGAAAGAGACAGACTTTCCTGTCTTCGCAGGATGGGGGAGAAGGTAAGATGGGAAAGCTGGGTTGGGGCAAGAACAAGGTAGTGTACTGTCACTAGCCAGATAGAGTTGGATACAATTAATATATTCTGTTGCCAATGAAAAATTGAGTGGAGGGATAAGAAACAAAGGCAAAACAAACAAATTTCCCTTCCCTTCTCAACTTCACTCTTTCATATAGACTCTTCTACCTCCTCCTCCCCAGCTGTGCAGAAGGATGGGGAATGGGTATTGTGTTCAGTCCATCACATTCTTGCTGCTTCTTACTCTGCTCTAACATGGGCCCTTTCTACAGGTGTGCAGTGCTTCTGAAACAGATTGCTCCAGCTGCCAGGAAACCTGCTCCTGTATGTGCTCCTAAGCACAGGCTTCAGCTCCTGACAGGAGCCTGTTCCTGTGTGAGATCTCCATGGGCTGCAGCTTCCATCAGGGCATCTCTACCTGCTCCACAGTGGGGGTTTTCCACAGCCTGCAGGTGGGTTTATGCTCCACTGTGGTTATCCAGGGGCTGAAGGGGGCAGCTTGTCTCACCATGGTCTTCATCACCTGGAAGTGCCCAGGCTGTGGAGAAGGGCTGCTCCTGCCCAACCAGCCGGTGCAGGTTGGCTGAGCCTGAGAGACAATCAGAAGTCCCCTCCACAGTCAGTCACCTCCATTCTTGCCCCTGCGAGTATCTCTGGGCTGCAGGGGTCAGGTTGGTCCCTACCTTGGGTTAGGTTTCAGGGAGCACAAATGTCTGAAGGAGCCAGGGCACTGGGAGGCCCAGGGGCCACATAGTGTGAACTGTCGTGAGCTTGCCGTGCTCCGTTCTTGTTATTGGCTGCTAAGAGCTCTCTGGCATCTCCTGGGAATGAATGTGGTGGCTCCCTTTGTTCTGTTTAGCCTCGACAGCCTCTCCAAATTTGCCTGGAGGGCAGGAGCTCAGGGTCTCAGGTGTCCCTGGCAGATGGCTCAGGGATTTTTGCTGCAAGTGCCCTTTACTGGAACCCTTGGTCCATTCTGGGATCCCATCCCGAGCTGGGATATCCTTGGCATAAGTGGGACTTCTATACCCAGAGTACTGGGATGGAGGGTGCAGGATATTGAGGAGAGGGCAGGGCAAGGTGGAGCTGTTGCAGTAAATAGAAGGGAGAAGTTTGATACAGCCCTTACAGTTGGTGATGATGTGGTTGGGAGTCTGGGTGAAGATGAAGGGATGGAAGAAAAGGCAGGTGTCTTCTATCAGTTGCCCAGCCAGGATTCCAGTCCCAGAGAAGTTAATTTAATAGGCAATTAGGAGAAATCTCTGGATCAGCAGCCTTTGTCCTTGTGGCAGATTTCAACTTTCTAGAGACCAGCTGGAAATGCCTCCTGCTGTGGTGAGCAGATTTGAAAAATTCCTACAGTTTGTGGGAGAGAACTTTGTATTACAAGTACCCAGAGAGGCAACTAGGAAAGATGCCTTGGACTTGCTGGTTTGGAATGGAGAAGGCCTGGTGGGAGATGGCATGGTCTTGGCCACAGTGATCAGGAAACGGTTCAGCTTAAAAATGTCAGCGCAATGAGGAGAAAAGAGCTGCAAAGTTGCTTCTCTATTTTGAGAGAGCAAACATTGCACTACCCAGGAGTCCCTTGGGAATATGCTCTTGAGGTCTCAGGAGCTGCATGTTGCATGGGATCTGCTGCAAACACTGGAAAGGAGCAAGCTGTCAGAAAATATTCTCAATACATAAAGACATTTACAGTATGGGAAACCTCATTTGGTTGTTTTTCATGACACTCATTACTAGGAAATTTTCATTAAAGTGTGAAGGGTGTCTAGGGCAGTGAGCACAACTGTGGAAAACAAGTGTGCTACAGGCAGCCATTGCTTTCCAGTGCTGCTTTGTGTAAACCAGCTCATCACTCCCACTGCACCTACCTGCATAGTGTGAGTAAGCAGTGTGACTTAGTGTCAGCTGCTACTAAGAATTGTACGTGCATAGAGAAAGCATAGGGGCTTAGCCCCAGCTGGCAACTAACTACCGTGCAGCTGCTTACTCAACAGCACCCTACCCCAGTGGGATGGGGAGGAGAACTGGGGGGGGGGAAAAGAAAAGTGACACTTTTTGGTTAACAGTTTAATAATTGAACTGGAGTAAAATATAATAGTAATATTAGTAATAGTAATAAAAGAGAGAGAGAGAGAGAACCAAAGAAAAGTAAGTAATGTACAATACAATTGCTCACCACCTGCTGGCCAATTCCAAACCCAGATAGGCCCTCTTCTGGGTGACTCCTCCAGTTTATATACTGAGTGTGACGTTCTATTTTGTGGAACATCCATTTGATCAGTTCAGGTCCCCTGTTTTGGCTGTGCTCCTCTCCATATTTTTGTGCGCTTCGTCACTGACAGAGCATGAGCCACTGAAGAGTCCCTGGCTCAGAGTAAGCACTCTTAGCAGCAACCAAACCATTGGTATGTTATCAGCATCATTCACATACTGAATCTGAAACACAGTGCTGTACCTGCTTCTAAAAAATATCTACTCAAATTCCAGCCAAAACCAGGACAAGGACTGAGATGCATTAGTCAGCTCAAGGTAGGAAATGAGATTTATCAATCCTCTTCTAGAGTTCCCTGGCATAATTTTGTAGGCTTAGACAAGACTTCAGCCAGCAGTTGTGTTGGATTTAGCAACGCACATAACCTTATCCAGGGCTATTTGACTTTCCCTGGATATTCTGCCTATTTTCCATGTGCCTTTTGAGAAGAAGATGTCTTACCTACCAGACCTGGTATGTAAGGCCCTGGACTCTTTTGATGTGTTTCTTTCAGGTTAAGGTTTTTTATTCCCTGAGACTAACATGTGGGAGAAACACAGTGTTCTCAGGAGGTTAAACAAAATTTTACAGGCAGACTTTAGAAAATAAAGGTACCTGGCAAATTTTAAAACAATAGACATAAAGCATTTCACAAGGCATTGACTTACCAAACTCTAACCCATCCATCTTTAAGTTACCCAGATTTCAAAAAGTTAGAGAGAGGGTGTTTGTGCAACTGCTTTTATCTGCTTTGGCCTCCTGGAACCCTCCCCTCCACATGGGGCTTCTGCTGTGCCAATGGCTGATAACCATTCTGGAGCTGGACTGGAGGCTCCAGGGAGGTGGGATATGGAGAAGTGCATCATCCCACTTTCTGCAGAGCTTGCCTTGCCACCCTGCCACCCTGCCACACACTTTGGTTGTTTTGAGCAAGTAATGATTTCTCCAGTCTCTCACTCTGAGGTAACTTGAAATCTCAGGAGAGACATGAGAG
This sequence comes from Pyrgilauda ruficollis, assembly GCF_017590135.1. NCBI lineage: Eukaryota > Metazoa > Chordata > Aves > Passeriformes > Passeridae > Pyrgilauda > Pyrgilauda ruficollis. The sequence continues at coordinate 1,684,287 of NW_024529377.1, forward strand.
CAGAGTTAAAATAAACCCAGCAGAGTTATCTTGCTGTACATGCATGCAGAACTTACTTGTGTAGGCCTGGGATCTTGTTTACAGTTCATCCTGTCAGAAATACATAATAACCCAGGGTGCTCTGCATGGGCCTACTCCTTTGGTACCCACCTGCTGTGCTTCAAATGAGATTCTAAGGTTCATCACATTGAAGGGAAACTGCAGGGATGAAGCACGTTTCTGTCTCCAAACTGGACCAGAATCCAAAAGGTGGCTGCAGAAAATGCTGCTGCTGCTGTCATGCATATCTCTTGAACATTTTACTGGTAGATGAATCATCAGCACTGCCACAGATGCTCAGTGACTCAATTTTAAGAAGTTTCAAGTGTCAGTTTCCAGTAAGCTGGAACTATCTGCAATTCAGCAGATAGTTGTTTTATATTTCTATAAATATAAAATTTGTATTTATATTTCATGGCCTTTGGCATGGAGTGACAGAAGACCTGGAAACATCCCAAGCCTAGCTAGGCAACCTGCTCATCTAGGTATGTTGTCAGTGGTCTCCAAAACAGGAGCTAAATTAACTGAAGCAAGCTTTTGTTATTAGCAAGGGCTGAGGAAAAGTCCCCTCAGGATATTTTGGAATGCTGAGTCCTGAAGAATTTTTTGCTCATGGTGTGGAATGATCAACTACACATCCAAGTTAGTCTTTAGTCCTGATGGATAACATATGAAACATCGTGTGTGGCAAAAATACCATTTATCTCTTGAAAACCTGTAGCCATTAGAGATCACATATCCATCCAGTGTGTTATGCGCAGAACGAGTCACAGCCAAGTGACAAGCTTCTGTCCAAGGCATTGAGATGAACATCAAGTGCATAGGGGAAAAGACATGCAGAGCATAACTTTTTTAAAGATCATTCACCTCGTGTGTGTAGCTGGGATGGTAAATTTAATCCTCAGCAAATTACATGAGCCAGGTCACACAGCTCCTCCAAAACAGAGTGCCTTGAAGTCATAGCAGTTTCTTGTCCATTAGCTGAAGAGTCAAAAATGAATGTACATACATGCATATGTATGTGTATGCTCACCTACATGCATTATGTTTATGGGGAGAGAGGGAGTGAGACTAGAGGGTAGAGCACGAGTAAGCTGACAGATGCCTCTTGTACCCTTGGAGAGGAGAATAGCAAAAGCAAATACTGTGCATCTCCTGCATGCATTCCTATTTAATTTGGATATACAAAAGAAGGAAAAAGCCCCAAACAACAAACCACTGGATGGATTGGTGTTTTGTAAGATTTATGAACTAATAAATTTAGAAAAGTCATTTTACTCTTGGTGGTGTATTGCAGGCTCTTGTGCAAGAGTCAATAAGAAAAAAAAAAAAGTAAGTTACTTTCTCTGTGAGAGCATGTACAAGTAGCATAAAATAGGTTCAATTAATCTTTTCAACTACTGAATTTATTCTGGATAGACAAAGCATGTATCAGATTATATGTCCTAGAAAGGTAATCAGCCTTATAAAATGCTTCACAGTTCTGCTTTTCTCATTATTGTATTTCAGATAGTTTTCTGAATGGGAAAACTGTTCAAGCAAAATGTTAAATAGCATTCATTTGTCATTTTCTTGCACAGACCAGGCAACATCCTGCGGAATTTTGAGATACATGGTCATTATGTAGCTTGTATGGAACTGTTAATCTTTTTTTGCTCTTTTTCTCATGTAGTCTTCCGTTGTAATGTTTAATTTCCTGAACTCCTGCTTCAATTGCTACAGGTAAAACTCTGCAGGAATCACACAGATGATTAAACACAGAGGACCATCACAAGATAGTGATTGAGCTGTGTTCAGGTAACCTGCAGAGGCAATCTCTACTGCTTTACCTGTAGCTATAGATGTTTCTTCATGGCAACCACCTATGCTCCAAACCACATCACCAGGATCATTGCAGAAGAAACTGTAATTTTAGGCTGAGGCATTAGTGAGTGGAAACAGATTTTATCAATTCCTTTATGCTGTTCATTTTTTTTCAAGAAGGAAAAAGGAAATGTCTACATTTTCCACGGCAAGCTGATGCAGAGATAACTCAGTAGGACTCTTTGACTTTTGCTATGAATTAGGTCATAGTAAACAATTGGCTTAAATAGTCCCAGGTTAAAAAAAAAAAAAGAAAAAAAAATAAAATGTGAACTAAAGAGTTCAGCTATGAAACAGAACTTCATGTTGTTTAATGGTACAGCCTTTTGCGCAGGAATCTCAGTTTCAGAGGGAGATTTGTTACACTATCATCATTACATACTAGATGCCGTTGCCCACTTTAAAATTAATGCAAGAATTTCAGCATTCCAAAGTATGATTAAATACCACCAATTTATTTTATTTTATTCCAAATTTTATATTACTTTATGTGAGGTATGCTATTTACTGCCAGATTTACACGGCTAGGTTAGAGTGATCATCCTTGGGAACATTAATAATCCTTGTTTTAACATGTCAGAATTGTCAGAAGTTAATTGCACTATTGCTGTCTTTTTGCAGAGACCTATTGATTGCTACAGAGCAGTGATGGAAGACAGTGAACAGTCAGAAAACAGCCTTGTGCAGGAAACAGCCAGGACCACAATGAAGATTGTGGCCAAAGAACAAGTTGCTGTCACAAAATACCCCTACCATATCCCACAGGTCAAACAGGTGAATAATGATCTCATCTTCTACACAGCACTGAGCAGATGTGCTGAAATAGTATGCAGCATATTATCTGTGTTGTAACTACAACATACTCTGCCAGAGATAGTTTCTTATAAGAATGCCTTGTTGTCACCAATTAGAGAGCATCATGATCACTTCCAGTTCCATCATAACTGAAGCTCAAAAAAATAATAAATTTTATCAATGGTTAGCTGCATCTCTACAAAATGGCTAAGAGCCACAGAGCTGGCATTTTTCCTCTGCTCTTTCTTCTCCTCTTTATTAATCCTTTCCTCCTTTTAGTATGTTTTCCATTTGTTTTGCAGGTTCCCCAAACATCTCAGATATTTGATCAGATAGGGCAATATGGGCAGAGTATGAATCTTGTGAAGTTAATGTCAGAGCCCTTAGGACATTGCAATCCAGCCTTCTCCCCAGTTCTTGTCTGCCTACACTGATGTCCAGCTCTGACATAGTGCAGCCATTAACCTGGGGTTGTGGTGTTGGGGTGCCAGGAGCTCCCCATCACTTGGGGGCTGTGCATCAGCTCAGCCCCACTGGTTTGTTCTTGTGCCCAGACTCCCAGCTCCTCAGCCAAGCAGCCAGCTCTTGGCACTTGCCAGTATTTGGTGGAGGTGGAAACTGGTTCAGCTTCCAGTTACCTTAGCTTTTTGCTGCATGCCTTGAGTCTGGTTGCATGCTGCTCTGCTTTCAGGTCCTGAAATATTACATTGCCAGTACCACTTAACAGTGATCTAACAGGAGAATCTAGAAAATTGTCAGAAGAACAGCTTTGTGTCAGCCCTGCCATGGTTTCAGGTTGACTAAAAAGGGCAGGGAAGTAAATGTCTCTGCAATGGTGAAGTTTCCTGCACAGTTTTTCTTCCCTGTTTTTCCATGGTCTTTCTTACATTAACTTAAATTTGTCCATGCTATGGCTTATTCACTTCTGAATGTACTTTTGCTCCATCTTCTCCGGCAGTTTGTTTTCCTTTTATTTATATTTAAGTACACAGATGTATAAGAAGTCCAGCTTAATTGCTCTGTAACTGTCAAATTCTCTATGTGCATAAAAGGAGGGAGAGGAACTTGTTATATGGGCGGATAATAACAGGACAAGGGGCAATGGTTTTAACTGAGAGAGGGCTGTTTAATTTAGATATTAGGAAGAAATTCTTTACTCAGAGGATGGTGAGGCCCTGTAACAGGTTGCCCAAAGAATCTGTGGATACAGCATCCCGGAAAGTGGTTAAGGCCAGGTTAGATGGGGCCCTGAACAACCTGATCTAGTGAATGCCATCCCTGCCCATTGCAGGGGCATTGGAAGTAGATGATGTTCAAGGACAAACCATTCTATGAAACTGAAGATGCAGAGTGAAGTTGAGAATAAGCAGAGTAAAAATTACCAAACTGGTTATATTTTCTTTTTCATAATAGAATCCAAAGTGATATCTTTCGAGATTAAACTTTGCTAATATCTGTGGGCATTTGCTTTGCACAAGCTGTTTTTTGTAGGGGACTAAAAAAATCGAATTTCCAGTCTTTTTTCTAAAGACAACTTTATTTATAATCCAAATTGGATCTCTGATTAATAGAATTTCTCAAGAAATATGCTATTTTCATATATCTATACACACTGGAAATATTGTAGAGCTGAAGAAACTAGCTTTTTTTCAGGAGAAGAGAGACAAATCAGGATAGAGTAAGTAATTTTTCAGCCATTTGTCTTCTGAAAACACAGTACTAGCATTCATGCCTTGAGTTGAACCCCACAGCTTCATATCTTCTAGAGATGAAAATAAGAAAGCATGGACAAAATTTGCCCAACGTCTTCTATCTGATTCTGACTCTATACATTACTATGTGTATAAACTACATTTAGGTTTCCTCTGAAGACCTGCTGAAGTGGAAATTCCTTTGGCAGCCTTGCAGCTTTTATGGCTCCAGGGTAAGTCTCCAGTGGAAAATGTAGCATATAGAACAGAATCAGAAAACTTCATAATGATAACAGGACATTTGAGCAGCAGTATAACTTTTGAGCTGAATCTCATAATTTTTTTTTGTGAAACAACTGCTTCTGTGAATTTTTAGTGAATGGTTTATAAGTGAGCATTTGCATGTACAAAGTTTTATCAGACACAGTGAGATAGACTTGAAGACTTTCTGATGGAGTCTATCAGATTTACTAGTGAATTATTTTATTTCTACTGACTTTGTGAACTATCTTGTAGAATGGCGTTTTTATTGATACAGAGTTTGTGAGTGGCTTAATACATGGGAATAAAAATGAAAAACATTCTAAAGGTCTTTCAGGTAATTCTTTTAAAGTCAAAGGCAGTGTTTTCCTAAGACATGAGTTAGAGTGGAGGCAATTCTAGATAAGCCACTCCTTCTGAATTAAAACATCTTATAGGAATGTTAGGAATATTTGTTTAATTTTAGTACATTTTAGAGATCTCAAAAAATGCCTTATTTTTCTAATTTTCCTCTTCTGGGCACTTGACTCCAGATTCCCTGTCATGTTAGTGAGAAAAACTCAAAAGTTTAATGACAGCTGTTGCTGTGACCTAAGAAAAGCTTTGTGCAAGATGGAAGTACTGAGGGTGCTGTCTCCCTTCCTGGGGCATGGGTATAAGAGCCAGTGGTACCCTGTGCACCATTAGAAGTACCAACACAACAGAAGAGCACCCAACGACTTGTGGTGTTCTCTACTGAGTGTGGAAAGTACATTAGTAAGACAGTTATTTTCCCTTTCACTTTGTCTGTCTAAGCTAGGCTTTTGCCTGGCTTTGGGGTCCAGAAAACAAAACAAAAAACCCCCAAACAATAAAACCCCATCATGCAGAGAACCCTGAACCCTTCAGTTGCATCTTTTCATAGCATTTCATGACTTCTTGCTGTTGTATTTATTTTAAGTTTAAGCTTAGAATAGGATACTTGAAAGGCATTTTCTTGAATTGTGGGATTTCACAGCATTTTTGGAAGTCATTCTCTTTTCTTGAAGTACCTTGTGTGAAGTTTGCACAGCACAAGATAAAAATGTCTCCTCTATCCTCATACTTCCTGCTACTGGATGAAAACAGATATGATTGCTTAACTATCTTTATATGCAGCTTTTATTTCTATCTCCAGTTCTTAAGTCTTCTCATGGTCCCTGGTTGCAGCATAGCCTCTGCATGACTAATTGATCCATCTTCATCAGGTTGCCATCTCATTAAATGATTGTCACAATGTATAAATACAATGTTTACTGGACAATGGCATTTTAAGAGGTATTGTGCACTTGCAATTTATAATAATGGCTTTTTGTTATGAACTGCACCAATCTTTAATCTATTTGGCTGCTTTTTTTCAGGAAAACAAAAACCAGATCTATGAGTTTTGCCTCCGGTACTGTTTTGATCTCCTTGCTTCAGTCTCTGGTTATTATTGGGGTGTGGCTAGTGAATTCTGGAAAATTTGTTGTCTGGGATATTGTTAATGTCTTTCAAATACACTTTGTATGCTTTTGACTGTATTGGTTTGCTCATTTCCAGACCTTTTTAGAGGTATTTTGAGTTTTGGCTAAGGTCTTCATGGTTATGGACTAATTTCTTTGGCCTTTGATGGTGCTGAAGTCATGAGCAGAGCCAGCCAGGGGCTGTCTGACAGTTTTGTTTCCAGAAACTTCTTACTAGCAATTCTGTTTCCCAGCAAGAAGTTTCCAGGTTCATGGTTTCCATACATTTGAGCAAAATATGATTTTTTGCAGGGCCTATGTCTGTCTGAGTGCTTCAGCTGTGCAGTGATAGCTAAAGTGCCTCTTCTTGCCAAAGGAATATGTATTTTATAGTGTTTTTTTTTTTTTTTTTTTTTTTTTTCCCAGCCTATCCACGCCTCCTCTGGGAGTGGCTGGACTGTTCAGCTGTGACTCGTGCTGTGACATGCTGTGACTCTTGGGGTGTCCTGTGCAGGGTCAGAAGTTGGACTTGATGATCCTGCTGTATCCCTTCTAATTCCTGGTATTGTATGACTCTATGACTCCAAAGCCACACCTCACAGCACAGGAAATGAGAACAGTGATCTGATTTCTTGGCCAAGCCCTGACAGACTGCCTTCAGAAGGAGAAGATGGGAAACTGATTTTTAACAGTGACTCAGTGTCATCATCTTCAGCCCAGCCCTGACTCAAACTATCAAACAACCTGTACTGAATCAGGTAGAAATCTGCGCCCCAGGTTTCCTGCATGCAAGCAAGTAAGTTCATGTCTCCTCTACAGCCTTGTGTGGATGATAAAGCTATGGTTTGTCTCTTCCCCAAGACTGCAACACTACTTACATTGCAGCTTTAAGGAGTTTTTAATTATTTTGAAAATGGTCTTTCTAGTTCTGATAACTCTTAAAACTGTAGCCAAGCAAGAGTATCAGCTATTAAAACAAAAGTCAGTCAGCCAGCCTTTGCTGCTCAGATTTTGCTACCAATCTGTTACGCCTGTCACAACAAGTTGACAGATTGTCACAATAAATGGCACAAGTTTAGGATGTTGTTTTGTTTAGCTTTTGTATGAAGTGCTTTGAAACACATTTTAGTAGTGGAATATAATTAAAATATAGCAAATGAATTCTGAAAGAGGGGAATAAGTTACACAGTAGTTAAAAATTGTTAGAATAATATTTTCTATTGTATTTTGTTTACCTGGGGGAACTGCAAATTACTGCAAGTGGTTGTGAATACTAAGGAAGTAAATATTGATAAGGAACTTATTGCCTGAAAACAAACTAGGAATGTGAATATTTCATTTACTTACTCAAATTACTTTATTGGTAATTACTACTCCTAAGCAAGATAGTGCAGCCTGCCAAATATTCACCCCATAAGAGGAAGAAAACCTGGTGTCTCTTCCAAGAAATGAAAATGCCCAGCCTTTGGTATATTTTTTATTAGGTATTTGTGTTCTGTCTGATTTTCCATAGAGATCTGATATTTTTCTTTTCCTTCTTTTTTTACATCCTGGAGAGGTCTCTGGGCAGAGGTGTGATTTTGGTATCAGTTCTCACTCCTCACTCCTCCTATGTCATCATCCTCAGTGATGACACTGAGGCATCAATGGCCCTTTAAAAGTTCTGCTACCATGTCTGCAACCATGAGTGGACTCCAACCGACTCCACTGCCATCCCTTGCTAATTTTGACTCATTTGGCATTGTTAAAACCAATCCTTTTTGAAACCATTCTGTTCTAAACTCACCTTTATATATGTCCTGAACAAGAGTGTTTGAGATGGCTCAAAAAATCACCTGCAAGTGTATGAGCAGAAGTCCAATTTAATATTAAACTACAAAGCACAACAAATTGATTGTCAAGACTCACTCTACTTACAAAGGACATCTGAGGCACAACAAGGGGGGAAGCAAGCAACAACAAAACCAAACAAAATCCAGGCTATTAAAACAGAAATTAATTGAAAATACCTAAGTCTATGTGTGTGTCTGTGTGTAAAGACAATGTAAACAAGAATGAAAAAGAATGCAGCCTAAAGCTTTACAACACTTAAACTTAACAGTACTTTAACCTAACTTATGCCTTTGTTTATAGCTTAAATTTAACAATCTAACAGAGAAGTAACACTTAACAGCATTTATCCTGAATTATAACTATAACTTAACCTAACTTCCAGACATATGTGCAAAGAGTATGTGTGCAGACCTAGTGCAAGATAAGGTACCTGTGGAAAAATTCCCCTCAGAGGTCAGTGAATATACTTCAGATGCTTTTGCATCTCCAGATGGGTCCCACTCTGGACCGCTGTTATAGGGTCTCATGAGAGTGAACTTCAGTCATTACAGTGTTTCATCCTGGCCATGGTTTGGGTTGGCACTTTCTTTGAAAGTGTGAGAACAGGAATGTTGTGCCATTCAGGCCAGATAAATATTTTCCAAGGCTGGTCATGGGAAAAACAGAAGCATGTGAGGAGTTTCTGGGAGGAGACAGTGTTTTTTGATAAGCTCAGAAAGACCTGAGCCCAGGTCTTCATGGCATTTTCAAGGACGAGGCCTAACAAGCATTTTGTCAAACACTGCAGCCTGGAAAGGTGTTAAGGGGGAATGCACCACCACAATATCTCAAGCCATCACTGTCAGCAGCATAGGCCATTGTCATTCAGACCTATGACCTTGTTCAGCCTTGATCCCTCCTCATCTTGAATCGTAGCTACCTCTTGTTCTAATCAAATGCTTTCAGAAGGACTATTATTTACCTTACTGTACTCAGAGGACTTTCCATCCATGCCCTTGTATTTCTTTTTCTTGGCTTTCTGCACAAGCACATTTTTCTTTCTCACAGGAGGTGAATGCCATCTGATTTCTCATCCTTCTGACTGTATCATTAGAGTTTTGGCTAATCTCATTAGTTCCCATTTAATTACTTTAATTTGACTTCTTCATGACTGTGTCATTTCTTCTTCCCACTGTACTTCTAATCACCCCCTGCCCTGTCTGGTACTCTATTAGCACTCTGTGGTGTCAGTTTCAGCACCCCTCTTTCTCTCTCTCCTTTCATTCTTAGTCAGTTTTCCAGGTTAGTACATAAGTTCCTGGGGTAATAGAGCTTTTATTCCATTTCACTGAAATTTTGAATTTTCAAAGATGTGGGCAAGATTTCCAGGTCAGAGGGTGGCTAAAATGCAGATTATCAGAATATCACTAGGTTCTGATGGGGCCAAAAGGTTCTCCAAATGCTCATCCCTGCTGGCTGAACAAAGAAAAGACCTGCCAGTATTCTGCAGCTGATATAAGTGTTCTGGAGAAGTGTTCCTGGGGTGCACGGTCACCTAACTCCTCTCCTGAAGTGCTTGCCTTTCACATGTGCCAGCCAGACAGCAATGCAGTGTGGGTGTGGAAAGCTTTCACCTTTAGGGCTTGGCATATTGAAGAAGTTATGCTAGACTTCTGTACATGATTACCTTCCAGAACATTGCCAAAGCAAGCAAAAATTTTTGTGTTTTTCAAAATTAAAGAAGAAAGATCATTGATTATTTTTTGTGTAAGGAAGGGACAGGAACTGCATACCCCATATAATGTAGCTATCTTTTAAAATCAATGCAATTAAAAAAATTGTCATGAGTGTATTAATATTGTTGTTGTTCATGTATACATACACAGAGACAAATTTTCTAGCCAAATAATCATATCACAAACAAAGACTTAGAATTCCCTTGGTTATTTCCTGTTTTTGCAAAGAACAAACACAAGGACTGGACAAGGCAACCACAACAACACAACACTGTGAAAATGCCTACTCATGCCAGAGAGGTCACTGCTGTGGATGAGTCTTTCAGAGGCTGGACATCGATTAAAATTTGTGAAAATATCTCCTCACTGAACCAGTTCAGCCTGCATAGGTGAGTGTACAGATCACGCTGTTCAGCACTGCTGTAAGATTCAAAACTCAGGACAAAGGTTTCCAGGGACCTTCTTTGTCTTGGTTGAACACTGGCCATCTCTCTGTACTGAGTAAAACAGCTGCAGTATGACCTCTCAGTCAATTTGTTCAAGACCTTACAGGCCATGTTGTGGTGCTTGCCAAGAGAGATGGTGCTTTTTGCAGAGGTCTTGTCCTCTTCACAGGCAAGAGTCAAGGCCAGCAGAAAAGACATATTGTCCCCACCCTTTTGGTGATGTGGAATTGAAGGATGAAACTGAAGGATGAACTGAACCATGATAGTTAGCCAAAGTCAGAGAGTACTGAGACACATCAATCTGAGACAGATTCACCAGGATCTGACCCAGAAAGGTTTCCTTATAGTTTGTCTCAAAGAGAAACTGCTTGAAATGATGGGCAGCAGAAACAATGAGATTCAGTTTAATAAAATTAATATACATGGTAAAATTATTTCCCCTAGCAATAGTGCAGTCAGTTTCATAGAAGAACAAGAGAAAAAACACAGTTCATGAATAAAGCAATCCAAGGAAACAGATGAAGTAAGTATATTAATTTAAATACTCATGTGAGTTTCACTAAGTTCCTAGGAAATAATGAACTATAGGCAATGGCATCCCATCTTCAGTGGTGGTGGGTTTCTAAAGAAATTAATGTTAAAGTATTTGGTTGAAAAACATTTGAATCATTTAATTTATGTTTAGTAGAAATGTTTAGTAGAAAGGGAGTGGCTCTTCAGGCCTGTTGCTTAGATTTCTGAAATCAGTGGAAATGGTGCTATATAATTATTTTGGTATTAGCTGAGCTTCACAATGGGGCAAGCAATGTGATCTGCAAGCTGACAAAGACCAGAGGGTGCACTAGACCTCAACAGGCCTGCTGTTTACCTCACATCAGTAGAGCAAAACCTTTTTACAAAATTGAAAATCTAACTAGCTCCCTGTGTGAGTAGTTACAGGCTTTGGATACCCATAAGGACTGTTTTTGACACCTGAAGTTTATACAATTCCCATAGTATTTTGTCAGGCAGGCTTGTAGAACTGATCCACCGTGCATCCTCTGTCATGTCTTTTATCCACATTCTATTGATACTATCCTCACAGTTCTATTTATTAGATTTTCAAATGATACAGCTATAGATAAACAGCAAAGTTTCCCTTCCAAGGCAAGATATTGTTTATAGAAAGACACAAATGTTCACAGAGCTCTGTGGCCCTGCATTGTGTCAAGCAGTGTTCAGAGCTCAGGAGAGCTTCTGTTGCCTCACATTTACTAAATAGCTTCCGTAAAATCTCCTGTTTCCTTCTTCCCTACTACGTTTCTCACATTTAAGTAGTCTTTCCCCCACCACATATATTCTTCCTACAATGAGCACTACCACATATGTAGATAAAACAAGACAGAATAGGAATCTAGATTAGGAATAGGAATTTAGAATAACATTTTCTGCCTTAAATGAAATTTAGTCTTAGAATACATATTTCACTTCTGTGATTTGTTTTCTTTTGTTTTGTTTTCCTAATCTCTGTTGTTTTTATCAAAGGTTGTTCATTTACAGAGCTACCACATTTCTGTAATTGGTACCTCTGAGATCATCTAACATCAAAGCAGGGTCTCTTAGAGTAGGTTGCCCAGGACCACAACCAGTCAGGATTTGCATATCTTCAGGAATAAAGTCTCCAGAACCCCTCTGAGCAACCTGCTCAACTGTTTGATCCCAGCAAAAGTGTGGGATTTTTAAAATGTTTAAGTGGTATTCATTGTGATTATATTTGTGCTATTTGCTGTTTACCCGCTCCCTCAGCATTCTTAAGAAAAATCTTCCTCCATCATCTTTACTCCCATCTGGTTTATATATACATGTGTAATCCTCCCGTCACACTCACCCTCCCTCGAGGTGTCCAGAACAATTGCAGCTCTCTGAGTATCTCCTGACAGACAGAGTAACTCAGTTATTGCTCAAGAATATGTATAATTCTGAATTTCTATTAACCCAAAGCATATTAATTTAATTTTTCTTATTATAAATGGCGTGAAGGGACACCAGAATAAGCCAAAGCCAGGTGAAAGAGTGGTGGGATAACCTATGTGAATGTCAATTCAGATTATTTTAAGGCTTTTTCATCTGTTTAAATAAAACTGCTGCCATTTCTGAAATTTGAATTGGTCTCAGTTTTCTTGGAAAACGGTTTTCCATATTTTGTTGCCTTGCATCTATTTTTGTCTACCACAAACCAATTTGTATGATTTTCATCCTTTAATCGTAGCTTCATTGTGACATTCTCAGATACCGAGTGATGGGGGCTTCATTTCTTTGTTCCTCATGTGCTCCTTGCAAAACTTTGATAATTGAAAGAAAAATGCCATCACTGAGAATCATTTTTGTTTCACTTTATGAAGATGAAAATTAACAGACAATTTTTTAAGAAGATAAAATTAAGCATTTTTCTCAATTTCTCTATGCATTGTTATGAAAAAAGACTCAAGGACATATACACACTCTGGTCTGCAGCTGCTGTGTAAATTTGTTCCACGTTTTTTGTTTATTCTGGTGATTCCAGAGCTTACTTTTTTGACTATAAAGATACAAGCAATCCCTGTTAGATTAAGATTGCCTCTCCATACCTAAGAGCTTGTACCTTTAATGTTTCATGTATAAATGAAAATTAAGTAACTAAAAAGTACAGGCACTCTTATTCCTAAATATTCTCCATTCTGTTTGTAAGAGGGAAGAGCTGATCTCAAGAAAAACTGCTCTTTAATCTTCTCTGGACTGGACTGTGTGTCATAGTATTTTTGAATGGGCAAGCTGTTCATCAGCTTTCCAGTGCAATGAAGTATTTTATGAATTGAGTGCAAAAGCTCCTTAAGCAGCAAAATCTGCAGTTCTGCCTCTCAGCAAGGAGGAATATTGTTTCCTCAAAGAGAATCTGCTATGTTGGTTTGTAGGGAATGGGAGGCAGTTGTGGTATTTAGCACACTTCAGCACTGCTCCCCCAGAGCTTCATGAAAATAATTTCAAAGGACATTTCATGTCCTCAGATGGCCAGTGGAAAAAGAAGCCCAGTAGTAAAATAAATGTTCTCTTGCTGGTGTTGTGAGGCAGACAGAGAAAAGGAGAGAAAGGAAAATTTGGCAGTTTGAACAGTACAAGTTTATAAAGGCGAGACCAAAAAAATGCCATTACCAGCACTCTCATTTTTTTTTCAGTTAAACCCTGCATTGGTCTTGAAAGCTTAGACCACAGCTAATGACCCAAAGAAGAAACTTAATTGTTTATGAAATCTTTCATTTGTGCTGTTGGGTGCTTCAAATTTGACTTCATAACCCATATTACCTTGAGAGATAGAGGATCTCTCTGTTTATTTTAAAGGGAGATAGCATGTACCAAATGCCCTTGAGCAGAGCAAGACTTCTAGAGGAAATAAACAAGTCTAGTTACTTCCTTTTATAACTGGCAGTGGTAAACTTATTAAAAGTGAATTATTAGCATATTTATTGAAAGTCAGGCATTTTTGAAGTGTGTCAGACTGCACATTAAGAAATCTGGAAACACTGAAAATGTTCACTGGAGAGTCTCAAAATTTTAGGAACAGTTAACAAACCTTTTCAGTAGAATTCCTTAATCAGAATAATCAATTACTTAAGGAGACTCTTATGGATAACTCCAGCTGCACAGGGGTCTATAAGACAACCAGGGTCCTAATCACTCCCTAACAACTCTGACTGACAGTCTCTTATTAGTATTGGTTTTCTCTCTAAATTCCCCTTGAAATTCATATGTGAGTTTGGAAAAATTGCTGAATTGTTTCTGCAAAATGCAAAGAATTTTGACAAACTTCCCTAAAGTATGAGGACTAGTGAGATGCTACGATTTTTTAAGGCTTTTAAAGTTAGGGGTAAAAGTGTATGTTAGTAATTGTGGGTTTATTTTTTATTCAATATACTACTTTTTTTTCCTGTACTGTTATTTTGAACATGTTTTGCTGGCAAGCAATGACAAAGGACCATTACTAGCGGGAGTTTTATGCTTCTTTACATTTCCTTACTTGACAATCAACATTAATATTATCTTTTATGTGATCCACTTGGATGGACAAGAGTTTTTTATTTGTCCAACAGAACATTTTTGAAACATTGTGTAATGGATGTACACAATGTGTCCTCCAGCCCCCAGATAATGAGTGTGCTAAATCTGTGCATGTAGGCTTTAGGAAATATCACTGGTTTTGGTGTAGAAAGGAACTAATGAAGCTGGCATCTTTCCTCCATGTTCTTTCACTAGCTGAAGTGCTCTCCTGCAAGTCTTTGCTTTGGTAGCTGCTGTCTCCAGTAGGCTTTTCAGATGGCTGCTTTGTGTAAGTCGGGCTTGGCTGATTAACTTAGTTGATTAAGCATATTGCTAATAATGTCAAGGATGTGGATTTGATCCCTGTATGGGCCGTTCACCTAGGAGTTTGACTCAGTGATCCTTGTGGGCCCTTTCCAACTCAGTATATTCTGTAATTCTGTCACTCACAAGCAATAATGTGGTGTGTAGTCTATGCTTATATCCCTGAACTCTCATTTATGTTTGTCCATGGGTGAAACTTCATTGCCTGCTCACTTCTCTTCAGCTAAGTCAAGCAGTGCTGGCTTTCTGAAATGTGATAGAAAGAAACAACATTGGAGATGCCAGCAGCACTACACTGTCACTGTCCCAGCTTTGGCATGCAGACACCATTGTCTCAGCCAGAAAGCTGTATTTAATGGAAAATAAAACATCTCCAGGGCCATTGTTCCCAGTTGTGGCTCCTGTCATGTTATTTTAGTTACTTGAATTTGTTTTGCAATTAACCAGGTAATTTTATATTCCAGCTTATTCTGTTTTAAAAATGTCTGCTCTTATATTTCTTTCTTTACTAAATGTGTGAACAAACTGCTGTGATACCAACATCTGTATAAAACCAGCAATGAGATATAGATACCCATCTTTTTTTCCATCCACATAAGTTTTTCAAAGTTGAAACAGTTAACAGAAAGTGGTCTATTGTGAAAAGATTTCAGTGGAAGGACCTTACACCTCTTTTTTTTTTTTTTTTTTCTAAACAAGTACTATTTTTATTTTCCAAATTTATTGCTATTACAAAGGACAATAACTTCTTAGGTGTCAGCCTTGGGTATTATTTGGTACCTTAGATTAATTTAAGGTTGTTTCAATGTACGCATACACTTGCCTTTGCACCTCTGTATATGTATCAGGTGTGGGGAACACTTTGCTCTGCTTGTTTCAGTGAAATGAAGGCAAGTAAAAAAGTACAGCCTTTCAGCTAACAATAAATTTGTGGAGTTCCCTGGATTTCAGTTGAGGAGCTGGTGTGTTCATAATCTCTAGATCAATCTGCCCGGTATGAGCCTGCTCTGTGCAAGTGAGAATAAAACTATGTAGTCCTCGGAAGCTAGACGTATATGATAGGCTTGCAACAGCTAAAAGCCTGTGATCAGATGGATGTGAACTTCATCTTAGTGTACTATGATTTGGTTTGTGACATGTGCAGCATCAGTCCTCTGAGAGTGTCATGGGGAAAAGATCACCTCTGATATATGACTGGATGGCAAAAACTTTTTGTAGTTATAATCAAGCAGCAATTACTTTGTTGGAGGGTAAACAAGATAAATGTTTGTGAATGTTTGTGAACTGCAACATCATTTCTTATTTCACCTGGAGATGTACAGCAGGGCCTAAAATGCACCTGCCACTCACTTTTAAAGCAGTTTTACTTGAGGCTGAACCAGAAGAGTTTGTTCTGGGTTCACCAGAGCTAATGTTGCTACTCTTATCTCTAAAGAGCTCAGACTCTTGTATTCTGACAGAAGCTTCCATCCTGCTGCTTTCCAGATTGCCTCCACCTATCTCAAACCTTAGGGCCAATACTTCTATGGACTCCAGGAATTTCTGTGCAATTTGTTTTGTGAAAAATTCACAAAACAAATTTAAAGTTTAACTTTTCAAACTATGCCCCGCTAAGAAGCATTTTCTGTGACCATTTGGCCCCCAGTGCTGGTGAACTGTTGTTGTGCCATTTCCCTCATCTGCAGCGCTTGTGACCTCAGTGAGGACCGCAGGATTACCTGCAAGTCTGTGCAAAAGGACTGAGCCTGGCTGACAGCAGGTTAAAGCATCAGTCTTTACAAAAGCTTAAAGCTGACCTCTTCACTTGGCTACTTGGGCGTGCACCACCTGTTGATCTATCATCTATTTCAGCCCACTGAAAATCTCTGTGGTGTGTTTTGTTATGCTTTGTATTTGTTGAGGATCAGCTTGAACCATTTTGCTTTGACTGCACAGACAAATACTTTGGTATGAGTCACCAAAGGCACTTTTACACATTTTATTAGTACTGCTATATAAGTGTGAAACCCCTTTTCTCTTGCCAGTAGATCTCTCCTTCTGTCTTCTGCTTCTTTTGCTTTATTTTGCTTTGAACTTGCTGTAGTTATCACCTTCTGCTTTATATTCTTTACCAGCAACTTCCTTTTTCTTACAGGTGATGCCACATTCATAATAACCCCTCCCACCATCTACATTTTTCCCTATTTTTTTGTTCAGTTGGATTTTTTAACTGGTTTGGCCTATGAGATTGTAGCATTTATAGAAGGGAGTGGGAGGTGGAGCAGGTGCTGTAAATCTGCTGTAACTTTCTATTACAATGCAGGTTAAACTAGGTGAACTGATGGTCTTTCCTTGCCTGAACACGTGTCAAGAAGGCATGGAGTGGGAGAGAAATTCAGAAACAAGATGCTGTATATCATCTGGCATGTTTCCACTGACGTCTCTGGAGCTAAAAAAATTGCCTGAGATGATTATGGGACCTAGATGCTTCATTTTGTGAAGTGCATTTTTGAGTAGGTATTTGATGCCAAAACAGTGAAGCATCTTCTTAAGGAAAGATTATCCCCAAGATAAGTCTGAGGCAAACTGAGGAAAAAAGTGGGACTATTTTCCAGAGTAACAGAAGTAACAATAGCTTGTTTTTTTCATTCAGTAATGGATGTTGTATGCTCAGTTAATATTCAGTAATTCATATTCTGATTACTGCATTTAATAATTTTAGAAAAATCTTAATATATTTTGTCTATTAGAAAAGCATTTAACAAACAAGTATCTAGTCATTATCACTAGAACTCCTACTTTACCTGCTTCTAAAGTAGGTAAAGTATAGAGATTACAGCCTAATAGGCTAAAATCCTTTTGAGATTAAAAATTTAAAACTGCATAAGAAAAGCTGTTTGGATATGTGTTGGGAATCAGTTCAGACTTGGTCTAGATACATTTCTGTTGTCTCAGATCAGGGTTTTCTGTGCAAAACATCTTATCTGCTGCAGACCACAGGAGTGCAGATGGCAGTGGTGGTGATCCATCCAGCTCAGGAATATGTTTCCGTAGCTGGTGTTGAGGAACACGTTCACTGAGGTAGCTCGGGGTGCAGTGCAGTGGGAGCTGCAGGCTGAGCTCAGGCTGGGACAGCCCAGGCAAAGAGGCCGTGGAGAGCCGACCCTGGGCACACAAGGGCCCCGGGACCTGTGGCCCAGCCAGGGGACCGGACACTGGGACACGGCAGGAGCCGACGATCCCAGACCTTCCCATGCTTAGACTGCTGAGGGGGTGAAAGCCCAGGGCAGGGTCCCTTTGTTCAGGGTCCCTCCTCAGAGACACCAGCTTGAGCTGTTAGTTTGTTATTGTGCTGTGATGAAATTATTTTAATGGTTGGGACGCCTGAGACTGCTATGGGAAACCTGGGGTCCACCCAGTACGGAAACCTGTTCTGACTGTGGGAATGTGGAGGCTGTAACTGGGAAGAGGCTCAGTCCCAGCTCAGGTGGTGCAAGAGTGACTGCCAGAGAGGCTCCCAGATGGCTGGGCAGTGAAGTTTCCTTAACACTGGGCATTGTCAGCTGCACCAGAAGCATGTAAAAACAAACTTTAAACTCCAGAGAAAATGTTCATCAAACCTGATTTGATTGTGGACAAAAGGATGACAGTTTGCTTCCATTGTCTTGTTCACAGTGATCCTGAGTGCTCCTACAGCATAAAGAGATTTATGCCTTTGAGTGCTGTAAAGCTTCTGACCTCAGGAACATTTCTTGGCAATGAGTTTCACAAGGTGATTGTGCATTAAAAAATTGCATTTCCTTCCATTGGTATGAAATGTGTTGTCTGTCAGTTGTATAGGCTATTTCCTTTCTTTTTTTTTTTTTTTGATATTACTGGTGAAGGTGTTGGTGGTTCAGATTCTATTCTCTGTCTGATGCCTGCCCAGCTCACCAAATAGCCTTTTGGGGTCTTCTGGGGGTGGTGAGTAAATGGGCATTATTAGTCTGTCGAATCTTAGCTGTCTTTTATGTGTGTTGAGTCATTATAGAATTTATTTACTCTAGAAAGACTTTGTATGTTTTATGCAGAGTCTCTATATGGAGCTAAAAGCAGCTATACAAGCTGACCCAAGAGATGGTGGTAATAAGCCCTCAGACAGGAAAAAATACTGGAAGGAAATATTTATCTGAAACAATTTGTCACTACTGTTGAAATAAAATGCAAAGGTACCTGAAATGACATTTGGTAAACAAACACTTCAAAATCTGAAGTAACTTAAGAGGTATATTCCATTGAAAGAATATGCAGTGCTTTACAACCAGTATTCAAGGAATTAGAGTGCCTTCGTAAGCAAATTCCTCTTGACATTTCTCGTTAAACCTGTGCCTTGTTAAATCCATGACAACCACACTATTGTTGCTGAACTTTGACTCTCTTCAGTGTGATTCTGTAATTCTACACTTTTTCTTTTTAATTAGAGGAGCTAGAAGTAACAACATGTGTGCCTTTGGTGTATTATAACTACAGCTAGCTACTAAATAACTGTGCTTTTAACCCCTTCTATTTGTCACATATATTTGGGAGTACTTTTGATAGCAACATTACCACTGCTGATGATAAGTTTTGTGGTTTTTGCTTTTACCATGTGCAGAAAAGTGCCTAGACTAAACCTGAATAAGACCATCCGCATTAAACTTTCTGGGAAACTGGAAGGTTCCTTTAGGTGCAAGTGTTTTACTCATAATGGGTGTAGAGGAGTTGAGTGAACTCTTGGTGTTCAGAAGTCTAGAAATAGGTACTTTGTTCTGACTATCATTAATTAAAAGTGTGATTCAAATTGCACCACATGGGAAAAACTGGTAGAGATAACAAACATAGAAGTGATTCATTCAGTGTTGGTTCTGTATGGACAGATTTCTTTTACTGGCTGTGTAGATTCTCAGTAGGTTCAAAAAATTTGCATTTCAGTCAGGGTTTATTGTCCTCCCTGCCTATTTTCACAGCTGCTGCTCAGCTGTGATTATGGGTACCAATGAAGAGTATGTAAAAATTCTAAGGTCAAATGCTCTGAAATGTTTTTTATCACCTAATTGTCAAATAGTTTCATTCAGAATTCTTATATGAAAGCCCTAATTGCTCAGAGTTCTGATGTCATATTTGGTCATTAACAGTTATCACTGAAAATGTAACTGGTCCAGAATTATGTGCATTTCTCATGGCAGTGTTTATCACACAGTTACTCATACTGTCTCCGATACAACATTACTAGAACCATGTCTAAACCCCCGATTAAAAATTTGATACCTGGAATAAATCTGATATGATATCTACGTGGAACTCTGTCTAAAGTCATCACCAGTAAAAGATTCCTGACTTCATATCACAGAGACAACAAATGCAGAAAAAAAAATAATAAAGGCGTTTCTAATCTTTCATTGTATTTACTTTAAATTAGCTTATACAGTCTACATTGTGATCTCTGGAAGTCGTTTATAACTAGAACTTGGGAGGACATTTATGCTTAATAATAATAATAATTATTATTATGTAATAATTATTGCCAATGGAGGTATATATCCCTCATATACTCTAATCTCCATGCCAAACAAACTGACTGATGAGGATACACTGACATGTTTATTACTAAAAATAGAATGTCCTGTAAGTAGTTATTGAATAAAGATTTCTGCATACCTCTTTTGCTATGATTCTACAGTTTTCTTAAACTGTCTTTAAAATATCTTGTCTTGTTCTATATCACTGTCAAATAGTGAATAGTCAGTGTGTAGCATCATGAACAAATGTGTTTATAAATATGAACATTGCATACAGGTGCTCTATAAACTGTTCAGGCAGGTAACACATGTTTATAACTTGCTGTATTTAAAATAAATTGCTTTTAAAATCTTAAATTGTTAATGATTTCTTTAAAAATGACTTGTTTACTTGGAGAAAAGTGTGCTGTTATGAGCATTATTAGCTGAGAAATCCTTCACACTGGTTTTAGATACTTTCTGCAAACTGCCAGCGTGATTTGATTTTGTTAGAGCTGGTCACATCATGCAGCTGTGACAGAGGATGATTTTCTTGAGTGCATCTCATGCATGATGAGTTTGATTAGGAGGAGTATTTTTCTTACTTAAAATGTTCTACTCTTACAGTGAAAGTGTAAGATACTGCTTTATTTGTAAACAACTGAAGTGTAGTATCTGCAATACACCACACAAAAGTATAATCACTGTCAAAATGACAAGACAACATCACAGAAATTGACTGCTGGAATTGACAGAGGTGACAATCAGGCTCTGAAACTATTTTGTTCTGATTGCATATTCATGATTCCTCTCTATAATATGTTACAGTTACTGTGTGAGTTGTTCTAAGCAGATGTTTTGACGTGACTAAACTGACACCTTGTACTTTGAGATTTGCAAGTCTAATCTTTCACACAGTTCCTTTCACCTTGTTTCCCAACGTCTAAATCTTGACTTGCAGGCTTAGTTCTGGGACACATCCAGGAACATGAACATGCAGGAGTGCAGCAAACTGCTGCACCCATGTTGCTACACCAGTGATGGTGGATTACTGGTGCAGCATTAACCTGCCCTGACACCATACAGCTGACCCACAAGGAGTTGTCAGAAACTGCTGAACACTCATTCAGCAGTAGCTGAGAAATTTCTCTCTGTCCTTGGGTAGCTCTTTGTAAGATGACTCTCTTGTTTGCTGTTTATTTGACTCATTTGGCTTTTAGGAAGTCTCCTCCAACATGCTGTGCCATAACAATGACAGCTGCTGGTGAGTGAATGATAATGCTGCAGACACTTGTCGAAATAAACTGCTCCATTTGCCTCTTGGATAAGCAGAAGGCAATGTTCTCTCTTCTTTTATGATTTTCATTCAAGTTCAGAGAAAAATTTGGAGAGAACAATGCAAAGACATTATATATTCCTATTTTTTCTTTCATTATTTGTTTTTCAGACAAAGTAAAAGAGTTTGGCAATTGTCCAAATAAATGATGATTTAAATTTTTTTTCTTTTCCCAGGAAGCGACAAAAAACCCCTGAAGTTCTATATAGCTACATTTCTGAAGACTTTCCAGATTGTATTAATACATAGTCAGTGGTCCAGAAAGGAAATTACTATAAGGGGAACTTATGAAACTTGTGCAAAAAGAGAGATGAGCGAATTGCACTTTTATTTCACATTAATTCCCTCCTTTTTCTCATCCTCCTGTTAACTGTACACAGAAAATTTGAACTTGATCTTAATGCCAAAGTAGAAAAGATGGGTTTTATAATTAAAAATATGTTGTGCAATTAAGAACTACTAGTTCCTATCCATCTCCATTCATGAACAAAGGAAATATATACTGTAGGCTGTAATTCAAGGCTCAAAGGTATGGGAGGGATCCCAAATTTACTGTTGCTTTGTCCAGTTGCTGCCTTACATCTGACCTTCGTCAAATCACAGTCTTTCCACCATTTTCCTGGGTGCTGCTGCCCATGTTTTCATTGCAGAAAATGCAGAAATCTTACATTGGCTAATCTTTCTCTCTATGCAGTTCACATCTAAAGGCCATCATACCCCACAGTCATATGGATTTGACTATTTTTTGAGTTAAATATGCTTCTGAGTGAAAGAACAGAGGGGCATCTCTCTGTAAAGTGGACAAGCTTGCAAAGAGTTGCACAGACAGCTGAAAGCTGAGTTTTGTGCCTGAGGGACAGTGACCAGGGCAACAGGGTGATTTTCTTTTGCTTTCTTTGTGCATCCAGTATAAACACGTCTGTATTTGCTGGATTTTGAGAATGAGTAAGTTACATGAGTGGAGGATCTGCTCTACCCAAGATTAAAGCAATAGGTCCTGGTATTTTGACAAAGCCAGTCAACAGCAAACCTAGACTTTTCAGACCAGGTCACCTGGATTTGAGGTATTTGAAGCGAGTCAACCAGACAGAGAACACTGTTGAGTCTGGTCCTTTAATGGGGAGTAATTCACATGGCAGCACCTTAGGCTGTTGTCAACATTTCTGCAGTACTGAATGAGCCTGGAGCAGCAGCTGCAAGAGTACTCAACTTCGAAAGCACATTTTGATGTCTACCTAAATGGGAGAATACATTTAAAAACTTGGGTGGAACTACAAAAATCTGGTTCCTTCACAACGCAGCATTCAACCTTTCAAGTGTCTCCATGTCCCTCCCAACTCCTAGACCCACCGACAGCTGAATAGAAAGAGTGAAATCACCTAAGATGGTAGAGCTGCTCAAGCCTTGCTGTTGTCAGAGAGGAAGCAGGAATTGCTTTTCTGTCTGCCTATCCCCTGCTGCAGAGACCTGCCTCCTCTTTTACAGCTGCTGTGGGAGCTGAGTGAGCTTGGGGTCCTGCACTGAGATCTCACTTCACACAAACCAGAGTGGCGCTGTGCCATAGCCTGCTGGGATAACTCTTCCATCAAGTGAAGGAGCAGACAGCCTTTTATAGTCCCACTGCTGACCTTGTTAGAACCATAAGGATGTTCTCTTCCCGCTAGATGCATGGTCCGGAAAATATTTGTGCTCATGCAAATTTTGGAAGAGATGTCAAAAGTAGGATAATTTTTGTAAGATGATGACATATTTTTGCAATTCTACTGCTTTTTAAGATGTCATACATTGAAATGAAATGTTGTAAATTTTCTAATGATACCTGTAAAGTTTGTTCTGTTAGCGTTAATACCTTTATCAATTTTCAGCTTATGCTGGTGCTTTTTTGAAAACAATGACAACAAACATGATAAAATGTAGTTTGTTAAAAATTGAAGTGTTTCATAGAAATTTTCCCCTAAAAAAATAAATTAAAGACTTACAGCACATTTTCTGTTTTCTTATGTCAAGGCATTTCATAACTGTCAAAACAACTTTAATTTATAGCTTACATTAGTGTGCTGTATGTGTATAGAAATTATGTTACTAGATGGTTAGTGTAACACCCTTTGAGTTTTATAATAAAAGGAGAACAAAATGTTTTAATGATGTTGGCAAATACTTAGATATTATTGAAATTACTACTTTTAGGGTTTAATTTCATGGTAAATTTTTCATTTCAAGGTAAATGTATGATTTTTAAGACTTTTGACTTGGATATGAATTAATATATTTCTGCTAACTGCTAAGAATGTCTTCAGAACACAAATCGCGTTTAATGAGTTTTCTTCACCTTTTTGTGACGAAGTAGCAACACACATTTTCCCACAAGATGGCAGAGGCGAGTTGTGAAATTTATGGGCAAATATGTATGGAGACACGTGAAAATCTGAAAATAGAAGATACAGGCTCAATAAACCAACAAGAATGAGGATATTACGAAGTCAGAGGGAAAACTCCAGATTTAATTCACTTTTTTGTGATGAAACAGAGTATCATGTATTTTATTGTAAGATCATATACCATGGCTTTCTGCCAGCAAGCCAACATTGGATACATTCTTATTACAGTTATCTAAAATCTTATTTTTCTTTTAAATGAAGTGTTTTCGGGTGCAGATTTCACTCTCAAATACATTTTTTATATTCATAGGGCTGAAAAATATCATATATTGTATGCTGTTAACTGTGTAGTTAGAACACAGAAATTATTAAAAAAAATATAAAAAAAGAAAATATATTTGAAAACACAATAAAAAAGATTCATTGCATATGTAGAGATAAATACATATTTTAAAAATTGTATTTTATTAATAATATTAACTAATATTTTATTATGCCAGATCTTGTTCTAAATCTCATTCAAATTGACATTAAAACCCCCATAAGTAATGAAATACTGCATAGCAGAGTTGCCATAAATATACAATAAAGTCCTTGTTCAATAATGAGAGGAACCATCCATCATCAGTGGGCATACAGTGATCTTCTCTGTTCCTAACTGAGAAACAGAAACATGTTTCTACCTTCATAAAAATCCTGCAATTCTTTTTATTCTGGTCTAATCTGAGCTTGGCAAGAAAGTGAGTGGAGTAGGAAAGCCAAAACAGCAAATTCCAAGCCTTAAGTAAAAGCTGGTGTTTTTCCCCTGTTTTGTATGAAGCAGCTTGGACTGTGTGTCTGTCTCTCTCTCATGTATGTGTGTGTGCACACCTCCCCCATCCCCCCTGTCTAATTCCAGCTTTTCCAACCCTACTTCCCAAAAGGATGTTGGGAAAAAACACCTCTACTGCTAATTATGTACACTATTTTACCACGATAGTGCAAAGAATGACCATATCCAAAGATGTTGGTGCAGAGTGAGTGGAGACATGGTGGAAACCATCGGTGGTGCAAACATGGGAGACAAGGCCAGGTCTCAGCAGCTCAGGAGCTGTCCACATGAGTTCAGCCCTTCCTAAGTCACAGCTCTCTGTGAGGGATGGTAGATTTACTCACGGTAGTGTAAAACCTTCCTGTGAGATTTGCACGAGGAAATGGTTCATGCAAATGGATCCCAGCCGAGGTTAAGGATGGCCATTCAGAAAGCATGGCTTGGCCCCATCCAGCACATGCACTTGCTGATAAAGGGTCACTCCTGGGCACCCGTGTCTTTCCAAAACACCAGAGGGGCAGCTGACGGTGTCTGCTCCACAACATAGCAGGGAATTCTGGCTGAGACAGACTCTGGTCTTTTCTGCTGACATTGTCGGGTCAGGCCAAGTTCCTAATTTTTCAGATGGGCTCCCGGCAAGGTGATATCACCTTCCTTTCACAGCCAAGGAGAGCTGCCACACAGCCTCAAAGCCAGCAGTGCAGCAGGCAGCAGGGATGGACTGACTCTCTCAGCTGCTGTAGGGGGAACAAGGAGAAGCATAGTAGGCTGCAAGGTCTTGCACTGAATCTTTGTATAAACTTAAGTTTCCCTATCTGTCCCTCAACTGCTGTTACTCTATTGGGTCTTTGAGTGTACATTTACAGAAATGCATGTTTTGGTGTCAAAAAGACTGTGTAAGTAATCTCTCTATTGTTGAACAGATACAGGTGTTGATTCCCTAAGGCCTTGGAAAAGAAATTACAGTGGGAAGGATGTTCCACAAGTCACCCAAAAAGTTTCCACCTTAGGTGTTTGAGAGCTTTTGGTAATCTTTAGCATAGTTTTCTTAACAATTTTCATTTGTGTTCATAATTTGGAATTTGGTTTGGATTTTTTTCACTTTTGACCAAATTTTAATATGCTTCACAATTGCTATGTCGATTGAAGGCTTTGAAAGCTGATTTTTATTTCCTGTAGTTTCTTTATCTTGACTACAATAGTTGGGGTTTTTTTTCATTATATTTTATGTTTTTCTGCTTTATGCAAATTTTTGTTATCTCCATTTGCTAAGAGGTAGATTCCACCTTTGCTGAAATCACCAAAGGCTACACTAGTCTCATGAATGAAAGTTAAATAAAGTTATGAATGCTTTAAAGCTAATTGATGCACCATGTAAGTATTACACTGGCAAATGCAAAAAAGGTGAAGGCTTTATTCTGACATCTTGGTATCCTTTAGTTTTAACCTGCTAAACAAGGCTTACAAAAGTAACTGTCAGGTATTTTTATGTTTTCAAAACACTTTGTTGCAACATAGACTGAGATGATGTTTGCTCAATGGAAAGCTTTATAGTTTTGTTTTTTTTTTTTTTTGACATTGCAGTTTCAGGTTGCCACTGCTGTTTGGATGTCTCAAAGAATGGGAAGAGTCTGATTCCCATAACACCACCATCATTTGTTCAAATCAGTTTCACAGAAGTAAAATTTAACTTGACTTCTGAAATCAGTTGTCTGCAAGAACAATCAGAAAAGCTGAAATGAAAAGTAATTTGCCTAAAATGTTTTTTCAGTTTGCTTTTGTTGTGGTATCATCATTTTGATATTGAATTAATCTTACCCAAATACAGGATTCCAAAGGGAAACCACTAATGCTCAACAATAAATAGGACATATTCTTACCTTTTCCAAGTGTTCTCGACCATGCCCTGAAGAACTTGAAAGTTTTACCTCTGTTGTGAGTTGGTTTAAACTTTTGACCTCATTGTCACAGAAGTGTTCATAAAAAAGTCACCATAAAGTTTCATTTAGAAAACCATTTTTGAAAAAAATCTGTTTTCCTGACAAACTTGATACCATTACCACTTTTAGAAAGTACAGCCAAAGGATGTAGGAATAGGAATGACTTTTGTGCTTTTTAACTTTTCTAACTGACAAGAAAGTGTAGGTCACATATGAAGTTTCAGGTTGTTTGCACAGTCTCACAAGCATGTGGTTGCTTGTAGTTAAGCACAACAGAACAAATGGAGTTGGCATTTTCTTTTGAATTCCCGGTGAGAAATCTGGATTACAAATTGAAGAGAATGGGTTTTAAATGGATGAAATAACAAATTGTTACTTTTAAATTCTTGCATGCACAAACAAGAGCAGATATTGCTTAGCTTTCCACATTTTTTACACATTGGACAATAATATTATTGTATGTATTATCTTGTATGTATTACTCTGTAAAAACCCAAAAAAAGCAATATGCAAAAGTGTCAATAATTCATGTTTGTATATCACTTGGTTTTGGAAAGAGGAAGGCTGAATCTAGGATGTAAGTCAGATTCATATTATAAAGAAAATAAATTAATTTAAGCCAGCTTTCTCTTTTGAAAATGAAATAAAATACATTATTTCTTATGCATTTTATTCATCTCAGCATTTCTTAGTTTGGGCCATTTACATGTAACATTAAAATATTTCATGATATTTGGCTCCAAAAAGACCTTGGAACCAGAAAGTGAGTTTACTCTACATTTCATCAGAAACAAGGATTCTGAGATCATTGGTTTTTCAACTATCTGTTGATAATAGGTCAGAAGAAGATCTGATCCATTCTTCCAGCTCTTTTCCTCTACTAATTGGAAAAGAATAAAAGTATTTTGTTTACATAATGCTACAAGCAGCTCTCTGAACACAAACAAGGAATGGAGATATCAGTACTTTGTCATTACTTTCTAAATTAGAAGTTTTACAAATAGTGCAAACTAAAGAAGGAGGACAAAATATTGAAGTTCATATTACAGTGGATTCAACAGTTCTGTCTGACTTTCAGTTTACAGCTGAAGTAAAATGTTTTCTCTTTCCTTCAGGTACTTTCGGAATTTCAGTCTGACTTATGTATGAGTTTTTCCAAGGTCTATCTTTCTCTGATTGAGAGGCTTCACATTTTTATTTATTGCTTACAGGTTGAAGAAATTAAATTGTATATTTAGAAACTTCATGAGGTTCTGTAAAAAGACAGAGCAAAAAGACACTGCTCCAGTAGAGCTTATTGCCCTTTCTGAGAAATGATGCATGGAACACTCTTTTTTAAAAAAATGAAATAAAATGTGTAATTAAAATTCAGGGATAATTTCACATTTTTCCTTGGTTATTTTGAGCAAAGTATGTCTATTTATCAGACAGTTTTGCTGTCAAACTAGGCTACTCTGAAAAAGCCAAGGAAAAATGCCAAACCACTTGCATTTAAACACTACAAATCCATTTTCATATCTGCCAAGGCTTGCTGGGCTTCACACCAAAATTATGTGAAACTACAAATTTCTTACTGTGCCACTCTGGCTCTCCAAGGATTAATTTAGAAAAGAGGAGTAATAGCCCACATATGTGTGTACTCTACCAAGACTCTTTCTTTAAAGTTTTGTTTTAACAGCATTTTTAGCTGTTTTCTATCTCTTTAGAATTTTAGAGAATGAAACCTTTTAGCCAAAAGTTTTATATCGTGATGAGCACGAGGCCATTAAATCCTCCTGAGTTTTAATCAGTGCGATAGTATGAGGTCTCTTTCGCTTGTGACAAAAAATTTCACCAAAATGTACAGCTCATGCAAAAACCCCTCATGCAATTAATTTTTTGACAATTGTCCTTTCCTTGCCTGCTTGACAGAGCAATTCAGTACTTTCCTTACTAATCATGACACTTAAGCACTTCAGAAAACACTTTTCATCTTCAAAGGTTTCTTCAAGCATTAAGTGATATTTGTTAAGTCTTAAAACATTGACATGGGCCAGGCAGAGAAAGAACAGGCTCTTTGTAGGAGCAGGCGAAGGAGCAGAAAGGTTTGGGATTTGATCCCATTTGAAGTTCTCCTCACACAGCCTTTTCTGCAGCTAGGCAAGTTTACATAGCCAGTAATTTCACCTTGGCTTAGCTCCCACCTGCCTGCCACAAGGTTCTGCACAAAATAAAGCTAGACCCAAACCCTGGCCTGGATCCCACCATCTGCTTTCCCGGTGCCCAAGGAAGGTCAGCAGATCCCTCCTCACTGCATGCTGGCCAACAAACTGTCTGAGCACCCTGGCCACTGCTCCACCACGCCCTGTGGCGTTGACATCCCTCCTCCTGGGTCTCCTTTTGCAAAACAGAGACAGCAGTGCTCCAGCCATCACATGGAAGCAGTGCTCCTCCTTGGAACAAGTGGGCTTCCTGCAGCCCTTCCCAGCTCCTGCAGAAGGTGATAGCTTCTTTATGTAGTCTGAATCTCACCGAGGTGCATGGTATAAGCCAGAAATATTACAGAGTATTATGTTCAAGCCATTTAGTTGCAGCAGCCAGTATCACAAATCTGTTTTTTTTTTAGTACATGTAGTAGTGAAAACCTAATGGGATGAACTTTCAGGGAAGTTTTATGGGGTTGTGTTTAATCTCCTGTAGCACACATACGACACAACACCTGCAATAAAAGAGATGGAAGTATGGTTCAGTGAGCAGTATGACTGACATGTGAATCAGAACCTCATAATGTCAAGGATGTTTTATTGTGGGCTCTTTTCCTTACCTAATCTCCTTTGTCTCCTTTGTATCTCATCACTGGGCATATTATATTTTTCCCATGCCTCAGTTTCTCTAACTGTACAATAATGAAATTCACACTTCCCAAAGTGCTTCAAAATCTCTGGACAAACTCAATAATTAAAAATCTCCGGACAACTGGCAGATCTGTATAACAGCAGTGGCAAAACTTTGCAGGCAAAAAGATTACTGCAGATACAAGATATACCAAATATGAGACTCTCTGTAATTACAAAAATTGCATTGATCTAATAGTCCTTGACACACAATTGTTTTCACACTGGCAGTACAAATCCAGTCAGACCTAAGAGACCAAGCACTACAGGGTAGCTACCAAACTTTGGGCTACTAATGACATATGCATCTAAATAGAAGTGGTTCCTTTCAATATGTACAGATTTTTCCTGATAGTATAAATGACATCTGATAACTAAAGCCCATATATATATTAACAGTTACTGACAGTCTCCACACAATTTTTATACAAATCTTACCACTGAAGGGAAAACAGTAGGAAAGAAATATTTGACATACCAGCAAGCAAACAAATAATGTTTAAAGCATCTAATTTCCTCTTGCTGAGGTGCAAACACTGACCTAAATTACACTCTATTTCCTTCAGTGCACAGTTTCACCATCCTCTGAAGAGCAGAAAGAAAAGTTGTATAGTTTGAAATATATTTCAGTATTTTTTATTCATTAGAGTATAACTCATATATCTGGTTTATATCATCATTTTCATGTGCTGTTGATGACAGTACATCTGTCATCACCCTCTGTACAGAAGATATACCAACTCCCTATTTTGCTTTGCCTTCAGTAGCATACAGTGGTTCATCCCAAATGCTGAACCGGGACTTCTCTGTTCCTGACTGCCGGCATATCTGCACAACAGTCCTGGAGGAGCTCTTATGGTGAAACAAAGTCTGTTTCATACTGACTGCTTTAAAATTCATTTTTTTCCTCTCTCTTTGAAATTTGTGAGTGGAGGATTCCTTTCATGAAGTGTGGAGGGGCCCCTTCAAGGACTCTGATAAGTGGAAGGAGCTGGAGCTTTTTTGATCAGTGGCTTTGTTTTCTGTTTGAATTCTGAATGTATCAGCTTGATAAATTTTTTTGTTTTAGTTTGGTTTTGCTATGTTTCTCGTTTTATATTCTCCATCCTATTTAGCAGAGGCTTTTGAATTCTCTGTCACTCCTACGATATTTGGACAGATAGGGAGGGGGAGCTCTTTATTCTCAGGGATTTTTTTATATCAATATTTAATTTAATGAATTCCACCTTCACTCCAAAATAATCTAACATACAGAGGAGTAGGTACTGAAACACCCAAGCTGCATGCAGCTGTGGCTACCACCTAAATGCCCTGGGTAAGTTGTGGACCCAAGTCACCTGGTCTTCTAGGCTAATATGGGAGAGGTATTCTGCACACCAAAGAGTTTATCTAGAGCTGATTGACTGGGGGTGTAGAGCATCCCACTGGCACTCATGATGTGCATGTGTGAGTGTCTGTCTGAAATTCCCTTTATTCTTTGCCTGACAACCATCATGAAAAGCCAAGACCACCGAGGAAAAAGGTCCTGTTTTTAGGATCCCAGTCCTGCTTGCTAGCAGGCCAAGTCAATGTTTCCACAGGTGTGTTTGTTACCCTATGGGATGCTGCACCGATGAATAAAGGGACACTGTGCCCTTCTACACCTGCATCACTTAGCAACACTGATCCTGGAATTTCTCCAACCTCTTGACTTGGCTGGACTTTCTCTCTGGAATGACCTTCTTGGTGGTCACCACAAAAAGACCCTTCCCCTTCATCGTACCAGTGACAGACGGACTGAGATGGGAGAAGGTTCTCCCACCAAGGACTGAGACATGCGACCTCTATATGCAAAAGCCCCCGCTTCTTCCCTAAAAGACTGAGACTGAAATCCCTACTGCAGTGTGGGGGGAGGCATGTGTGGGGAAGGCCAGGTGACCAGAGCAAGTTTGCAAGCGACCACTGGACTGAGAAGACAATGGCTTTCACCCGCTGCTGAGATAATGGACTATTGTACCTGCTCTCCCCGGCTTTGCAATTTTTAATAATAAAAACCCCTGGGTTAGCTAGGGGCTTTTGAGATCTCCCCTGATGTGCATGTGACAGGCTTCATTGGCTGGACTTCAAAGGACCTCATCATCCCATTTCTGGTAGCTATACCACTCTTTCCTTTTCTTTCTCCCTCTTTTTCCTTATTCTTTCCCTTTTCTTCCCTTCTTTCCCTTTTTCTTTTATTTTCCTTTCCCTTCTCCCTAACACATTTTGCTGTGGTCATTCAATAAAAGTACATTTGTTTTGATTTCTACTGCAAAACCCCCTTGTCGTGTCAGTTTTTACATCCTGAGATCAGTGAAAAGAACCTTCACGAATCTTATCGCCAAGGACGGATCGTGACAGCATGGAAATGTTTAAATGATGTATGGCATATTGCCCCTGTTTCCCACATTCCTTCACCTGGAGATTGCTATACCCAAATCAGGATACTCCTTGTTGGCTTCCCTCCCCTCCTCTTGTCCAGGGTGGACAGAGGTGCTCTGCAGGGCTCCAGCATTTCTCTCTGGCTGTGGTTGGCCAGCCCTGCCATGCCTCTGCGTGCAGGCGGAGGGGCATCCTCTCCCAGACCCCTCGCTCACACACAGGGACAGTGTTTTCTGCTGATCAGCTCCTGAGCCCTGCAAGCTTTCCAGTGATGTTGATAAACACACTTGAAGCAGATTTCAGGGGAACATTAGGGACTTCATATTTTGCAGGTCCTTGGAACTATCTCAAAGAAGTTCAAGAGGATTTCATTGACAGCAATTGGGAATCTCCCCAAAGTGGCTGCTTACTGTCTGAAGGGCAGTCAAGCAACAAGGGAGACAATGCACTTAGTTTTAATTTTGAAATATTATTCTCTTTGCTAAGGGTAATAATTTTAATGTGTAATTTTATTTTTAGTTGCAGTATGTAATATTGCCACACTGATATTTTACTGTCTCTAAAGTATCCTGTGTCAGATAGCCATAGAAAGTTTCTCAGCCAGCTAACTAAAAAATTTCAAGAGGGGATTAGCCATTGCCTGTCTCCCTACAGTGAAGCTGATTTTCAGCGTAACCATTTGGGCTTTCTGAAATATGCTCTAGGTCTGTCCTAGTGCTCGTGCTTGGTTCCTTACCTCAATTTCCCCATTACTTACTGTTCTCATAGGTTTTCAAATGCCGGTTTACCACATTAACTGTTGTCCTGCACTTGTGGGCAATATAAAGTACAAAATTGTCTCTGACTCCAAAATAGTAGCTAAACATAATGAATTCTCTAAGCACTTTATTGAAATACAACATGGATCCTCCACTTTTATCTACCCTGCAGCCTAAGCCATCCGTATACAAGGTTATTTGCAGTGCTGTAACTTCTTGAGAAAAACTTTGTGAGTAAATCTTGTCTCATTGTTGCCTTACAGTGTTTCTGAAAGAGCAACCTAAACCACAAAATCTCTTTCAAAAACTGATTCAAACTTCAGTGTCCACAGGACGTCTGTGAGACATATACATGGGTCTTGTCCAAGGGCACCAGCTGGATGTAGAGGTTAAATTAGTTTCCTCTGCATGGGCAATTATCCTTGTGCAAACTGCTGTTGACCAGAAGACAAAATGATCACTTTTAGGAGATATCAGTAACAAAGTCCAGACTGCTATTCTGATAAGAGGAGAATAAAGGGCCGCCAGTTTCAATTAACACAACTTCATTTGTACAAAATCTGTCAAGGGTGTCCTTCAAGGACATTGACAGAATTACCTGCATACCATCAGCATATTAGCTACAGTTGCCTTAGCTTGTAGAGCTCTCACTTTCAGAAATGTTTCATACTTGTGGCTCCAGTAGGTGAAGCAGCCCTCCAGCAGATCTCCACTCATGTCCCAGGAAACTAGTCTTCTACTACTAAGGGTCAAGAATCCAAATCAACCAGAACTTTGAATTTGTCTTGCACTTGCACTCGGGTAAACATTATTAGAAAATTATAAGACACGAAGAAGAATTAACTTTCATGCAGAAAACTTGCCCATAATTTCCTTTTAAAAAGAACTGAGGATATATACATTAGCGTACTTTTGTCACTGATTACTGTGACATACATTGATACTGTAAATATGTACTTAAATGAGGGGATAGTAACAGTAAATGGGAAATGTAATTTGCAGTGAAAATCCTGCTTGAAATAATTGTGGGGGGAAATTATAGTAAAAAGGGGGAATATCTTATTTTATGGTGCTGAATTGGAAGTTGTGTGTGCATTCATTTTTATGTAGAGTCTACTATTACTAAAAGCCTAAGGTTCCTACTGCCTATTCCTTTAAATAATAGAAATATTAAGGCAACACACACCTCAGGATCCTGATTAGACTGTAGGTAGTCCTATTCCAATGCAAATTTCAAAGCATGAAATTGAGATAATTTTATACATTCAGTTATCTCCTGCTTTCCAACACACAACGCATGGGAACTTTCTTTTTCATGCATTTTTGC
Source organism: Pyrgilauda ruficollis (assembly GCF_017590135.1). Classification (NCBI taxonomy): domain Eukaryota; kingdom Metazoa; phylum Chordata; class Aves; order Passeriformes; family Passeridae; genus Pyrgilauda; species Pyrgilauda ruficollis. Next base: position 1,718,082 of record NW_024529377.1, read on the forward strand.
AGCAGTGAGCCTGAAGAGAAGTTGCTAAATATCCGGTGCCTTACAGGAACTTTGATTCTTGGTGCTTTCAGCTTTCACAACAAATTAAGTTGTTATAGCATAAAGGAATGAAAAGCAATGTTTGTAATAAACTGTAGTTATGTTTATTGATTGATACTAAAATCCAGACACTGCATTTCCTTTTGCTTTGAAAAATAGATGAAACTTGTTTTGCACAATTTTATTCTTTCAACAAAACCACGAAGGTTTCTCCAGTGTAGTATGAAAACTGACTCTCTATGTTGGCTTAGGAATAGAAAGATGACTTGGTAGACGTTCTCTTAAAGGTGTTTTTATCCTAGCTTTTTACTTCTAAACTCTACCCTTCTGCAGAGTTTCATTAAGCATTTTCCTTTCTCTTACACAACACATCTGAGTCCCAGCTTAAGCACTTACCAGAAAGAAAGGTTTAATGTCCAAAATGTGCAAAACTATCAGAAACAAAGAACCTCTGCACCTCTTGTCATGTTTTGCAAGAAGTCCAAGGAGCATGACTTGACTTCTGCAATATGATGAATTATATTTGTGAGAAGTCTTTTGGCTTCTAGGATCTAAATAGAATTTAGAGGGTGAAAGCTAGGGGAGCTTTCTGGAGGCATGTGTACTCTGCATGCAGCCACTTTCTCTGGAAGTCCTACACCAGACCTAGTGGGAGCAATAGGATTTACTTTGGTTGTCCTGTTTTGTTCTGTGAACTTAGCCCTCCTTCCCCTTCTAGAACAAGGGGGATGGTCTCCAGAATTGCACAACCTCCTTAAGAATGTCCTTTATTTTGATGTCTCCAGCAGATAAATAACCGTTTGATATCTGAAGTCACTGCCTGTCTTGTTGTCTGTTATCATCTCCCAGTCTCTGCCTGCATTATTAGAATCTGAAAAACTCTTTCAGGAAAAAGATCGTTCCATGTGCATACACCATTTCTTAGGCTTGCCTCACATCTGACTACTCTCAGGGATGAAACTATGGGCTGTGTATTCTTCTCCACAAGACATTTCCATTCTTACACTGTCAAATATTATTAAGTTATTGATGGAACAACATATTTTTTTTTGTTTTGTGCTTGTGCAACAGCTTTCCAGATAGGGAAATGATCCATGAAAACATTTCTCAGGCATTTGATTAGCAACCACTGGTGTTTCAAATAAATGCTAATACACTGGTGTCAGAGAGGTATTTATATTTCCAGGGTCTTCAATCATCCTAGTTAGTTTTAATTGTATAGTGCTTAACTGACATTTTTTTCAAAGGAAAGATATCATTTATGCTCAGTTCCGTCTTAACTAAGCTTCATCAAGAATCAAGTTTTTCCAGAAGGGCCAAATAGGACAGTTCTAAGTCTTGGTGTGGAATGTGACTTTGCCAGAAAGATGAAAAGGGAGATGCTGTGGACCTGCTGCTGTCCTTGGACCATCTGCATCTCACCAGCTTGAGACCTCCTGCCAGCTCCTGGTGGGCTCAATGCCTGCTTGTGAGGTGCTGACTGAAATATCATACTGGTGATTAATAACTAATGATAACTAATGATTAATGATTAATAACTAAATAATTATAATAATTTCAAACTGTCCCTACAGAAATACCACGTGGGTGTTGCACTGCAGAGATGAGAAAAGACTTGTTCAGATCTACCAGTCTTCCATTTGTGATCAAAACTAGCTACAAGTTCATTGTCCCCCAGGGCATAAAGCTAGTTCATTAACCCACTGCACTAGGCAGACCTTGCACTGACACCTTGTGCTAGTGATTTCTCATGCAAGACCTGTCATTCCAAGCAAGAAGCTGGTCTGAGTCCTTGGAGCTGGAACTATAAAAAATGCCATTGTGATTTAAGCAACAGTGATCAAAAGTAGATAACTCAAATAAGTAGGAGTCAGTTCCAGCCCTTTATACTAATCCAAAATAAGTAATGTACATCATGTTCAAAGAAATGGGTTTTGTGCAAGACTTGACTATTAAATCTGTGTGCAAAAATATTCTTTTTGATCTAGGTTCAGTGGTTTTCTGCACTTGTCTAAAAGGAGTTAGCAACACAGGTAGTAAATGAAGCTCAAGTATAAAACAAAACCAACACTAGACAACTGTTTCTTTATGGTTTTACCAGCTCAAGAAAGAACCATGTTGAGAAATTATTAATAGTGCTCTTGGAGCTTTGTGGCAAAGAGAAGCAGCAGCAGAGAGGTGGCGGACTCTGGGCCATGTTCTGCCCTTGGTGTTGAACTCCTGTGACTGGCAACAGCTTGGGCTGTCTCACTTGACAGTCGCACTTAGAGAGCATTTGTGCTGTCTGTGTCAATGGTACTTTTTGGGGCACATTTACAAATCCATGTGGAGACTGAAGAGATGACAGAAGAGTTTCTACCCTGTACCCTCTGATGCTGAAGAACCAAGATTCTGATGGGGTTTCAGAGCGAATATGGCATGTCGGAAAGTAGGTATTGAATGTAACTTTCTGTGACAGTTGGAACACCCTTAAATGAATTAGAGATTAAATGTCTGAACTAAAAAGTCACTGAGTAGCAGCATCTGTGTTACTGTTAATTGCTAATGAACCAAGATATGCATTCCAGATGTTCAAGCATAGAACTGGTCACGGGGTTTGTATATAGTAGATTTTGTAGCTTAACAGGTATCAAGGAATTTCAGGATTTTTGGACTCAACCAGTTTTGGTCAACAGACATTTCTTTGCATACTGCTACTAAATATGGTTGTAAGAGTAGGGAGCCAAGTAGAAAAAGGCTGAAAAAGCTAGACTTTTCCTTGTTTCTTTGTGTTTTATATGTGTGAACCTGCACATTATAATGTCTCTTCTTAATTTCAATAGAGTTGTATTTCCCTAACTAAACATGTCCTATCTGAGTTGTATAACTCCTCCTGGATTTGCTCTGATTTATTAACTTTCTATTTTCTCTATGACTTTAAACCAGCGGAGGATATACAAATGACAAAAAACATTTCTTCAAGAACAAATTTCAAGGTCACTGGAAAAAAAAAATGCATATGTAGAAAAATAAAACCTTTGGATAATATCCAGAAAAGAAGGACATTTGAAATTTCACAGTGAAGATGATCTGTGGTGGGTGAAAGTGCATATTTTTATAGCAAAACTATAGCAATAGCTGCACTGTGCAACCTATACTCTAAACTAAACAGCAAAAACATTGCAATGCCCAAACATTCAGCAGGGAAAAGAGTAGCATTTTCCAAATGGGCTACTTCTTTATTCAAACTTCCTCCCATTTTGCAGGTGATAGCTCCTTCCCTCTGCTTGTCCAGCTGTGGTTCCCATCCAAACACAATGCTCTGGGAAATAATTTGTTGCAACAAATCCCCTTAATAAATAATAAACCAAAGTATTGTCTCAAAGAACACCAGGACAGCTGTCAAAAGAAGTGAGATTTGTTTACAAAGAGAAAAAGGAAATGTAAATGGATGAGGCAGGAGCAGTGGGAAAAGGAAGCATGGTGTCTTAAGGTTAATTTACTATGCAACAAAACTGTAGGGCACATTTCAGGGGAAAAGTCAAAGGCATATGAAATATGAGAAACTACATTCAATAAACCACATGAATCACTAGGTCATGAAATTGTGAGAAACTTTTTTTTTAATTCTAGAATAGCAACTGACCTGGCATGGAGAAATTTTTCTTATCTATTCAGCAGTAGAAGATGCAAAAATGCTTACTTCCAGCTTGTATTGGTTAGAAGATGGCAACTATGTTTATTTTTTTCCAAAGAATCAGCACAGAGATGTATAAAGCTATAAAATGTAGTATACAGTCAGTGTAACACATATCTTTTGAGATCTTGTGGATATTCATGTTTATGATGACTTAAATTTATGTAATTATTTAGAGTGATGCAATAAAGACTTCTCTGGGCTTACACACTAGGATGAATTATCAGCTCCAAATAATATTAATGACTCCAAATGAGTTATTTTTAATTTCTATTTTGATAACTACGCTGGTGATTAACACCTAGGAAAACAAAGTGCAGGGAACAATCCATGGCAACATGATACTCAGTTTTTAGCTCTTGAACATGCAGAAAAGCAATTAGATTTTCTGTATGTTTTTACGATGTATAATAGCATTAGTGCTCTCCAAGTCAGACATTTCCTGGCAGCTAATAGTGGGCTAGGTTAAGAGCCCCTGGGTTTATCTTAGACCTTTTACTCTTCCAGCCAGTCATTAGCTGCCAGGAAATGTTTGACTCAGAGGTCATTATTGCTTAAATATTGCCTCTAAAAGCTTCTCATTACTATCAATTAATTTTGCTTTTGTGCTGTATTAGCAGACATAAGTAGTAATACTATTAACTATAATAACAAATCAGGCAAATAATAAAGGCTCTGCAGGCCAAGGACAGGGCAAGAGAAATTGTTTTCTATGTATTACTAGTTTAGGATTGGATATTGACCCTGTAATAAATCCAAACAAGAAGAGTATCGTGTGACCACGAGAAAAGACAAAAAGAGAAAAGGAGAAAAGAAGAGGCAGAATCAATTTCATGGCAAGAGAAAAAAAAGTCAGAGTCAGAGGGAAAGAGTAGCATAATGCTGACATCTTGAGTGAGGAATTTTGCATTCCTGACAATGAGAAAAGTTACAAGGACTTGTTGCAGTGTGCCAAGTAATTGCACATACTTCATCACCAGCATCCTTTTGTGTGTGTTCAGTTTTATATATGCAAACAATGACTTGTGGCTTGAGGTGACAATACAGGTATTAAACAGGCCACTCTGATTTTGCCACAAGTTTTCCGCAAGAGAAGACCTCATGTGAAATCCCCTGAAGCAAACAAAAATGGAACATTGCCTCAGTGTGAACCAAAACTTGACTCCTTTTTGACTTGGTGAAATTGCAGCTCAGTTACTTATAAGCCTGAATCCATTGTCATGCATATTCCTTTATTCCCCCTCCATCAGTTTTCTTGTATACTGAGCAGTTCAGCTTTTCCTATCAGCCTGGGGGAGAAGCTGAACCCACCTGGCTCTACCCTCCTTTCAGGAAGTTGTAGAGACTGACAACTCTCCCCTGAGCCTCCTTCAGGCTAAATAGCCCCAGCTCCCTCAGCTGCTTCCCAGCAGACCTGTGCTCCTGAGCCTTCCCCAGTTCCATGCCCTTCCCTGGACACACTCCCGCACCTCAGTGTCCAGTCGTGAGGGGCCCAGAACTGAACACAGGACTCGAGGTGTGGCCTCACCAGTGCCAAGTACAGAGGGACAATCACTGTCCTGGCCACAATATTGCTGATACAGGCCAGGATGCCCTTGGCCTTCTTGGCCACCTCACCAGACTGCTGGATCATGTCCAAAATTACAAAATATTACTTGCTTATGACTGCCTTTATATACAGCCACGAAAAAAAAGCATTGCAAGCTGAAGACACTGTAGTAGACAGTGCATGCTCCCTGTGCAGCCACCAGGATGTGTAGCCCCTTTTTTATAGTCTTCACAACATTTGTTCACTTCAACATTTACTCATATAAATTGTCCATGAATGAGTCACTGTCCAGCAGTGAAACCTCCTACTGAGCTGCATTTTAGTGAAGCACTTTTGTGAGCACTCAAGTTCATCAATACTTCTGTAAACTTTGGGCAAGTACAATCTGAAGCAGAATGAAAGTTGTGCTTAAATTAAGCCTATATAAGTTAAAAGTGCATTTAGGCATCTTGGATATCAAGGCTAATATATCCTGTTACTGCATCTGAAAAAAAAAAAAAAAAGAAAGAGAGAGAATTGTTCCTTTAGACTTCAATATACTTATCCTGGAGATGATAAAGAGTATACTACCTTCAAGCCTACTTATTTGATTACATTATGTTATCAGTGCAAGCCTCATTCAGAACTGACAAGACCTATCAACCTAGCCCTGTACGTTATCCCGCAAAAAAAAAAAAATTGGAAGCCAGAATCATCTAAATTTAAATTTGATGTCTACAGGTATGTGCTACAAACAGGACCCTGGTTGGGTTTCAACCTCAGATGAAAGTTGCCCTAGAAAAAAAAATGTGAAAAAAGTAGTGTAATAAGATGATAAGTATTTCCAAAGTGATACATTTTAGAAATAATTTCAAGTTAAATTAATTAATCTAACTCAATACTATGAAGAAAATTATTCAATGTTGTGAAGAAAGATACATTCTGAATGAAGATAATAGTGTTGCCCACAGATGAAAATTCCATTCTATAGAGCAGAAATAAAACTGCAACCAACACCTGCTGAAGGAATGGTTCTCTGAGCTCTGGATTTGAAACAAATACAATTATTTCTAACTGTATTTAGCCTTTCAGATGTAGATAGATGTATGAAAGTCTCATGAGTTTGAGTTTCCTTATCTCAAAGGAAGCAAGAAAAAACACCCACCTGAATTAGTAAACTGCACTGAGACATTACTCCCTCAGCAGTTTACTGAACCAGTTTTCTAATTAAAGAAAGTACAATCTTAGTAGTTTTTAACTTACCACAATGTTCAGAGTTACAAATAATAGTCTTGAACCCATAACCTATCTGAAACTGACACTGCAAGACCACTAAGATTGTGAAGTCTAGTGTTCAGAAAATGAGGAACTACCAGAATAAAGTTGTCTCTGTTACTTTCATTCACCCTCCTTATGCATATGCATTACCTTGCAATCCTTCTTATGTAACAGCACACAAGCTGTTCCATGGGATGCCTGACTCAGTCAGGGAAGGATAATCATTTGGTATTCCCTTTTATCCTCACTGGAAAGGCCCCAGGCCTCACTTAATGAATACAACAGGAAACCTTCACTGAATTAAAAGTTAATAATTACCTCACTAATATTTCTATAGTAATTTCTTTATGGTCTCTAAGACTGGGATTTTAAAAAAAAATGTATTTAGATAACTGTTTAGACTGCCAGTAGCTTCTATAAAATTTTCAAAATTGTCTTTGTGACGAGGCTCTACAGCAATTGTAAGTGCTTGTGTGGTAGTCACCTCTGGTAGGAGCTACACAGAGCATTCATCCCTCCCTTGCTGCATTGGAGGAAGATTCACTCTCCTATGGTACAGCCCCAGTGCACCATCTGGCAGAGATCAAGGCTGGTCTTTATACTTCCCTTGTGTTTGTGCCATACCCAGCTGGTACCACAATCTGGTGTTTGGGTCTGGCCAGGGTGACAGGAAAGAAGCTGGGAATGCAAAGGGGCTGAGGTGCAGCTGGAAAGGCCAGGCAAAAGGACCTTTCAATTTGGGAGAAGTAGCCAACAGGTCCACCAGTGACTCTGCCTGCCTCTGTTCTCCTAAGATTAAGGGCTAGCAGACACTGTGGGATGTGCATTCATCAGGTTCTCAAATGCTGCAGAAATGCATCAAGAGACATCAGTCTAAGGCATGAAAACCCTGGCTGGGCAAACCATTAACTGAGTGAAGATCACAGATGAGTGATATTGGAAGCATATCATGTAGCTTAACATGGTAGCCCAGATTCTTGAAGATTCATTAATAAATGATAATGAATTAGCATATTTGGTAAGCTGCAGCTGCAGAACACAATCTGCCTTAAGATTTCTTCTGCATGCTTCTAGAACATATTGCAGAGATCTGCCCATATTTTAGCCATTTTACTTACATTTCTCATGTAATATTTAACATCATTCTTTCTTATTTTCCAATTTATCACCATCCATTAACTATTGGTGCATTGAAAGGCGACCATTTTTGCTGCTTGTGTCTTGCCATCCTGGTCTGAAAAGAAATGAAAACAATCAAACCAGCATCTTTAAACCTCAGTAGTCTGTGGCTTTCCATGCCAGCCCTCCAAGCTGTGAGATGGATGTTGTGCAACTGAAAGAGAAACTTGAATGCCATGTTTCTGTGTGCTGCTTTGGGGTCTGCACTGTTGTGCAGCTCTGAGAGGTATGTGTCTGTCTGTCCTGCAATACCAGCTGAGGACTGCTTGCTAGGATTTGTGCCTGGAATTTGGAGCAGCTCCTTGGCTTGTCTGGCAGTCCAGATTTGTAATTTTGCTCTTCAGACATTTTGAGTAGGCAGGCAGAGGTTGCAGTGAAATTGCAGCTGATCCTTCCCCAGTAAAAGGGGTAAAAGCAATCCTACAGAAGTCCTCTAATTATCCTGCTTTGTGGTGTAGCTGGTCATAAAACCATCCATTTTTCTTGTCATGCTGTCAAAGCTTGTAACACACAATGTAAGTAACAGAGAGGAGTAAAAAGGCCAGTTTTGTGGTGCAGAGTAATTGATTACATCATGTGAATTAGGCAATGAAGAGTCTCTGTGCTGCTTTTCCTTTAATAGATTCACTGCAACAGAGCTTGTGCAGTGTGAAACTGTTGTTGCTTTCCCTCTTCTTGAGACCAATCCTGAAATCCATACAGTTTGATTATCTGCTTTTTCTTAAATATAAGATAGGGCAGGACACCATAACTGGGGATTTGTGTGATCAGTTCTGCACACACAGGTAAGAAATGCACGACTTACTCCGGAGAGTACATGGGGAAGATGCACAAATCTGTGAGGACTGGAGGAAAATCAGGGGGAACATCAACTCTAATTCTTTGTCATGAACTAGCTTCATATAATATGCTTCTTTTTACCCAAGCATTATGGTCTGCTATTTTTTTCTAAACTATCATGTGAAAACGGGCCATGAGGAAAATAGTGTATTTTATCTATATAGAGGAAAGTGAGAAAACAATATACATGAATTCACAGAAGAACTCGTATATACATAACTGAGAGCAACTGAGCAATGTACCTGTTTATTTCAGGATATGAATATGATGGAAATGGTCTATAAACAATACATGCAGTAACAATGCTTCTGCCTGAAAGACATAAATTAGAGCCCAAAATGAAGGAGTACTTTAAAAATTAATTTTGACGTAATATTGAAAAATTAGCTCCCAAGAATTTTAAAACCAAGGCGGTAGTAATGAACTCAGAAAAGTCTTGCATCTAGTGCAGATAAAATAATGTAAATTGAAGCTCTTAAGATACAAGCAGGAAATGTCAGCTAATGCTAGATGTTTTCAATGCAATATTACATTTCTATGGGATCACAGAATTAAAAAAAGCCATTAATTTAAAGCTCTGTGGGCACTCAGGACGTGACTTAGTTATACCCCAACAGTCTTACACAAGTGTACACAAGGTTTTGATTTTCCACTATCAGGTGGAACTTCTCATTTGCTGTGAAGTTGTTCCTCTGACCAGGAAGGAGTTGTTGTGTACTGAAATGGTCACTTCATCTTGACCACGAGGACCTCAGACCATTGGCCATGGCATTTTCTCTGCAGCTGTGGCCCTGAGGCACCGCTTCAGTGACAGGACTGTAAGAACGCTTCTTTCTGCAGGATGGTTTGGTTTTTCTGTCCTTTTGATGGGGGAAACAAGGACATGGACAAGAGTTGTGAAGACATTAGCAGAGGTAGTGCATGAAATTTTCCTGCCTTTCACTCTTCCACTTATGAGTTTTTAAACTCATATTGGGATCCAGCAGGTTACAGCAGTGTTTCTTCAGGAGCTGCCAGAGGAGCTGACCCCACCACAACTGGGAGGGATATTTAACCCATTCTCAGCCACATTTCAGGAAAATTCTCGGAAGATAACTGCTTCTCATTCTCATTTCTTTCAGAGACAGACTTGTAAGAAACGGCATAAGTGGGTCCTTCTTTGGAAGAACAGTGATTTTCTGGAAAGAGGGGGAGTATGCTCCTCTCTTTTCTTTTCAGAACAGAGACCCAGGACCAAACTAATGTGAGTTTGTAATTGAAAATCTTGATACCAAAATTAAGGCCAAATACTTTCATGTTGCAGGCAAAAAAGGACACAGCAAACATTGCTTTTGACTGTCCAGAACAAAAGTCAGAGCAGCCACATCCTTCATGGTTTTATGCTTTCCAATAGAGGCTTTGATACTATTTCCCATGGCATTCTCCAGGAGAGGCTGCAGTTCATGGCTTGGACAGGTGCTCTCTTCACTCGGTAAAGAACTGTCTGGGTGGCCAGGCCCAGAGAGGGGTGGGCAATGGAGTTGCATCCAGTTGATGCCCAGTCATTATAGGGGTTCCCCAGGACTCAGTTTTGTGTCCAACCCTGTTTAATATCTTTATTGATGATCTGGATGAGGCATTTGAGCTCACCATCTGTCAGTTCATGGAGCTGGGTGCGAGTGTTTGTTTGGAGGGCAGGAAGCATCTGCAGAGGGATGTGGAGAGGCTGGATGGATGGGCTGAGGCCATTGGTATGAGGTGAAGTGCTGGGCCCTGAACTTCAGTCACAACATCCCTGTGCAGTGCTACAGACTGGGGCAATGGTTGGGAAACTGCCCAGTGGGAAAGGACTTGGGGGTGCTGGTGATCCAGCTGTGTGCCCAGGTGGCCAAGAAGGCTGGTGGCATCCTGGCCTGTGTCAGCAATGGTGAGTCCTGTTAGAGAGAAGCCCCTTTGGGAGTTATCTCCCAAACTTGCCCTAAACCAAGACAACTGGACAGTGCAGTGACTGTCCCCCTGTACCTGGCACTGCTGAGGCCACGTGTCAAGGGCTGTGCCCAGTTCTGGGCCCCTCACTGCAAGAAAAACACTGAGGTGCTGGAAGGTGTCCAGAGAAGGGCAAAGGACCAGATGGTGGGTCTGGGGGTTAAGTCCTATAAGAAGCAGCTGAGGGAGCTGGGGTTGTTTTGCCTCAAGAAAAGAAGGCTTAGGGGAGACCTGAGAGTGCAGACAGGTGGGGGTCAGCTTCTCTCCCAGGCATCTGGCATCAGGACAAGAAGAAATGACCTGATGCTCCACCAAGAGAAGTTCAGGCTGGACATCAGGAAAAAATTTATCATGGAGAGTGTTATTCAGCATTGGAATTGACTGCCAGTTCAAGTGGTGAAATCACCATCCCTGGGTGTGTGCAAGACATGGCACTAAGTTCCATGGTCTTGTTCACAAGACAGTGATTGGTCAAAGGTTGAACTCAGTGGTCTTAGAACTCTTTTCCAATCAAAATGATTCCAAGATTCTGTGATCAGGGTGATCCTGTATAAATAGTTTACTTGGTGACCAAAAATATCAATATAAATTGCCTTTAAAAATCACCAGAGAATCACCAGAAGGTATATTGTGTGTGAACAGTAACTTTTCAAACTACTTCAAATATTTGAAGTAACTGCAGATAATAAGAAACTGGCAATTTGCACAACTTTAAAGCAAATAAAGTAACTTTATAATTTTTGGAAGTTTTTGTTATAAATCCTTGAAGGGTTTGCTTCCAACCCCTTACAAATAAGTATAAATGCTCCTTTTGATCTAAATAAATGCTCAGTCCCTCTTCAGCTAAGACCATATTTAGAAGAACAAAGGGATTATTTACATATTTTAAAAAGTTCTAAGCAATTTTTTTTCTTTATGTGTTATATAAGCATGGCAATTGTCCATCCTTCTTCAGAGCTACACAGTTGCCAATTTTGTGAGGCTGGCAAACACCTCCAGAGACCATCTAGTCCAAGTGCTACACCCTGCCATCAGATGTTTGCACACACAGATAAAATACCAACCTGAGCAGCCTCAGCTCTCCATCCTCAGTTTGTACAAGACTTACTTCAGTGCCCTGATCCTCTGTGGCTGTTTGCTGAACTCACTCCAGGATGTCCATGTCTCTGGTACTGGAGGGGTCTGAACTGGACTCAGCCCTCTCAAGCTGTCTCACCTCAGCTTAAACAGAGAGGGAGGAGCACCTTCCTCTATCTGCTGACAGTGTCCTGATGCAGCCTGGGATACCCACTGGTCTTTGATACAGGAGTACATTGCTGGCATGTGCCAAAAAAAAAAAAAAAAAAAAGAAAAAAAAAAGAAGAAAAGAAAAAAATGCCAAGGTCCTTTCTGTATTGTTATTTCCTGTTGGCTCCCAGTGTACACTGATTCCCCAGAGTCATTGCTTCCCAGGTGCAGAATTTGGCATTTCCAAGAAAATTATCTTCAAGAAGTCCATATTGGCCCATTTTTCCAGCCTACCCATGTCCCTCTGGAAGGCAGCCCTGCCAGCCAGCCAATCAGACCCTCCTCCCTGTTTTGTGTCATCTGCAGACATGTTAAGAGTCTGTTCCATCCCAGCATCCTGGTCACTGGAAAGAGGTAAAACAGTATTGATCCTAGTAGTCATATTGACCACTGGGATGGATACACCACTGGTGATGCTCCTCCAGCTGAAGAATTTGTGCCACTGGTCGCAACTCTTCGAGTCCAGCTGTATAATTTCCTCTTCTCCCCCTTTTCTGTTCTCAGAGATAAGAGAGTTACTTGTTTCTTCCCAGTCCTTTGGAACTATCCTGTTCACCATGAGGTGAATGAAGGTGATCAAGAATTGCCTCAAAATGGACTAGCAGCTGCATCCTGTGACACATGATGAGTTTTTGACTGTACAGTTTGTTTAAATATTTCCTAAGCTAACTAAATTGCAGTTAATGGTAAGTCCTCATTTTTTGCCCTCTTTTTGTTCCTCTCAGGACCTTGGATTCCACCACCTCTTGTATTGATTGTTCCATGCTCTGTTTCCCTTCCACTTCCCACTGCAGTCCTTAGGTCACTGAAGAAGACAGATATCTGTCAAAATGAGGCTTCTTCCAGCAGTTTAAAAAGGTATCATCTAATTTTTCCTGATCAGGTCACCTGTAGCAGTAGTGTGGTCCCACTGCAAGGTTGCCTATGCTCATTTTATGTCTAGCTCCTACCCATCACACCTGGATGGCTTAAGATTCCTCCCTGGATGGAGCATTGTGCATCTCCTCTGCTCTCTCATTAAGTCAGGATGCACTGCTACATCACCTGCTTTGGATAGGAGCCATTGTTCAGAATCTGGGGCTTAAATCTACAGCTTCTGTCTTTGAAAAATTGTGCAACAAGAATTCCAAATATGTCACCATTGTTGGTCTGTATATAGCTGCTGAGCCCAAAAAAAAAAGGTTTGCCTTCTTTTTTTAATTGCTTTCATAGGCTTTTGTGATGTTAGCACATTTAACAAGCGTGTCTCCTTAGATTTGTGGTCCAAGCACATTATATTTAAAACAAACCTGCTCTGTATTAAGTAATTAACTACAAGCAGGTTTGTTTTATTTTTTTAAATTGTTTATGAACCCTTTACATTTACACTTAGTTTGAGTCTGCTTCTCCTTGAAAAGTAGAAGAGCAAACTTCAGAGTGTGGTGGTGACACACAGCAGTCTGGACATGTCTCACTGAGAAATCTGTCCAGAAGAGATACTGCCGCATATCTAATCCTATTTATGGGAACTGTGCATTATTTCAAAGTTCTGTTCAAAAGTTCAAAAGTATTTAGAAAGTATTAAAGTTCAAGAGTATTTACAAGGTGATAACTAAGTTGCATATTGCACTAGGGAAAAAATCCAAGGGTAAAGTTTAGTTCTCAGAAACATTGGTAACACCCTGAGCTACTAATTTTAAATCCATTCATTGATTTTAAGGCAGGGTTTAAGTAACTGTGGGAAATTTTATAAAAGGAAAACACGCTACTTTGATTATCTAAAATGTAGTAAATGGGTTAATTTGTATTTTGAAAGCCTTGTGCAATACCCTTGGCAGCAGCTAACGTTTGAATATCAGTCATCTTTGCATATCGGCTTTTGAAACCTCAAGAGCTTCTGCCATTTGTTGTGATTAGGTCTGTCTTCAGGAGATAAGTCTCTCAGGTAATTTGAAGCACAGGCACAAAATGAAGTCCATTTGGTGGTCTGAGACTAAAAAATGTCTCTTACCTGATTAATTAACGCCTTTTATTAAAATTCCTGTTCATGTTTCATTTTTTATACAATTTCCTCAGATATCTGAATATCAGCACAATTATTTCAGGGTTTTTTTCAGGGTTTCTAAAGAGGTTTTCCTTATGTAAGTGGCAACACTTCTTACCATGAGCTAAATAGTGGTCCGAATCCCTTTCCATATCTGTGTCCACAGTGGCACACTCCCACCAGATAATTTCATATAATGTCTGTGTAGAGTTAAAAGTTAAACTGACATCTTTTACTCCAATATATAATATCCATTGTATTGAGGATTTTTTAACACCAGGAGCAAGCAGAGCACAGAGACAAAGGAGGAAGAGCTAAGCTCTCACTCTCTGTAGTGTTGCCTGCTCCATTTCCTTTTAATATTACAATTGAAGTTACATGATCTGAAGATTTCCTTTAAATTTCAAACTTTTTTTTTCCCCCCATTGAATCTGTGGCTGCTAGTGCTGAAGAGCGAAACTGATCTCCAGCTATAAAGTCACTGCATTATTTAAGCTCTCATCTCTATTATGTAGTTACTTTATTAATGCCTTTTTTAAGATCATGACCTTAATTCAATGTTTAAAGGAATAACGTAAAATGTCTCAGTCAGTGACATATTTCTCATTTTAAAGAGAGATAAACCTCCTGCTCAACCCAGAATTATGGAAGCTGGAAATGTAGGAAACATTTCTCAGCACGTATATTCGGCAAAATGTGCTCTAAGGCAGCAAATGCCACTTCTGAAGCCACATCCCTTGTCAACCATTTTGCACACAAGTAGCATTGCTGTGAGCATGGCAGACATCTTGCAGGGAAATAATATCACTTGTGCGTGGGAGCCAGCAGGAGACACTGATAAACAGTGCCCACTCTTTATTAACGCTGCTTTAACGAGCAGGAAAAAGACACTGTTTTATTTTTGAGCACTGTGAAGGCAGTAGGAAATTATATTGCTCTTGGAGGTGGATAAGGATATTAAAGATTTTACTTTTATTACACACATATCCTAGTGCTGTGAGTTAATCAAAGAGATATGAAATTAAAGTACTGCACCAACTAAAGAAATGCTGATACTTTTCCTTAAGTCAGTAAGAGTTTTATGCTGAAATGCCTGTGAAAATAATTCACAAATAACTCAACCTGGATCTAAGGCTTGATTTTCCTATTCCCAGCTCCTCTATTCCCTTCCCTTTTTCATCCATCATGGCTTCATCTTACTGGTGATCTAAATGTGAATAGTGTGGTGAGATACTGGAATTGGTAAAATAGAAATGTTTCCCTTTAAAACATGTCTTCTCAAATTAAAATCAATAGGAAGCAAAGAATGCTGTTAAGGTTTGTTAATGTAAAAAATTAGGCAATTTTCACTATGTTATGAGACTCTTCATTACCACTGAACTGTTTTTTTTTTTTTTTCAGCTTCTCTAAAGCAAAATTGCAATGCCAAATCCAGTAATCAGAAATCAGAAATTAAAATGGTGCATGAGGTGTACTTTTAGAAGCATAGCATTCTGCAGAGCGTCTTGCATAACTGAAAAAATGAGAAGAGCTTAGGAATAAGAATAGTAGGGAAAAAAACAGTGTTGTCAGATACAATTTGCCAGACTTTTGATCACAAAAACATTTAGAATGTCATTTTCTTAATCAGTAACTAAGATCGGCAGTGCTGCTTTTCACTGCAGGAACCATTTTTAACCTCATCGGTGCTGTACTTAAATATTTTTCTGGGGCTATTAATTCTATTTAAAAGATAATATTGGAGGGTGTGTGTATATGTTTTGTTTTCATAAGGTTGATTTTTACATCCTTTTTTTGAAATAGAGTATTTTGACCCATCTTGCATTCCATGTTTGTGTAGTTATTGCCACAATGCAGTTCATCCTGACAGCTGGGACACATCTGTGGCCCTCCTGCACAAGTCAAGCATTGATCACCACTGGGATACCTAGATCTACTTACATGATTCCTTCTTAATGATATTTTCCTCATGTGCTGCACCACCACCTTGTTAATAACAAAGAATTGTTATATTAATTCAACTTGATTTTGCCCAAGATTTAGTATATGGTGTAGTCTGGAAAAGCTGGTCCTTGACCTCTTGATGAAGTAGATTGTTTGTTATCTTGATAACAGCAGATTGTTGCAAAAATCTTGGTAGTGTGTGTTTCACACAGTACTGTGTGTGCTCAGTTTGGTTGTTTCAACTCGTGACTCTGTATTGGTCTAGAACTCAATTAATAAAGTCCTAATTCTCTAATAGGCCCCCTGTGAAGCCTCCCATCATGCTGCTGCCCCCACATCTGACAGGCTCTCCTTGTGACAGGAGCAGAACCACCCTGCTCACCCACAGGCAGAAGAAGGACACTGATTCAGTGACTGGTATAAACTAGCAAATATCTCTGGAGACTTGTCCCACAGGAGATATAAAGGGTTTTAGAAAGGATCCATGTCACTGGAGAAAAGCTGTCTGACCACCTCAGCCCCCAGCACTTTGGAAGAAAGAGACCTTTCCTCCCAAGAGAAGTCAAAAGGGAAGGCAAGGAGGCTACTACAAAAACCTGCCTAGAAAAGTGAGAGAAGCTGCTTTTGCAGGTTCATGCTCACCAAAAGACTTGCTGCAGAAGGCACTTGTAATGACAAAGGGAAAAGGTCAAATCTGTAGGGACTGAGATGAAGATTAAATGAGAATTGAAAAAAGATTACTGGAAATATCCATAGCAAAGGGGTTAATTGTAAGGAAGAAAAAATTCAGACTGCTTTGTAAACATGCTGCCTGCGGTATAGATATGTAAGACTGAATACAGAAGAGTGTTTTTAAAAAGCTACCAGACAAACAAGTGAAAATAACTGTTCCCCCTTCTCTGCCCTGCCTGAAGAATTATTTTTTTATTCCTCTTGAAGTTATATTTTCCTTGGCTAAACAAAATAAAAGAGTATTTTTTTTCTGATCCACCAAGAAATTGATTTGACTCAAAGGAAAACATTTTTAGTTGGGAGATTATTTACTTTCTAAAACACAGGAAGTGTGTTTCAGAACATTCAAAAGCAAAGACTTTTTTCTTTTTTTAGTGAAAGTCAGAACATTTCTGTTTGGAAATATAACATTTCCCCATTTTTCCCTTCTTTCCTTTCCCCTCCTATCCTGCTTTTTTGTCATTGTTGTTGTTGTTATTTTGTTGTTTTTTGTTTTGTTGTGTTTTTGGTTTTTTCCCCGAGCAATTTTAGGTTTTTTTTTTATTATTTCATTTTTTTTCATTCTCTTTTTTTGGTCTCCTTTTCGTCTTTTCCTCTTTCCTACAGCTATTTGCTTTATCTTCAAGAATATGGCTGATCAGACTGAAAACTCATTTCTTTGAAATATAATACATCTGGCTGTTAGAGCTGCACTTACTTGAGAAACTACAAACATACATGAAAGTATAGCACAAGTCTTTCAGGTAGCAAAGAACATACTTACTGCCCTGCAAGAACTCTTACAAAGGAATGGATCCAAACTAAAAGCCAGGGAAAGAATGTGTTAATTGACCTAGAAAATATATGAAGAGGAATACACCTGTGCATACAACAATCAAACCTTGGACTGTGATCAGTGACTTTTTTCCTAGGCTGAATGCTGGAAAACTCCAGTTAAGTACTGGCTGGATGGAACTCTGAACTACCTGGTCTAGTGAAATGTGTCAGGCCCATGGCAGGAGGGTTGGAACTAGATTGTCTTTAAGGTTCTCTTCAGGAAAAAGCATTCTCTGATTCTGTGATCTATGATTTGTGAAGTCTATTGCTTGGCAAAGGGTGCACAGTTCAACGGGGTCCTACACTGATGAGAAGAAAGTTCCAGTGGTGAACTCTTCAGTGTTGTCCTGCCACATGTTAGTAAAAG
This sequence comes from Pyrgilauda ruficollis, assembly GCF_017590135.1. Classification (NCBI taxonomy): domain Eukaryota; kingdom Metazoa; phylum Chordata; class Aves; order Passeriformes; family Passeridae; genus Pyrgilauda; species Pyrgilauda ruficollis. Next base: position 1,735,756 of record NW_024529377.1, read on the forward strand.
ATTAAAAAGAAGTGGAATTTAAAGAAGAAGGATTTAACTCAGTCAGTAGTCTCAACAGTTATGATATTGGCCATGTGAAAACATTCAAATCAATAATTTCTTACTGCTTCAGATCAGGTAAATTTCTGCTTCCAAGAAACACCTGTGCCACCCACCCTAAAGCTACCTGATGCAGAATCACAAGGGAGCAGTTGTTGAAATCTATCTAAATCTTAGAGAGCAGAAGACACATTTTCTTCATCCTCCTAAATTGTGGTGTTACTGAGCTGGCAAACTTTACCTAAGCGTCCAATGCGGAAATGCTTTAGAACATGCAGGCTGGAGACTATCTGCTATAGCACAAGATCAAACTGTCAGTGAAGAAATTACCTGGAAAAAAGTATGTCTCACATCAGTCAGAAAAATATCCTGTGTCAGTGAGAGTTGTTATCACTTGATAAGGCTGTGCTTATTATTCTTTTATTTCTGGGGGGGTGTTCAGTAATCAACAGTACTTGTGAATGATGCCTCATATCATGTCTTCTAGGTGCCGCAGTCTTGACTGGCTTTATGAATTAGCTGTTCCTATGTTTGTCCTCATTAACCCTTCCACTCTCTCTACTTCTATCTCTTTCATCCTACAGTTTTTGATTTGATTAAAAAGCTTAAACTTTAAGATTGCAGTATTTCTAACTTCTGATTTTTTTTTCACTGTGTTAAAAACATTCACTGTTTCTCAACTCAGAAAGAAGACAGCCTGAATACATTTGTGAAGCTTATCTGAAGCTTGTCACCTTTCAATTGCAAAAGAACACGAGGGACACAGCCCACGAGGGACTTTCTGCTGGCAAGATGCAAAACCACTTGATTTTGAAGGAGGAATGTTGGGTAGAACTAACTTCTCCTAGCTTCACAATTTTTCCCTCTGAGGAGCTTCCAGAAGGTCGTTTTCTCAAAGGAAATTCTAAGGGTGGAGAGAAAGGATGGGGAATAGGGGAGGAGGTAGAATGTGCTTCAAAGAGAAGACAAAATTTTCTTTGTAGCCATCAGGAAAGTGTCAGAACAAAGATGATGCAGCTTTCTCTATATCTTAAACCTAACGATTGTCACACCACTCAGGGTTTTGTGGACCTGATTTATGCAACCTGACAAAGCTCCAGTTTTGCACAGCTTTTGAAAAATATCTCACAAAGATAACTAAATGTTGATCCTTTGCAGAAAATCTCATACTGTACTCTTCTTTCCCCAAGCCATACATTACAAAATCACTTTATTTGCACTTTTGTTTGGGTTTGATTTTTTTCAGGCATTTGTGTAAGTACTTTTGTGGGCTAATGTGAATCCATTCATGTGCATGATAGTTTTGAAAACTTATCTCAGGGAGCTTGCTGTGGAAAACTCATTAGAAGGGTTACATTTATACAGAAAAAGATGGAATTTGAGCTCACTAGCAAAAGCAGAAGAGATTTTGAAAGGGTTTTTCTTATCTTTTTAAATGATCACAGAAATGATAGTAAAAAAACAGTAAAATTACAAATTTTAAAAAACCAGTAAAATTACAAACATACCATAGGTTTCTGTGAGTAAAATAAATATGAAATCTAAAATAAATTACTTTTATTTTAAATATTTTCTTTTCAGTTACAGTTATTAGATTAAAATGATTCTGACAATGAGGTGATAAATTCTAACCCAAATTTAGAACTTGATAAAGTTCGCAAATCAATAGTAGGGACAGAAAATATTTTTATTATTTGGTTGATGTTTCATTGTGGGGAATGAAAATACCTGTGTTAGATGTTGATGTCTTTCTAAAATACAGTGGAAATGTACTCCCCTGATTGGCAAATTAAGTAAGATATCTGAGACTAGTTTTAATTCTCCAGACTTCTTCCATGCCTGCCTTCCAGCTGATCATTAACTTCTTCATTGTGTTTTACTTCTTGTCCAGGTCCTGTAATAAATAGGGTTTTTATTATCTTTATCACTTTTTTTACAGCTTTTCTACTATGTATTTCCTGTCGTTCTTACCCATTGTCCAAGAGGAAGAAACATTATGGATCTGTACAGTGGCATGAGGATGATTTCTACATCATACCCACTTAATTTCCATTCCATTTCCATTTCCATTTCCATTTCCATTTCCATTTCCATTTCCATTTCATTTCCATTTCCATTTCCATTTTCACTTCCATTTCCATTTCCGTTTCCATTTCCATTTCCATTTTCGTTTCCTCCTTCTTTCCTGTTCTTTCTGGGACTCTGAAAGGGTCTCTTACGAGAGTGCTGACTGTTCTTTGACCTAAACCTAGGCAGAATACATGTGCCAGATTTCTTTTTCCACATTGTAGGTGACTTCTTCAGCAAGCTGTATTTTAAATATCATTAAACCATAAATATATATCTATATACAAACACACATCATCAGCATCAATACAACATTCTCACCTCCTCACTAATTACTCTTTAGAATAGATTCTGTCTCTTTTCTCCAATGGGTAATGATGCCCTGGCCTGCAGTTCCCATCTTCTCTATAGAACAAATTAAAAAAAAAAAATTGTAGTACTAGACACTTTTCAGTCATTTAGTACTGGAAATTTCTCATTCAGACCATTCCAGGCTTTATCCCTAGACCTACAGCTCAGTTGAAATGAATAGCACATCAGGAAATAGATGTCCTACGTACTCAAGGATGAATTAAGTTATCCTCCTTAAATTAGGGGTTTCCTCCAGACAACTTTGCTTATATCTATAACTTTCAGTGAGGACAGTGTCTAAAGATATTTGCAAGTGTTTAAATATTTTTTTTTCCATTGCAAGGTTTTTCCAAGGTTTTACCAACTTGTTGAAAACAATCACCTTTCTGCTAATGCAGCACAAATTAGTTTCTTCCTGGAAATATGATTCAACCAGTTCTTGGCCACTAGTAAATTCTAATTAACACTGAACGTTTAAGCTACAGGGAACACGTGCTTTATGATAGTAAATTTGTTTTTTAGTTTTGGAATCCTGAAAATTCATCTCTGTACTGGAAAAACTGATTTTTAATACTGAGATAATTTAATACAACTTGATCATCTTTGAACTCAAGCTGGTTTTCTTCAAAGGAAAAATAAACTAAATTTCAATTCTAGTCTGGATATCCAGCATAGGGAATTTGATTCATAAAAAAGTCTTTCTCCAGCATCTCTTAAATTGCTAATTAAATTGCCTTTCTTCTGAGCTAAAGATTTCTGTGATTTTTAAATATCTGTATCAAAGCTCACAGTCAGGATGGTCCTTCTCCACTAAGAGTTACATGTTGGCAGACTTTAATCATAACAGCTGCTCACAGCTGATGACCACTTCCAAGAAGGAGCCATTATGTCAGCTGGTTACCCTGCTGCAGTGACCAGCCTCCTCTGTGCATGACAGCATCTTTTCCAGTCCAACAGATATGCCTGCCAGGAAATCCTTTATTGCTGCAATATTTCACTGAGAACAGTGCACTGGTCTCAAAGATCAAACCTGAAGCTCTTTTTGGGGTATGACATTCTTTACTACTCTTGAGTATTAGGAAAATTTGAAGATATCATAGAGTCATAGAATCAATTAGGTTCAAAAAGATCCTTATGAACATCAAGAACAACTGATAAGATATCACTGCCAATTCCACACTTTTGGTTGGTGACTGTGCATTTGGAATGGACAATTCATATTACTAGATGTATTCATGGTTACACTCTTGTTGAGCATCTGAGGTGGTGAAAATGCTGAGTGATATGGTGCTTTAGATACTATCCAGTAATATCATATATAAGAAAAGTTAAATAAACCATATATGCAACAAATGCATTTGATTTGATTATTTTTAAATTAGCTAGAAGATAAATGTGAAAATGTACAATGTGAATTGTTGCCTGGGAGTTTGGCACATGCAACAAAATAATGGAGTTTAGGGTTCTGAATCAACATAAGTGTCTACTGGGGAAAGCACAATATTTCAAATCCCTAGTTCACATGTAAATGAGTGCTGAAAGAAGGCAGCTTGGTGCAGTTCCCGCTGACTGGAAAAGGGGAAACTTAACGCCCATTTTTTTAAGGGGTAAAATGTAAGGCCTGGGAAACTACAGACTGGTCTGTCCCACTTGTGTTCCTGGTAGGCTCATGGAGCAAAACCTCCTGGAAACTCTGCTAAGGCACATGAAAAACAGGAAGATGACTGATGACAGCCAACATGGCTTCACTAAGGTCTAATTTTGCCTGACAAATTTGGTGACCTTCTATGGCAGGTTTACGGTGTTGATAGATGAGGGAAGCTACCTGGAGTTGTGCGAAGCATTTGATACTGTTCCACACAACATTCTTGCCTGTAAGCTGGAGACACATGGGTTTGAATGGTGGATCACTCAGGGGATAGGGAATTGTCTGGATGGCCGCACTCAAGGAGTTGCAGTCAATGGCTCCATGTCCAAGTTGAGAAAAGTGTGAGGGGTGTCCCACAGAGATCAACATTGTTACCAGAGCTGTTTAACATCTTTGTCAGTGACATGGACAGTGGGATGGAGAGCACTCTCAGCAAGTTGGCTGACAACACCAAGCTCTGGGTGCAGTCAACACACAGGAGGGAGGGGATGCCATCCAGATGCACCTTGGCAAGTTTAAGACCCATTCAGAACACAGCCAGGCAGAGAAAAGATTAAGAGCAGCCACAAGGAGAAGGACTCTGGAAGCTGCACCAGCCTGGCAATGCACCCTCGCCGACCTGCTAACCAAATGTGTTCTGGGCTGCATCGAAAGCAGCATGGGGACCAGGGTCAGGGGTGGAGTTCTGTCTCTGCCTGGTCTCATGAGAACACATCTGGGGTGCTGCATCCAGCTCTGGGGTCATCAGCACAAGAAAGATGTGGGTCTGTTGGAGTGAATCCAGAGGAAAGCCATGAAGAAGACCAGAGGGCTGGAACACCTCTATGAAGAGCACTGTAAAGACAGGCTGAGTTGAGGCTGTTCAGCCTGTGGAGGAAAAGGCTTTGTGGAAATTCTCATTGTAGCCTTTCTCACTCTCATTGTGGCCTTTCTGTAGTTTGAGAAGGCCACAAGAAAGCTAGAGAGGGAGTTTTGATAAGGGTCTGTAGTAATAAGACCAGGATAATGGCTTGAAGTAGAGAGAAAATAGGTTTAAATGAGATGTTAGGAAGAAATTCTCTAGTGTGAGGGTGGTGAGGCACTGGAACGGGCTAGAGAAGTTGTGCATACCCCATTCATGGATGTATTCAAGGCCAGGTTGGATGAGGCTTACAGCAACCAGGTGTAGTGGATAATGCCGATGGCAGGAGGGTTGGAACTAGATGGTGTTTAAGGTCCTTTCCAGCTCAGACTTTGATATGATTGACTGTTTCTGCCTGTCTGTTTTCTGTGGCTTTCTAGCAGTCAGTTAATTGTAGATTAATAAATGAACCCTATTCAGAGTGAAGTCTGTGCTACAGGCACAATCCAGCATTTGCCAGTGAGATATCAAAGTGGCAGAACATGGTCTGCGTGCTTTGTTTTTCTGGGAGCTCTGCAGAAGTGATTTCTCCCAAGCAAAGGGTGAGCTGGGAGCGAGCACTCATGACTGAGGGGGGGTGATCATCCAGCACTTCGTCCCAGCAATTTACACAGGAAGATTCTCAGAAATCTTCTCAGAAATTAATGTACTCTTCATTCGGTAAAATCCTCTAGAAAAGGCAAAGGTGGTCAATGCACCATCCACATCTTCATTTATATCCTATTTCACCAGAATTTTCCAATTATTTCCATTTGTGCCTGCTTTGATGTTTATGTCTCCATCTGTATGTTTTCAGAAATTTCTGGAAAGATCTGTTTGAATAGTTTTGTCTTTAAATCCATTTCAACTTTAAGGAGCAAGTCCTGGTAGAGACATCATTACTGAACATTTAATTAATTTGACTCAGATGCAGTTATAAAAAAAAACTTATTATGCATCAGGTTTTCTCTTAGCAGACATGCATTTTTAAGGTTGTTATATGATTCTGCAGCATAAAAAAAACCAAAAAACAAAACTAAGAACCTCTCTGCTTCTTATTAGTCCTTATGTGTATATGGAAAAAAGAAAAAAGTTTCTTGTGGGATAGCAGCCATGAAGTGTTTGACAGATCCTGAAATCACTGATTAGAACAATTTAATATACATGAGTAGCATTGAAATGAGGAAAGAGATTAATATTTTAGATTCAGGCTGAATAACTTTTATTCTCTTCCTATATCTTTGAAGTAAAATCAAGAATCTTTCTATGTCCAAGTTATGTACACACTTTGAAAAATAAAAGAAGCAAACTACTTTTTTTACTTCATAGTTTTACAATGATTTTGAGTTTCCAAACCTGCTCATGAATGTGCTTATTTCAAAAACATATAATACTTTTTTATGGTCCTATGTGGTTCCTTTTTCATCTGTGGATCTGCTAAAGACATTTGAGATTAATAAGAAGAGTGGAGTTCTCTAGCACAGAGGAAACATTGAAACCTGTTCTATGAAATGGTAAAAAAAATATAAAGTAAGCAGTTAGGGGAAAAAAAAAGCTATTGTGATGCTTTCAGTTACCACAATCTTAAATTGTTAATACAAACATAAACAGGTTAGAAATTAATATTAAATTGTATGCCAAATCAGTGTTTTTATTTCAAATTCTGGTCTTCAAAAACAATGGTCTTTCACTAGACAACAAAATTGCATTTATCTAGTAAATCTATAAATGTGCTGACTTTGCTTCTCAGATATTCCTGGATAGGAAGACATTTTTAATCTCTGGCTGAAGACATTTTTTCTTTACTTACTACCCAAATTTTCCAGCAAAATGGTATATACCTGAAAGCGTTTGAATGAGTGATCTGTGTCCATGATGAAGTAATGCCACTGTGCAATGGTGCTCAGAAGACTGACTAAAATCCTAAAATGATAAGCTTATGAGAGTGTATATTTTGTATTATTAATTATGATAGCTGTGCTTAAGTTCTTTTTGTGGATATACTACTGCTGCCAAGTAACATTATTAATGCTTGCTAGCGCAATATTGGCTCATTCAGTTGGCATCCAAAACAGTATTTTTAGGGACACGTAATTGCCATCAGAATAGTCTGTAAATTGTAGGAATTTTTTTCTTCAAGTTTGCCTTTGAAATCAAACATCAATTCCCAAAGAATGTTTTACCTTTTTGTCTCTAGCGGTATATTTCTCTTAATAGAAGAGTTACAGAAGTGGAACAGAAGTGGAAATAGAACTTTATAAATTCAGAGGTACCAGAAGTTGAGAGAGAAAACAGGGCTGGCATTTCAGCAAGCTGTTGAATAAGTGGTATCTGTAATAAAATATAAAATGTCAAGTAAGCAAGCTGATCTGTTTGTATAAAAATGTGGAATGAGTAGTATTAAAAGGAAATAAAAGCTATTTAAATAAAATAAACTATAATAAGACTTGAAATAATTGTATTTATTTTATGTAAATTGTGTCCCCAAATCCATAGACCACCTTGGTGCTACAGCTGGATCCTACGTTTAAAAGTTCTAACATTGAATAAGAAAACATTCAAAATCTTCAGACGGTGAAGAAATATTAATTTTGTCTGTAATATTTTCATCCTAAAGTTGCTGCTTGCATCCTAAATTTTACTGCTTGGAATTTTATTGCATGTTCTGTCCAAGGAACCTAAACAAAAAGAAGAATCTATCCAAAACGAAGGCTTGCTGAAGCACCACTGAGGACAGATATTGCTGTTGTTATATGCATCATATTGAAATAGAAAACTTTTGATGCCATGAAAGGTCTCTGGCTATCCTTTTAAATCAGTCTGGATAATAAAAGAAAAATAAATCTGATAATGTGGTTTTATTTATATTAAAAACGGAAAATTAATTTGTGATTACATTTAGCAGGCAACATAATTCATGCAATTAGAGGATGTCCATCAAAGAAAAGGAGGCTTTTTTCCCCCTTGCTCCATGCAGCCTATAGCCAGTCTTATTTTCAACAATTTATCTATTGCTTATTGCATATGTTTGGGACAGTAAGGCAAAAGGTAGGAATCACAGAGATCATAGAAATCATAGAGGATTGTTGAAGTCTGAATAGCAAAAAGCAGTTTTAGAACCTGAAATGTAATGAGTCATGTCGCCCTGATTTTGTAAGACTTTGTTAAGCCTTCTGATGTTTACATTCTTTCAACAAACTTTCTCACACACAGTTCTGTAAATAACCTATGTTTTGCATTCTTTCATGGAAGTGGAGAGAATTGATGGACCCTTGGTCTGTCCAGTGGCATTGGAGAGGTGGCACTGTCACCCTCCAATCCACTGTCACCTTTGGAAAGCTATAAATGTTGGAGTCAGAAAATAAAGCTTCTTCTTTTTGTTCCCCTCGAGAGCAGCAGTGTCTGTGTCATCATTTCGTGCCTTATCACAACAGAGTCAAGCCACGGGAAGAAATATGAACACTGTTCAAATATTCGCAAGAGGAGTTGTCTTTCGGTTTTTCAGACAAAGCCTTATGCTTTTCCACTTTTATTGCTTCTTGTTGTATTTTACAAAGCACAATTGATTCCACCCACAGGAGCTGGAATATTAAACCTACTGCCTTGGTGGTTTTCCATGGTTTTGCAACAAGACAAGAAGAATTTAAAAAGGACTGAAGGACAGAAGGATGGATGGAAGGACTGAAGGAAGAGAGAGAAGCAGAAAAAGGTGGAAGGAAGGGAGAGAGAAAGAGAGAGAGAGAGAGAGAGAAAGAAAGAAAGAAAGAAAGAAAGAAAGAAAGAAAGAAAGAAAGAAAGAAAGAAAGAAAGAAAGAAAGAAAGAAAAAGAAAAAGAAAGAGAGAAAGAACTGAAGATACCATACTATATGAACCCTTATACATACTATATGAACCCATTCCTAAATCAATAGTTCCTGGGGAGACATCTACCTATGTCCTCAAAACCCAGTGCATTTATTTCCCTATGGAGGAAGGTGGTCCAGTGATTTTCCTTTGTGCCTTTGCATTGTTTTCTAGCTCTGCTCTGTAATAGCTGCTCTGCAGATCCTGCAGCACTGTGCCTGAAAAAACCCATTTTCTTCCTCTGCCGCAATTTCATCTCAATAATGTTGTTTGCACCCTCAGTGAATACACAGTTTATCTTCTTCTTGTACAGATGATTTTCAGATCTCCAAATATGTACATTTAACTCCTGCAATGTTTGAATAATGTTTTGCAAGGGCAGATTGACTTTCAGGATAGTACAAGTCAATGAGTTTCAATCTTCATTTATTCGGTCCTTGCCATTCCATGCCTCTTTATTATACTTGGGTCAGCGATTTTATCCCCTGCTTTAGAACTGAATTTTCCCATAATCAGAGAATGCTGAGTAAAGTTTTCTCTAGTGTAACTCCACAGTTGAGTACTTATATGAGGAATTTGGCTCAGAGTATTTGGCATAACATCAATGTGTTACTGCATCTTCTCTAGGCCTCTTTATTTTTCTTTATCCTTGGCTACTCTGCTTGGTACTTAAACTTGAATAATGGTCAGATTAATCTGGGATCTTTAGAGAGGGATTAAAGTGAACTTTACACAGCCTGAATTATTTCCATTTAAACACGGTACTTCTTGCTCAGGTCTAACACCTTCACATGAGGCTGAAACTGTGCATACCGAATGGAAGGTGGGAGCTGAAGGTATAAAACAAGCATCACAAGTAAAGGAAATGAGGAGGAATTTCTGCCTAAACCTGGAGTACAAAATGCAGGGCATAATGTCAGCCTTTTTTGGTAACATGTTATGACTTGCACAATGTTATTTTCTGTCAAAAAGTGGCCACAAATGTTTTCAAATATGATCCTTATGTGGTGAAATTCCACTTCATTTTAGACTTCACTATTCTATATGGCAAAATAATAATAATAATAGTAATAATGATAATAATAATAATAATAATAATAATAATAATAATAATAATAATAATAATAATATATTCTCTCTGTTTCTCTGCTGACGTCACTAGAAACTTAAAAAAGATTTGGTGTTGTTCTGTTACTTTTTTGTGCCTTATGAAAAAAATATCATTGGTATATTTTTTCATTGACAAGGAAATTCCCATAGTGGTCAGTTATGTCAGTGATATTTGTTCTTAACCTTGAAATGACGCAGCATCTGCAAAAGAGTTAGAAAGTACTGTAAATTGCAACATTTTGTGCCATATTTGCTTCATATGAAGATACTAATTTTGGGCTCTCCTGGGTCACTCGTAAAGGCCTTTTAGGATTTTTTTCCATTGCATTGTAAGAAGATATCTTTCCTTTAAAGGGAGAAAAATCTCAGTCTTATCTGGTCTATTGACTAGATTGTGTTTAGGAAAAAAAAAAAAAACACAACAGATTTTTAGGTCAGAAAGAAATCCATCTCTAGGTTAGAGTAGCCATCTGCATGGTTTGGGAATTTCACTCTAACATGTTCCTCCTATTACAGGAAAGGAAGATTTTGGCAAATAATAACTCTGGTATCTAATATGCCTCTTTCTCATTTGAGTGCCACATTGTAGCTGGAGCTCCTGTTTTGTGTGGTTATTTTCCTCATTTGCACAACTTTATTATAGGATATCAGTGATATTACTGCAATGCCTGGGTCTTTTGTAGCAGACTTCCAGACAGAGGGCCCTGCTAAATCATTATGTTCTAGAGTGATTTTCTTTTCATTCCAACAGTACTTGTTATTTGTTTTTTCTTTGCATGTTGCATAATGGATCCATAGTGGATCCATAACCTCTGAAACAACACCATGTTGGATATATGCATGTTCTGAGAAAATTTAGTTGCACGATTTCCAGTCAGATTGTTCAAGTTCTCACTGGTATTAGGCTGAAGAATATTTAACCATGACACCTTACAAAGACAATAAAATGCAAAATCACACACTGATTTATTTGATGAAAGTGTCCAAATTCATCAAATAATTTCTATTAATAGCTTGCATCTGGTTAAGTATCAGCAAAAACAATGTGCTGGATACACTACAAGATAAACACAAAACAGGAGAGAGACAAATAATATTGAACATTGTGTGACATTACCATAGTGGTGCGTTTGAGGTTCGTACTGAAGGCTTTGCTAAGCAATCAAAAGCCACTTGTGCTAAAGGACTAAAGGCACTTAGGACTAAAGTGTCTCTTCAGACTCTGAGATAGGGTGGAGAGTGAAAAGCAGATGATGTTCATGTGCTTCTTCCAGAACAAGTCAACAAATAAATCAATAAGATGAGCAAAGTCTAGCTTGGACCTTTGCTATCTGACTTAAATATTTGGCAGAAGACCTGAGGTGGAGTATAGAGGTCATAATTCCTGTTGCTTGCCAGACGTAAATAGCCATGGACCCTCCTGAGGACCATTGTAACAGAGACAGATCTCCAAGCTGGAAAAATTTCCAGAAGCTGACAATATCAGTCTGTGGAGGAAAAGCAAAAATTTTGACACCGAAAGGTTTGTTGTGACAGTGTGTATTCAGTTCCACACTCACACACAGCAGTGACTTGCTGGGCAGTAATACGTTGATAGAAAATTGAGTAATTTCATATAAAAGAAAGCACACGAACAAATCTGTTTTCACAGACACGAACCATATTCCTGCTGAAGATGTATCAATAAGAATTAGATAAGCTTTGTAGTTCACCTTTTGTATGTAGTGAAACAAAGGAATGACATTATTTTTTTTCTGAATTATTAATGTGCTTTATATTCCTGCAAATGATCATCATTATATTTTCCTATAAATTCTGTTTAGTTACACAGATTTCTGTTTAGAAACACAAATCTTTCTTTCATGGTTGTTTTTCTTTCTTTTGTGTGAGTGACCAAATTCCCCCTAGCTTTGAAGAAAACCTCTTGCTTAAACCTCTATTATTAAAATAAGGAAAATAAATATTTTATTGTGTTTAATTATGTATGAATATGTGTTAATGTTGGTGCTTATGACCTCTTTGTGGAAAATATATAAACAAACACCCTGTAAGTAGCAAACAGTGGTCATTTTGAGACACAATAGAATTCTGGGAAAAGGATTTAGCTTTGTAACTCAAGGAACTCTAAACCAGCAAACAATTATCTACCTTGTCTGCAACAGTAAAGATGGATAATATAGCAGTGTGATTTAAAAATTGATCTTAGCTCCACTCAGCTGAGCATAAAGGAAAATATATGACCTGATGAAGCAACATAGTGAGCCTGCAGTATATAGTATATCACTGCCAAAAGTTACCAAAGCTTTTAAAAGACCTTGCTATTACAACTCCAGTTTTCCATCTGATGCAAATTTCTAGTAAACTTTCTTTTGACCTTGAAAAACTTACATTGCAGTCAATGATCACCTCATACCTGCAGTGCACACACAATATTCTGAAACTTTATTCTATGCATGATTTAAGAAATGCATGTTCCTGATTCAGCTGAAGAAGCCGAAAACCTTTATATGGGAGTGTAATGGCTTCCACAGGGTTATTTCAGTCTATCTTTGTTTCAGATTGCTGGGTCTTTTAGAACTAGGCTGCTATCTATTTGTTATCTTTACGCAAAATATAAAGGACTGGGCATGTGGAAGACCTTAGCCTTTTGAAATACCCAGCAAAGTAATTGATAGCGGTACAGATTTTGCGAACTCCCCTATCAGTGATAAAGGTCAGGGCTCCAAAACGTTGTTGGATATTCTTGCAGCTGAAGATTTTAAAATGCAGATGTGTTCCTAACCATTTAAAAAATGCAAAAGAATTTAGGCAAAATCTCAGCAGAAAAAAATGAAAGCTAAAGTGCTTTCCATACCACTTGCCACCAGCTCTGGCAGCGTACACAGTCAATTTCTGCATGCTTGCTGATGTGTCTTTGTTATAATGTGATACCTTGATAGTGTCTCCCATACTGCCATTCAATTTCCCTGGAGTATTAGAGGCCAGTGGATACTTCTAAAAAAGCTAATAGCTGAGCACCTCATTGCTGAGTGCATTGCCAGCTGGCATCAGTTCCAACAGCAGCAACAAAAATGTGGGTGGGGTTGATTCCTGGCAGGCATGTGGCAGCAAAATTTCATCTTCATTCAATTCAAGCTATATTTGATTATTGTCACATAAAAGGACATGAAGATATTTTTACATCTGTCATGCTGCCTAATGTTGCTCTGACTAAAAGATTTAATAATGCAATAGAAAGCAATGAAAATAATTAACAAAATAAATAGAAAAATGCATAAATTCATTACCACATATTTTCTTGCTCATGGTCATTTGGGATCCCAGAGTTTATTACTAATTACGTGAAAGAAAAAGGTGCTGAATGGTACTTTCAATAAGGAAAATATTAACCATTTGCTGCAGAGAATTTTGATGGAAATTGTTCAATACTGTGTGCTCCTTACATTTTTTTATTCCATGCTTTATGATTTGGGGTTTTTTAGAATATAAGGCCACCTTTCTTATCTCAAAGGAAATTGCTATTTGCTCTTAAAACATCTCAAATTTTGGTGGCTTTTGTGAACAGAAAAGAATTGTAAACTATTGCTAGTAAAGACTGCATATGAGGAGATAGATACCATGTAAAGTTAACTGGTAGAAGAGTCGACATGACAAGAGTTGTCCATGACACAAGTGTGAAAAACACTTACCATACCATTTCTTTCTCCATATTCCTTGCCAGAGTTGAATTTGAGGGAATATTTCTTCATCTACACCCTCATTACCGCAAGTCAGAAATCTCTGACAAAGTCCATATTTAATCAGCTGAAATCAGACCAAAGCTCATACCATAAAGAGCTGCTGGAAGTCAACAAAAGATAGCCTGATTTCCAACAATCAATTTGGCTTTGTTAGCTGTGAACTATTAGCTTGCAACTGTGAACTAACAGGAAGAGTAGTTGATAAAAGTGATAATTTTTCTGTAGTTTTCTGGTGCTCAACAGGTGTAACTGGGAGCAGACTTTGACACCATCTTATGACTTTGGACTGTTAAAACAAGGTTATTAATTTAGACCCTACTGCTTTGCAGTTTAACCTATGAGCTTAAGGACTCTGGATTTAGCTCCAAAGCAGAATAACAGGAACCATATTAAAAAAGCTTGAAAATTATAGTCCTTCTTTCTCCCCTGAGGACTGCTGTTTGACTTCAGATACCTGGAAACAGTACTGCAGTTTTTTATATTTAGACATGCTCCCTTTATCTTTTTCCTTTTTTTTTTTTTTGATATATCCATCCCATTATATTGTTCAGGTATTCATGTTTTGAATCCTTGCATGAAATTTTTTCACTGTATGAAAGAGTGTATCTGGACATAACTTAACCATTTTTCAACTTTTCCCCTTCTTTTCTTGAGCACTAAATGGTTTCCTCTCCACATGGATATTGAAATTGTGAGATTTTCTTGATTTTAAATCCTAAAATGAATGAAAAAAACAGTGATTTGGCTTATGATCTCATTACCACTGCCTTTAAACTGAAAAAAAAAAATCTTCTGAACTTAAAAAAAAAATAAACTGATTTTGAACAAGAGTGAGAGAAATTTCCATCTTTCTAGAATTTTTTTAAGATAGGCCAGAGTGACTAACAGTCTGAAAGCTGATTAAGAAAAATAGCTGTCTTGAAAGGTGTGCTCTTAAAATACCCTTAGAGGCACTTTTGGAAATCACTACATAACTTAGGGGGCCTTCACCAAAACAGTTATGAAGAAATTATTCTTTGAAATTATAAAACTAAATAGACTGCATAATATTTTAGATATGATCAATGTCATATCTGTTAGCACAACAGTCTCTGGTCTTTTTCAGGTATGTTGATTGTCTAAAAATGTGAAAGATTTATTACATTGCCTGTTAACTGTTTAAAGATTCATACTAAAGAAGCACAGAGGGCACACACATTCAAAACACTGTAAATTAATTTCTGTTAGTTTTGTTCACGGTTTAGTTTTCCCATTTGGTTAATTCTCTTTGGGCATAGTTTGGAGTCCTTCTTTGGGCAGGCCGCTGGAGAAAAGCACTCACTAGAGCACTTAGTTGTAAGGAGTGATTTCCACGTGGGAAGCTCTACTAGGCCTACAAAAGGCTGATTGTACAGGGATGGGCTAAATGAGAATGATCTGTCACTATAAAGGAGACACCAGGAATTTTCAGCTGCTTTGAGACCTATGACTCATGAATTATGAAAGACATATGTAGTTGTTTGGCTTAGTGTTAGTGTTTCTGCAGAACTGTGGATGTGGAGTGTGTCTGGAAGGCATAGTTGTGGTGTCCTCCCCTTGACCAGTTCCATGTGACATCCTTACAGCTGAATGTTAATTTTACTGTGAAATTTATCATGAGTGGTTTCAAGCTGAAGGCTTCTCTCATGCTAATTAAATTCCAGTGATCACCCACAATCTCATTGAAATTGGAGTAAAAATGGAGCGAGGAGATTCCATTGCATAGCTATGTTGCTGGTGTTCTCATTCCCTTTTATTATGTATTCATGCTGTTGTTGCATCCCTGTTTTCCTTCCCTTTTTTGCAGTTTACCTACCACACAAGTGTACTTTCACCACTTCTTTTCTGCAGCTGAGCTGAAAAGCAGCAGAATTTTCACCCGTGAAGTATCTGACCCTGCTTTTCCAATTGACAATTCATTGAGTTCTGTGAAAGACACTTCAGTGATTGCCATCTCAGGAAAGGAAAACAGGAGGGTTTCTCATGGACCCAACTGAACTGCTCCGATGGAGAAGAAATATGGAAATGATGCACATCCCCATGTGGTGCTTCATCCCTGTGTGTACTCACGCCATGAAGGAGGCAGTGAGTGCTATCTCATCCTGGGAGCGCACAGCTGCTGCACCTCACAGCTGGCTGAGGCCTTTTCCAGGTTTTAGTTCCTACTGGGGACATCAAACTGCTCCTGTTTTGGAGGGAGAAGGGTGTGTTTGGAGTTGTTTGTTTTGGTTTGTTTAAAATATTTTAGCAGTAACGAGAACCTGGAAAAACCTGAAAGCATCCTTTGAAATATTTCCAGTATATCAGCTGAGCACTGGGGAGGTGGCGGAAGTGGTGGAAGTGGCGGAAGTGGCGGAAGGAAGTGGCGGAAGGAAGGGAGTGGCGGAAGGAAGGAAGGAAGGAAGGAAGGAAGGAAGGAAGGAAGGAAGGAAGGAAGATTGCAAAAGAAATATATTTATCTCACAGAAAATCTGCAGTATTTGATGTATTTTCTTATTAGAAAAGCTTGCAAACCTTTTAAAACATTATTTTTTTCCCTATGGGCTCTAGGAAAAGACAGTAAATCAATCAGATTTGTTACACTTAGATAAGAGTATAAGAACTTTTCTTGCATTAGACTGATGCTCTGCCAAGGCCTGGACCCTGTCTGACAGGTTGCAGTAGTCAATGGTGCCTGTCTAGCTCAGACTGTAAGAGGAGAAGATGCACTCCCATTGCATGGTCTCTGCTTCCTCTGGGATGAATTTTCGTGGCTTGATGCTGAAAATGTATACACCTGTTTAAGAGATTTCTTCCTAAGAATCTAGCACAGCTGGTTTGGATGCTAATGATTTGTCAGCATCCACAGCATGTCATTCCAGAGGTCTGAGAAAAGTCCTCAGACTTTGGTGCAGCTGACATCAGCTGGAGGAGCAGACAGCTCTTCCAGCTCCAGGAAAAAGAAGGGAGAGAAATGAGGGAAAAAAATGACCAACATCCATCATCCCAACCAACCAGGCTGACCCAATAGGCTAACAGGAAATCACTGAACATAAAAGGTTTGATAAAGATGCAAATCACCTAAAGAGCCTCAGATGTAGACAGTATTACAGTAATTTTTCTTGTTTCAAAGATGGCTGTTCAGGACACACTTGCATCTGGAGCTGGAAGGAGATTTCCTCATTCCCTCCTTAATTTCACTTGTGCACAAATGAATGAATTCAACTTTGGTGCCTTTGCCCACTTGGCATGTTTGTCAGGTGTGAGTGGTTAAACATCTTTCCAGAATGGAGTTGTGCTGTCCCACTCACAGGAATCTCCCTCCTAAACAGCAGGGCTGAGGTGGGGGCGAGCCCTCAGGGGAGGCTGTGGGAATCTTGTGCCTCAGCTGCATACCATCCCACCAAAAAATATTTTATGCAGAGCTAATATTTTTATCATAAAAGCATTTCAGGGTTGGCTACTGGAATAGTGATACTTGAAATATGAATTTGAAATTCACAGCTTATCAATAAAACCACATTGACTTTCAGAAAGATTGCCTGGTGAATTTGAGTACAGCAGTGCAAACATTTACTTACATTGTGCCCATGACTGATAAGCTGCAGTTGCTAATTAGATCCTGGTTAAGCTTTGTCCTTCCTGCTTTTCTGCAAACCTTTAACATTAGAGGATGCATTTGCGTGCTTCAGTCCACACAAGCACTGAAGGAAGAGCTTGTTTAGCTAACAAGATAAGGAGGTGCTCCCTCCACTTTTGGGTTTTAGCTGCCACGGAGGTACCAGGTCCCAGGATTCATAGCTGCTGCTTATTCAGGCTGCTCTGTGGTTTGTGCTGCATATTAATTTCTGTCCAACACAGGAATTCAATTTGTACTGTACATTTCATTTCTTCACAGATTTAGATTTATTTCATGTTCTCTGCTTTTAATTAACTCTCTGGCACAGCTGCTGGACGGGATATAAAAAACTCATTGCTCTCCCTGTGTTAGGAGTACACCACCAATCATTTAGCACTTAGATGGTGGCACAGGAGCTATCAGTTTCCATGGCAACTGAGGCCGTGGTGATTGATTCCTTGCCAGTATGGCACCACCACAGGGATCGAGGCTTGTAATTTTTTGTATGCTTGCAACATCCATCTAATTAAAATGGGATTAGAGAATCATCCCTGTGTATGTTCAACAACTGCACTGCAATCCATTTATGTAAATGTCATCTCTGCTCACCACAGCAGTTGGAGTGTTTATGAAGAAACAGTTGTTTTGCTCCTAGTGTCTTGCAAAGCGGAGGAGGGGAGGGAGGAAAAGAGTAATATGTATACAGCATTATTCTGATTACTAAATAAAAAAAATAATCCTTTCACTGATGCACAAGTGCTATGCAAATTGTATCCTCTTTCCAAATCTGAATCGTGACTACAGGGAGCAAAGATGGCAGAGCTGTTACAGCTCTGCTCACGTACTGATGGCTAACACAGGAAAATGTACTAAGCCTGTCTTGAAAATGCATTAATTAATTTAGTGTGTATGAATTATTCATTTGTCAAAAGCCTTTAATTCATATGATTGATTTTAGTATGGTGGCATTTCTTGAGAGCAAAATAATCCTTGTATTCTCATAATTTTTTTCTTCATGGAGCATTCCTCAAGTCTGATACAGCTACCTGGAATTTTGTGAAGTCTTTGCAGTTCAGTGGCAATTACAGATCTGTAAAATGCAAGGAGACTCCAGATGAAAAGAGAAGCACATGGACTTTTGGAGTTAGATGAGTATGCTGACCAGTCAAAGGCGCCAGTCAAACATTTGCATACTCTGCTTGCAGAGCAGTCTGCAAGGACAGCACAACAAGCTTCCTTACCTCCTTGGTTTTCTGGAAGCACCATTGTAAATGGTGGTTAATTACTTCTTAATTAGTTACTTAAGTGATTCTTGGTGTCCCTGGTAGACTCCTCTTCACCTATTAAAACCAACCACAAGTAGCATTTTTATTATTCTTACTTTTATTTTTTGAATGTGGATAGCTGCTCACTGAACACAGACAACTCAACTCAACTCATCCAAGACAATATAGAGCTTATAGATGCTCTACTTGGGCCTAGTTTTATGTGAAACATCCTGTGCTGACAGCATCCTGCCATCTCTGCAGGTGACATTTTTAGCTTTTCACACAGGTAGAATCCAAATGTTATTTACCTTTTTAATTTTTGGACAAAGTCTTACTATGCTGATGAAGGATCATTTGCAGTTATTTCAATAGCCTTTTGTTTATCTCTAGGAGTGGTCTGAATGTAGACTTATTAAAATTTTTTTATAATTATAGCTGAAGAAATTGCTATTGAAGTGAAACTGCTGATCTCACCTTTTTCTCCTGTTGTGGGAAACTTATTATTATGGAAAGCAACCAAAGTATTTTTCCAAAGGTCATTTTATTCCAGGCTCATGGCTGAAATATTAATGCCCTACCTAATATTCATCTTGCAGAATTTTGCAGTTAATATAAATGCCCATCCTAGGTCATGCCTGAAATAGATTTTGAAAGATGTGTTTGTGCCTCATGTGTAGTTTTATGTTCCTGTCTCAGCTGTGGATCTGTTAGTGATCATACGTAACACTGGGAGGGAGCATGGAGAGCCCTAAGGCGCTGAGAAAATTAGTGACTAGCATCTGATCACAGGTCCTTCCTCAAAGAGCCTCTCCTGCTCTGTGGTTCCATGTTCTCCATTTCTGATGTCTGAAAAGGAGTAGTGCATGATTCTACCTCAGGCAGTGATATTAAATCTTTTGTGTCACTTGCAAAGCACAATAAATTGTACCTCTTACATTATTTTCTGCTACTAGAGTCTGCCAGACCATCTTGGCAGAAGTACAGCTTCATGAGCCATGCCACTTGTCCTGTTTGTGGAGGACTTTTGATTACAGCCAGTGCTTGCAATGTTTCCAAGGGCAAATAGAAGTCACCTGGGCCAGAATGGAGCCACAAACGGAGTATCATCCACCACTGTGCACATTTCAGATCCCTCAGGCTGGCCTTTTCTAGTAAGAACAGTGGAAAGTCCTAGCCAGCAGTTTTCAGTCTGTAAAATGAACACCACCCAGGAGTGGGTTTCTCCTTGTTACTGTCCTCCCTCACTGCCCATTGCTCCCAAGCTCACCCCTGTAAAGAGGGCAGGTACAGGACCTGAGATGAGATCCTAGTGATACCAAAGTTTATAGGAGACATTACATGCCTGGAGTGGAACAAAAGGTATTGCTGCTTTGCATACAGCTGTGAAACAAGATGTAAAATCTAGATAAAGTTTCAAAAAGCAAAACCAGCTTGCAGAATCCACAGGGGAAAACAAAGAAAAATGAGGCCTTGCCAGTGGTGGCTCCTCTATGAGCTAAGGTAGGATTGAATGGATTTAGTTCTTTCTGGCACAACTTTCACTTCTGCTAGCCCTCCAGAACCATCAATGCCATTCACTCAACTACCATTATGCTGACTCTCCTGAGATGAAACCCCTGCCCTGCATCCTGTAGACTTACCCACTAGCAAGCAGAGGTGTTTTGTCCCACCTTGACACTGCTCCTTGCATGCTCACAGTGATGGTGGCTGCCTCACAGCATCTGCTTCTCTGTACATGCCACATTATACTCATGTACTCAGGTACCTGTGTCACCTCCATGGCATAAGGGATTACTATGCAGACTGGCTCTTTCTAGGGAGAGGGTATCTTACAGCTTTCTTTGCAGGACTTGGCTGATGGAACTCACAACAAGACCAGAACGGTTGCATTTTCCTCCTTTCAAGCTGCAGTAAGGGGCATGGATTTGGCTTTCAATTTTCATTCACCAATATTTCTAGGACTCTTTTCCTGGGCTCTTTCCTTATGTCATTAAAAGAATGTATTCACTTTATCCTTTCTTTGTCCATCTATTGCAGCATTCCCAATAATTTTCAGAGACTTCTGAATAAAGACAGCATATTTGGCCCATTTCTTTCATATGTGTCTACCTTAGCATTTGTTTTCAGGAACAAATTTCTAACATAAAATGTGTTCCTGTGTATAAAATAAACCAGCCAGGCATTTAAAAGTATACAAAAAGGTAAGCATGAGATGGCTCTCATATCTACTGCCCTTATATAAGTGACAGAAATAGTTACCTCTAGACATATCACTGCACTGTGCACAGTCGGCACACAGGAGATTGCAAGGTGTTGAATGTGATAGGAAACGTGCAGCCTGATTATATATGCTATAATCCAAGTGCTGCAAAACATCTCTTTTCACTGAGTTCAGGAACAAGAATTTAAACATACCACTTAATTTTTCAACTGCAGTCAAGCAACACCAGTGTTTCAAGATGAATTTGCTAATCACATGGGACTAGGAATTGTATGTGGTGATAAAATACTAGAAAAACATTTCCTAGCAGGCAGCAGTAACTGTTCCAGTCTGTTTAAATAATTTTTTTCCTTTGCTAGTTTAATTTCCCCTGCCCTGCTGCCTGCTTCAATTTATTTAAGTTGAAAGTGATTGCAGAGCTGGTGGAAGGCACCACATTCATGACTGTGGAAATGAAATCCATTTGGTTGCAAAGTCTGTGTGAAATTTACCCTTTATGCAGTGAGGCAGTGCAAGACCTCATGGCCACTGGATATCTCCACATTGCTGCCTTTGGAGGAGGTCAGAGTGTTGTGTGAGCCCCTCTCTCAGCCCAGCTCCATGGCCATTGCTGAGGCAGTGGTGGCTGGGCAAACCCCTCATGCTGTGCCATCGCTGTCGCCTGGTGCTTGCTTGGACAGCCAGCAGCTTGGAGGTACAACTCACATGGGCTGAGCATCATCAGATGGAAAAACAGCTGTCAGGGTATGGAGCACCCCATTTCTGACCCCATCAACTCCTTGACAGGAACCCACTGGTAGCTCCTGGTGATTACTCAGACACATTCTCGAGAAGTGTGATTCCTCCTGTCGCTTTGCACCACGCTTGAGGTGCTAGTGAGTGGCTGACCATGCAGGCTGGTCAATAGCAAGCTGTTTAAGGAGTTCACCTCTGTAAAGACCCTTCAAGAAACACTATACCAAATAATTTAAATTAATTGCATACCATTTCTCTTCATGCAAAGACAGGCTAAGCAATTAATCCTCAAGTATGACTCGATTATTTAGAAACACAATGACTAAAACTAGTGTACTAGCACTTCTCAGGCATGGAGGAAGATGCTTCAAATCTCTATAGCTGCTTAGTTAGATTAATATTTGCATCCTTTTTTATGCATTTATTCACAATATGTATACACCAGATGCTGAATTTTTCTTTCCTGATATGTTTGAGAACAAAACATATTTCTCAAAACAACATTTTTCTGCATTTGCAAGTGTATCCATGAGGAAACAGATTGAATCCTTTATTGCTGATTCTTAAGGAAAAAAAAAATAGCTACACATAATCAGAAAGTGATAAAGAAGCCACAAAAATCTATAACTTTTTCATAGTATATAGGTTATTTATTTATTTATTTAGGGAATAGTCTTCATAGAACAGCTTTTCCAGGCTTCTTGCCAGCTAATTTACCATTTCTGCTCATTCAAAACTGATACTGTGCAATACCAAGAGTGAATTTTCTTCTACTCTTCTGAGAGTTTTAAACCTCAGAGCAATTCACTAATAGATTTTTATTAACAGCAATATTATATACTTGTCTTTCCTTTCCCTACACCTGTACCTCTTTTTCCTTCCATTCTCTTCATATAAGACCCTTTCCACTCTTCTTTCAATACCTGCCATTGCTTGTGATTTTGATTTAAAGTTGATGTTATGAGAAGCCAGGTGCAGCCTAACCAAGACTTTGAAAAAACTGCATATGCAGGCTTTCCCTTAAGTTCAAATATGTTTCTGATAGTTTTTGGGTATCAGTAAGACAAGAACTTTTCAAAGTCTGTCTAAATGAAACACACATATATAGATGCATGCATGAAATAATTAGGGTTTTGGAGAAGCTTAAAAGGTATGGTCATGGTGATGTTGTGGGTGCATCGCTGTCCCACTCCCCACCCCAAAAAAGGGCCACACTCTGGTCTCAGAATATTCTTTGAAATGTTCTTTAGAGCAGCCTAAAGCACTCATTCATAGCAAATGTAAAGGGCCCACTGAAACAACAGCAGGCATCTATCAGACATCTAAGAAAACAAAATAAATTTACTCTTTCACTACATTTTGTGCTTTGGTTTCTTGCTGAAACTTAGGCTGTATTCTTTCTCATTCATTCAGCAAGATTGTTGCTTAGGCAGCCCTGCTTATTTACTTTTCACCTGCTACCAGACTCTAATCTGAGAAGAGAAGAGTCATTTCCTTGATGCTGTGACTTTACTGTCAAAATAGTGCTCAGTTTCCAGAGCTAAAAAGGGAAGGCACTTCACAAATAACCTTGAAGTCTTGTTGCAGAATTAAACAAGCTTCAGAATTTGAATGCTGATCTTGATCAGCTAAGTTAGTGGTCCCGCTGAAAGCATGCAGTTTTTCTCCATAAACAGTGTAGCCCCAATAAGCATTTACCAAAATGTCAGGCATATAGCACATATAGCCCAGGTACCCATGGCATGAGGGACTGACAGAAAGCTTTCCAATACAAAATTAAGCTAACCTGTGTGCTCAGCAGTGGGAGCTGCTGAACAGCTTTTCCCATGTTTTCCAGGGTAGTGAGTAGAGGGGAGACTGTGGGATGGGTGTGGAATAGGTTCTTTGAGACCCATCTTCACAAAGGTTTCCCATCCCTACAATTGGTTGCGGCTTCTATGTATATACCAAAGTTTATTTTTTTACTAAAAACCAAAGTGTGATGATTCATCTGCATATTATTCATTGACAAGAAGGGCTGAGAGAAGCTAGGCAGGTAGCTAGAATAATTTATCAATAGTGTCTTTTGGAAAGTGTTAAGGGATCACTCTTGCAAATTACACACAAGCATATGTACAGAAATTTTGAAAAGGCCAAGATCCACATGTGCAGAACAGATTGTTTCATGTCACCTTGTTATTGTTTTTACCACTTTTACATTCATATATTTCTATGCCTGGTTTACGAAATATGTTTCAAGTGATTTTATTAAAACATCTGATGCTATGGAATATTCACAGAAGGAAAATTTTGATTCTAGAGATTGTTCTTTTTTAGTCAGAGAGCAAAACCAATACCAAGTTGGCCATGCAAACAAAACCAAGCAATCATGTCTCCCACTCTGGTGGAAGGCTGTTTGAAATTCAGTTTTGGTCCATGAGTCACACAATTCATGAGCTGAATCATTTCAAACAAATACAGGAGTGAGAAAAAAATAAGTATAAATATATCAAGAATTGCAGCATATTTTAGAAGAGAGGAAAATGTGCATAAATGCAAGCTTCACACAGTATTCAGTATACAAACTACAGAATCCATTCTCAGAAAAGAAAAGCTTCCATCAGCTTGTGTGTGATATTGACCCCTTGCTTGCAAAATGCTTATGATAGCATTTCTTCAGCTCAGGGTTCTGAAAATACAGTCAAAAGTTATCCACAGTCATGGAGGTTGAACAGGTATCAAAGAGAACAGGGATATCAGGAAAAGTTACAGTTTTTAAAAGATGTCAGTTTGGGGTATTATTTTAATGGCAGGTAATTAAAAAAAAAAAAAAAAAACAAACAAAAATATAAAGGGCTGAGTCAAGCCAGCTGAGAACTAGGATAAGAATTCTTTGTGTATAAGAAAGACCAGCAGTATGTGAGTAGTTCCACTGAAGTTGTCAGTTAAGTAGGACACATGCTGATCTGCCAGACATTAGTTCTTGGGTGTAAACACTCCAGGAAATCATTCCACCCTCCCCTTACCTCAAAGCATGAGTGCAGTTCGGGATAGGGGGTATCAGAATCACCAGCGTGACTTCTGAGCTGCAGTTCTGCAGATGTTGGAGCAGAGTCTGCAGCAACTGGGAATACAGCAATACCATAGAAGAGAAGTAATGATTTGCTGTGGGTTTTACTGTATGATTTGCACAGTGTATTAGGAAAGGGCCTCTGTTCCATTTCCTCTCTGCTGCTTGCTTTTTATTCTCTACAGTCAACAAAATGCAATTATCTGCTAGAGCTTAGGTGTGAATGTGAGCAAAGTTTAAAGCTGTGAAGAATATCCCATGTTATTATTTTTTTTTATGAAAATTTTGTGCAGAATCACTCTCATGCTTTTGGTTATTTGCACAAAACAGTGGTAAATTTTCTCTACAACAGAGTCTGATTAAAAGTAACCCTGAAAGCTAAGATACTGTCTCAGAAAAAAGTCAGTGATACTGACCTAAGTTTCCCAGAAGTAATTTCCTGCCGTGCTCTCTCTAACCCTGACGTCTTAGAAGTAGCATATCAGAGCAAATGAACAGTGCTGCGCTGAGTGCCACTCATTTATGTACCATTCTGAAGTCAACCAGTGTAGCCCAGGTATCTACTGCCATGTCACAGGGTCATTATTTCTACCAGTACAGTCCACTAAGCAGAACACAGGGTGACAACTGCATGATGCAGAGTAGGAAAGCATTTAATGTTATTTTTTTTTATTATTTGATTGACAAGTGTATCTGTTTCTTATGATTTAAATGAGGAAGTAGCACATAAGCCTTTCTAGAAGAGGACTTATCTTTTTTTCTTGATGGAATATATGCTGTCTAATATTCATTTAATTGCTAACTTACATTCCTGCACAATCTCTTCCATGTGTTAACTAATGGCCCTTGTGTTATCACAGTAAGTAATTTATATATTTTAGTCTCTTTACTTTCTGTTTACCCTTTTTGTGATACACTTGTCTTACTGAAATTAGAACATACCTTTCTTTTCTTGATCAGTGTTAAATTTCACTTGCAAAAAACCATAATGCTGTTCTGTTTGGATTTTAGTTTCCAGCAGTGTGGGTGTAGGGGACTGTTAAATGTCATCTTAAATTAAACCATTTCCACAGGAATGTGAGCACTTGCATTTAAACTTTTCTATTACCATTGCTTTCTTTGCTTGCTTGCTTTTAATCTTTCTTTCCCATTTCAATAAAACTCACTCAGAGATTTATAACTACCTGACAAAAATTTTTAGACTACATGTTACTTCTTTTTTTTTTTTTTTTTTTTTTTTTTTCCCTGTAAGAGGGTTGCTTTGCTTGCTAGTAAAATTCTGTATCTATTATGGTTTATAATATGAATTTTGTAACAGATCTGCATGTACACTCCACTCAGGTACAATGACACATTGAAAGCAATGGGTCTGGCAACATGTAATTACATTTTCTCATCCCTTCAAAAGGAATATTCCTGAGAATATGTTCTTAGGATTTTCATGGGTCAGTTGTTTTTAATTAAATCTCCTAATTGTGCTTGGTTGTTAGAATGACAAATGAACAGGGCACAGAGTCCAACAACTTTAGTATGTTTTGCTTTCTCTCAACTTCTTCTGTGACTGGAGGGAAGCCATGCTGAGGAGGATGTTGGTACTGGGAGGAGGCAACATTGATGGCAGAGTGTGTTCTTATAAGCAAAGCTTGGCACCGTTACCCTTCAGCATGCATCACCCATTATGGTGCCCACAATGTCTAAGTCCAACTCCTATTGGATTGAAGACTTCCTTCCTGGTTCTGAGAAGCACTTGCTATGGTTCCAGAAGGAGAACCTCAAGAAATGGTGCCACCAGACTCTCCCCAAAGTCTTCCCTAAACACCTGCTCTGTCTTGGCTACAAGCATGCCTTAGCAAAGAGGGACAGTGTCTGTGCAATGGAAAAGATGATTATTCTAGATTCATCCTTTTCCAAATGTAATTGAAGTCTCAACAGTTAATGGCCAGACACTTTGATATCGGCTTATGGAGTATATTCAGGAACATTCTAAGTATTGAATCAGCAAACTGTGTTGGCCATAGACGAGACAGAAGATCAAGAAAAAAAATTAAAGCCAAACCCTTTATGCACTAGAAGCTAAAACCCAGTCACTTATAAATAAAAGAATAGAATAGAAAAAGCATTTTGTCTCTTGAATAGAAGATTCATCTGTGTGAGGCAAGGCATCAAAACTCCCATTTGTGCTGGAAATTTTATCTCTAAG
The DNA here is from genome assembly GCF_017590135.1 of Pyrgilauda ruficollis. Lineage (NCBI taxonomy): Eukaryota > Metazoa > Chordata > Aves > Passeriformes > Passeridae > Pyrgilauda > Pyrgilauda ruficollis. Next base: position 1,762,523 of record NW_024529377.1, read on the forward strand.
AGGAATGAAGGGCAAATCTTGAATACTGTATGAAAATAACATCCATCACTCATGAGGTGAATGTAGAAAGAAAATGAAGTGAAAAAGACTTGCTTAATAGGCTGATGAGTAGAAACAGAAGTGTTTGAGGGGTGGAAGTGAATGATGTGGGAGAAGCAGTAGTTTATGCATGCTGTTCTGCTGGTTTACCCTTCCTTATCTGTGGCAAGTGTAAGAAAAAAATCAGCAAGTCTCACTTCCTGGGATTATCCTAAGAAAAGTCTGATTGCATGAGAGAGTTCATAGTTCAAGAAGATTGGAATAGCTGTCACATTTTGTAGCTATAAAACCAAGGCACAATTAGGAAACGGATTGGCTTGTATATGTCCAGTCAGACAAGACCTGGGTCAAAAAGAAGACTACAGCAACCCACTACCACTGATATAGGGAGCAATTTCACCACTTTCTGGGTTTGGACAGGTCTGTGCTTCATGTTGGAATGCATGGAACAGAAATCTCTCTGAGTCCTTCAGAGCAAGAAAAGAATGCAGGGTTTGAATTAGAACCTCTAGAGAAGCTGAAATATATTAAGCCACAAAGACATTAAAGAGAAGTGTAAGTTTTAGTTTTAAGTAAGTAGAAATATATCTTAAGTGCCTTCCTTAAGAGACTATGTTAGTATAAGGCCCTAAAGCCTAGTTTAAATTTCAGTAGTGTTATTTTTCACAAGTTTAACTTCGCTCCAGACATAGCAAAAACATAGCAGAACTTTGCTTGCATTTCTAGATAGAACAGATAGAACTATATGTGTAAATAGATACAACTACTAATGTAAATAGATAAACTTAAATATGTAAATTTGAAGTAAGAAAACAGACAGTACCATTTGCTTAAATAGATAATATTGTATACATAGTTTTTGGGTGAGAACTGACACTACTTTCATACTATTTTGGTACATTAGAATCAAGTTCAGATTGGTTTAGAAAGGTTGTTTTAGAATTGTGTTTTTATCTGATTGGATGATTTATGAAAAAGAAAAAAAAAATCCCTGTATTGGGGTTCAGAAGGGGATGAAGAAGAAAAGGTGGGAATGATGCTGCTGCTGCTGCTGCTGCTGCTGCTGCGGCTGTTGCTGCTCAGGACTCCATGCCAGAAACCTTTTAGCACGGACTTTAATACTCTGAACTCCTTGCCTTCAAGACTGATGTATTCATGCAATAAAGAACTTTACTACAACCAACAACTGCTCTCATCTCTTTGAAGACCTGAGATGCACGAAATCTTGACACTTTAGATAGTGGAGCCAGGAGTGCAAATGCCAGGCAAAGACATGACTACTCTGGCTGCATGCAGGTCAGCCCCACAGTGGTTGCAGGATCACTGGAGTAACACAGCAGCACTCAGCACTCACACTGAAGTGTCCTGCTAGATTGCTAGACTGGACTAGAGTATCATCACAAACATAGGTTCCATGCAGGTGCCACCAGCAATGCTCTGACTGTGCATAATGCATGCCAATTGCCTTGTGAGAAAAATCACATTTTCTGCATCTTCAAAGAGAGCATTCTAATCCCAAATATTCTTAATGAAATTTACTTTTCCTCCTTGTGAGAGACACTTTTCTGTAAAATTTATAAATTCATACTAGGATTTTCGTTCATGGTGATGAATAAGAGGTGGGTTTTCTTACAATCCAGGCCTTGGTCTGTTTCTAGAGCAAAAGAAACTGTAGTCAAATTTAGTCAGTCAACATATGATGTATGCATCATTCATAAATCTTCTTTCTCAACTAAGCATATTTTTCCCCAACAAAGGCTATGCAATGAAACCTTTCCCCATGTTGCTATAAGACCCATGCTACTATTGGCCCCAGAGGTTTGTGGGGGTTCGTTTCAGCCAGCAGATCCTGAACAGCTCCAGGGTCGACTGGGAGTTGATCATTCTCAGTCATGATCCTCCACCTCAGGGCACTGACACCTCCTTTGCCATTCATCTGTGTTGAAGTCAGGGTCAAGAATGCATTAAACATCCCTGCCTTGTCCCTGTCCCTGTTCACCACCCTCCAGAAGGCTTGTTCTCCCTGAAATCTTTGAAATCTTCCTTGGTTTCTCCTGGCACTTGAGCTCCTTGCCTACTTGGTTGCTGAGGGCTTCCAGGCTGTGATGAGGCTCAGGGCTGCCAAAGGGTTTCTGAACTCAGGAAATGCCTGACCAACTTGCTCTTACCCCCTGGACATTCCTCGAGCTCACTTGAGCGTCCCTGACTGAGGAGTCACACTGCCTATTTTTTGTCTGCGTTCCTTTGCAGCAACCACCTACACGGTTGTACAAAGGGCAGAAATCCTTTGGTCTGATAGCAAAACCTGAGAGGTCCAGTTTTTATTTTCTTTCTATGAATACAGGATGTTTTTTAATTCTCTGGCTTGCTGCCAAAATTGGTAACTGCGGCTGTGTTTTGTAGTCCAGGCTTACCTCTTTCTTCCACTCTGAAAAAATCCACTGGGTATTTCTGTGATAATTTACAGGGTCTCTGCTGTTCCCTGATCTTTGGTGGGCTCACCAGCTGCTGCACTGCTTGCCTTCACAGCTGGTATCCAGAATCTTCTTTCTACAGATTTGCTTTTTGAGTGTTCCTCAGGAATCCTGAAAATTTTCCTTGTGCTTTCCCCATGCAGTGATAGACTGGCCACAGCAGCAGCCTCTAAACAACATTCTTGAGTTTTGCTTCTATTTCCTGTCCTTAACTTTAGCAGGTTGCCACTTTTCAGAATGGGTATTTCTATGGCATAGTTTTAAACACAAGTGCTCCAGCCCTTCCTTTCACACTAAAATAATAAGGCCTTCAGCTTTGGTACTCTGCAAGACTTACTCTGGACATGCTCATGTTAATATTTTATTAGATTCCTCATACTAGATTCCAAAAAAGCATCTGAAGTGGGATTTCAGTGGATGTCAAACCCCTGAATAAAAAACTGTGAACAAGAAAATTGAAGTACTTAAATTCAAACAGCTGAAAGAAACTTGTTCTGTTTCCCATATCTTTGGTGTGAAGCCTAACCATTCCTTTGCTTCTGAAAGTGAATTCCTATGTTGCTGTTCTTCTCTATTGCTGAGGGTCCCAGTCAGATTCCCTGGGAAACTCATGTGGTCACTACTCTCCCTGGGGTATTGAGGAAGTAGTCCAGCTGGGACCTACCAACCATACAAAATCCCTGTTTGGGAGTAGCACTAAAAATTTAGTAAGGGTAAAAGCATACCTTAATAATTTATGAAAAATGGTACCACTTTAGGTAAGTATAATGCCCTAAATGATTTCGTGCCAGTATTTTTCATATTGCAATACTAATTATTTTCTGCCTTACATAAATACCAAGAAGGTGTACACCATGGCTCCTTTACGACACAGATAAATGCAGAAAAAAACAATATTTCTGAAATTGGAACCATAATTGCTTTTCTGATTTTAACCCTAACAAATAGAGGAGCAACTTGAAATCAAATAAATGACTGTGATTTACCCAGCTGGTGATCCACACTGGTATTTCTTATCATAAGCATGTGCCCACATATCCAAAGTGAACTCTGGCAGTTTCCAGTATACACCTGCTGGCTCTTGTTGCTAAATGCATTGATTTTATGACAGGCAAAAGTTCAGTGAAAGAAGCTGCCTGGACACCTTGTCTTATTTTCTCATTATAACGGTGAAGTCCTTTTGAGCTTTTTCTAATACTGTACTTGAAAAGAACTGAAAAATAATCTAGGAAGGAAGTTCTTCCGGATTTTAAGACTCTTCTTAGTTCTGAGTGTTTTACATAATTAGAATTTTAAAATACCTTAAAACCACAACTGGATGGAAAATATCTCCCCCCAAAACACTGCATGCTTTAGAAAGCAATTTTTTTTCATTATTGAACCATAAACCCTGTGTACATTAGCATCTTAGAGATATTTTTATAAAGTGAAGGTAGTATTTCAGTATTCCCAAACCAGGTGATTCAGTCTTGCAGTTGTATGAACTGTGTTTATTTATCTTTGGAAATAAGTATTTTTCTTTTAATGACATATCACTGTAGCAGCAAGTTACAAGTTTTGCTTTTGACAGAAAGTATTGAGTGTCAAAACAAGTTCTTGGTTGTTACCAAACTGATGAAGCTAGACAGTTGTGATAAAGCTGTTAAGATCTCAGGTGGAGCTAAAGGAGCAGAACAGACTTACAAGAGACTAGCTCAGAAGCCATTAAAAGAACATCAGAAAATCTTTTTTATTAATTTCTTGTGTCTCATCTCTGGAATATGATGTGTTTCAACTCTGTTAAATAGACAGTTGAGAAATTCTCAAAGGGAACAATTTTTCCATCAGAGAATAATTTTTTGTCAAATTTCAAATATTTGCAGAGACGTTTTTATTTCTGTGAAGGTATGATAGAAGAGACAGGGTTTTGAATTTTGCCAGCAATTCTCTTTAACATCTCTGTATCCTACCTGCCTGCTGGAGATTAAATACTTCCCAGACTCTTCAGCTTCTTGTCTAAGTGGGAATTGGAAGTTTTTTGGATTTTGAGGTTTCAATTAGGATTCTAGCTGCCAGTCATAAAAATGAGCTGAGAGTCAAGGCATGTAATTTGCAGGCTTAGAGCTTAGGAACTAGCACTTCTAGGATTTCCAGACTCCAGCTGTTAATAAGGACCCAGTTTTCCCCCATACCACAAAGCTTAACTAGAATCCTTTAAAAATCACATTTGGACACTTCCTAGAGATTGCACATTTTTGGGTTTTTTTTAAGTTGATGTTTTGTTGTGTTGTGTTTAGTTTTTGTTTTTTTTTAAACTAAAATTCATAACTTCAAATTATAATGAAGTTCAGAAATTCCTAAATCTTCTTCAAAATTAAATTATGTTCTCACTTCTTTTAATCATTTTGCAGTTATTTTCAAAGCTTTTAATTACAATTCTACATTATTCTCCCATAAGGGCTTTCAGTTCTAACGGTCTAACTGTTGATTTTATTATTCCATTTAATTTGAGAAATTGGTATTTTGAAGTGTTTAGATCTTTTTTTTAGTAATTTTTTTCCCTGATGAAACGTGGCCCTTAATTCCCTCATGAAAACCAATTGGCTACTGAGACTCAAGGGGACACATATTGATCTTGTATCTGCCTTTTGTTAATCTCCTCCCGAGACTCCCTATGATTTGCCAGACTTGTGTTAGTAGAACCTCCTTTTAACTTTCTACACACTCTTGCACCAGAGTCCCAGAGCCATCTGTAGTCCCTGTAAGCTGCACTGAGTTTCCACTATTGGCCTTTGTTTAATCAGGCAAGTCTCAGAGATTTGTTGTTTATGAAGATGAAAGTCTGTATCTTTGAGGTCTGCTCAAGCTGCAGCAAATAGTATCTCTGTTCATACATAATCAGTCAAGTATACCTCCAGCAAAACTGACGGGCCCTTAGCAGATTGTTGTACTGAAAAACATGGTTCTTTCCCTTTAGTTGCATAATTATGAAAATTTGGGGATAGGTGGAGTGAATTTTTTAAATGAAAAATCTATAGCACAATATCTGGGCTTTACCTCTAATATTTTTTTTTGCTCACATAGACCTGTACAACCCTGACTACATCCAGCAATGCAAAGAAAGCTTTCATTTGCACTCATTTGTCTGCTTCTGACTTGCTTCCCCTTCCTCTCTCCTGTCTTCTTCTCCCCTTTTTTCTATTCCCTCCATGTACATCCTCTGTGCAGCGCACCCTCTGCTAATTGATCACACAGATTTGGCTGAGTTAGGAAAAGAAGAAAACCCACTAAGTCCAACGTGCACCCCCACCCCAATGCCCACTGAGCTTGATGTCCCTACCAGCTGACTTCTTACATCATCCACCTCCTTTGTAGCTATTTTTAACTGCACAAAATAACTTTCTGTAAATGCTTTACACACCTATTCAGTCAAAGAAGTTCCATGCTTATCTACCTCTTTACTTTTTTTCTAGGGATTTATTTTTCTATTTTTTATCTACAGGACTCTGAATTATGGTCTATTAGTACCTTATTCCTCATAAATAGAAGCAAGGCAAAAAAAAAAAAGAAACTCTTTAAAACAAGAAATCTGTTTAATTATTTCTGTCCTACACACAGTTGCTCAACTTTCCCAAATCTTGTTCTCATGTCAGGTTCCTGTTTAACTTTTTGTGACTAGCAGGGGCTAAAATACAGCAGCCTTGGGATAGGCAGGACTCTGAAACATCATTTACTGAGGATACTGACAGGTGCAGAAATAGGGTGACCTGGTTTGCCTTAGAAAAATGGCAGCAGGGTATACAGTAACATGATATTTTCTCAGAGCAGTGCCCTGCAGTTTAGCAGTCTGATATTTGCTTGCCCTGTAGATTGCACAGTTAAAGTACATTGTAAGTCTAACCAGCAAGAATTTAAGGCATGAAGCACCAAAACTAATTCAGAATAGGTCTTGGGTTACTTTGTGAGGATTTCTTTGCGAGGAAGCAATGAATTGTTTCCTGGTACACAGTTTTTATAGCTGCGAAGTGCAGTCATGCTTGTCAACAAGCCCTGGACAAAATGGAAAGACAGAAAGAAATGTGAAACGTCTCATATAGTGCTTGAGATCCCACATATGCAGGGCCATGGGATTTGTTTTCAAGATGGAAATGTTCGACAGAATATGGTGCTGTTGGTTGACTATAAGTGTGCTGATCCAACACAGTGATTCTGGCTTCAAGGTTTGCAAAAGGTTTCAAGGTTTTCAAATTTCTTGGATTATAACTTGCTGATAGAAAGAAATGTGTATCTGTTAGTGTTATTACTTGGATTGTTCCCAACACTGAAAAGGCACAGAATAGTAATTATTTCCTCTTGTAAGAATTAAATTATTGAGTTCCTTAGGATTTGAAAAAAAGCACTATTTTATTTATTACTATTATTATAATTATTATTAATACTAATACAAATAATATTAACAATAGCAATAATAGTAATAATAATAATAATAGTAATAAACACCCAGGCAAAATAAAATCATCACACTGGCATATGTCACATATTTACAGGACAGAAAAGCTGTTCCATTTCTGTTTATATTGTTCACATGCTTTTTGAAAAAAATATGCTCAAGAATCCATTAGTGAGAAGCTGCACTAATGGCATTGACATATGTATTCCAAAAAGATACCTTCTGAGCAATTATCCCACAATCAATAAATGGGAGCTGTTTGCATATTATTCAAAGACAAAAATCTCTTCTAAAACTGAAGGGTGAGTTGTTCAGAAGCTGGAGAAACACCTCTAAGGATTAAGAGGAACCATACAGAACTAAAACTTTCCCAAATCTCAGTGAAAGGCTGTACAGATTACACATTGTGTTCACCAGTAGCGCTGTTGTTCAATACAATCCCATTTTCGGAGAATGACGGACTAGGGAGACTGTTCTCTGCAAGATTCCTTTTCACTTTTCCATGCTTTTTAACAGCCAGATTGTGTCTACAGATGTTATCTGACTTTCTGTAGGAATCATTGTCAGAGACGCCAGGGAGGATGCAAATTTAGCTGCGCCTCCTCAGACTACTTCCTAAAGGAGTCTGTCTCCAAATCATTGCTTCTCTCCCTCCAGATTCTTGCTCCAAGAGATTTAATTTTTAAAAAGAAGAATTGTTACCTTCTAGTGAGAAAGGTTTGTATGTCTTCAAACTTCAGAGTCCAAAAGGTAAGTTGAACAGATAAGTTAATTTGGAGTCCAGTCCTTGACTTGAGGTAGCAAAGTAAACAGGCAACATCTTGTTTTAGTGTAGATTGTAATTAATTACTACAAGTGTGTGTAGTTTATTCATTTGTTGTTACCAAGAAATAATGCTTCCAGAGGAAAAACAGGTTACTAATGCTGTTCTCACAAACATATGGGCTTTTTGCCATAAATATTTTTTTTTTAATGTGAAGCATGAGTGCAAATGCACTCAACAATAACTGCCAATGGCTAAAATGGATTGAAGTAAGTATGTAGTATCCTATTTTAGTAGCTCGAAAATTTTTAGATTTTGCTTTAAGAAAATATGGCAGCCCCTATATGTTTTTTGTTTAAACCTAATGAAAATAAATCTCAACAAAGCAAAACATGTCCACTTAACTGGCTACCTAAGTTCTCCTTCTGGGTCATAGATGCCAACTGAACTCTAATTCTACTTTTGCCTTTACTATGCTATTATTATTATTGCTACTGTTATACATTTTCTCTATGTAATCAGATTCCAGCTTCTTTTTCCTTGACTGCTGATTATTACGAGAGGAAGATGAAAACACAAGTGGCTGTATGATCTAAATCTTCATGCCTTCAGAATAAGCTTCTTTACTTACATGGTTTACTGGAAAAGAGGATGCATTGAGCACCATTAAAATACGACCTTGTGGAAGACAGTGCTCATGGTGTCTCAGGAGACAGCCCTGGAATCTTATTCCTGGGCATCTGAGAAGTTTTATGGAAAAGTAGGATGGAGAATCTTATCTATCACCCTCCCCTTAATGTAATAAGGTTGCTACTGGCATCTTCACCCCACATCATGGACCCTGATCCCTGGATTTAGGAAGACAGAGTAGGTGTGTTACTGTGGTCATTGGTTTTTACACCAGGAGTAGAAGTATGAAAGTTTCTGATACCAAAGAAGGAAAAAGTGTTTTCAACTCATGTTTTTGCAACCAGTCTTTACTGATGAAGTCCAGCTCTTTGGCGAGAGAGAGAGAGACTGAGAGGTGGGCATCACAATTATTTACAAAAAGGTAGCATGGCTTGCTGGTAATCCCAAGCAACCCACTTCATCTCTATTTCCTTTATATTTTTTTTACCCTATACCTTGTATCCTTGGGCTGTCTTCCCCTAAAACTGTAGCTCCAACCTTGTGCTCTCCTGTTCATTTCTTCTGTTTCTTTTACTTCCTCAACGAAGGGCTATATTTGGTTAGTTTTCTTACCCCCTAAATAATGGATCCCCCAGCTTCCTAGATCACTGTGTCATAGACAGCAAAACAAGCTTGAGACAACATCACTATCTTAAATAGTTTGCTTTCTGAGTAATCTACCTATTACTGCTGTGCCACTTGTCCAAAATACTTAAGGAGTGGAAGGCTGAGCAGATGCATCTGTAGGATTTGCAGAAGAATAACATTGTGAATAATTGATTAAAGTATTTGTGTTGACTGACTGTACTCAAAATTATTTGAAATCCAATACCATTGTAAACTCCTTCACTGGCAAAATGCCTGTTTGAGATTTTTTTTAAACAGCCATTTCAAGGATTTGTTGAATGTTTTTCTGGATACCCAGAAAAACAAAAGGTAAACAATTCACTTGATGTTAAGTTTCTTTATGACTTTTATTACAAATTAATTCTTATTATTCTCCTAAAGGAAGAAGCTCTGAGTGGAGGTACTATAAAGAAATTAAAGGAATTAATTCAGAAATATGTAATGGATTGAGGTTATTGGAGAATTAATCAAATAATCTGTTCTGATTATTGTTACAGTGACTCTTCAGTCACTAAATTTTTTTGTTATTTACCCAGTTCATGTACAGACTTTCTTTTCCTAGCAACGCTCCATCCTGTTGAAGGATCCTCATCTTGTCTACTGTCATTGACCAATTCTAACCCTGGAATTACTTCAAGCAATTTTGCTATTGATTTGCCTTGTAAACCTTCTAATAATTGACTTTACATTTATATTCTTCCAGACTGACAGTCATGCTGGCTTTATGTGCTGCTCATTTGTATATTTCCTTTTGTTCATCTGTATCTTGTGTTCCAGTGTCATTCTTTCTCCCTTGCATTGTGGCATTAAAGTTTGTGACTGATTAACATTTGCATTAAGTTACTGCTTTTATGCCATTCCTAAAGATTTCCCATAAAATTTCAGGAAAAGATGAACATGAATAAAAATCATAAAGCTCCTGGGTAGAAAATAAATGTAATTGCATATATAAATCTGTGAGCAACTGACACTATTTGCATGTTTAAAGTTACCCATGTATTACTTCTAATCTGGGTCATGGAGAAGAAAAATATGCTTATGATTTTAGAAGGTTTCACTAGAAGTTTTTTGAATAGAAACCATGAATCAGCTTCCATGATGTTCAGAATTCTTTTCATTTACGTTCTCCAAATGTTTCTGAAAGCAAGTTTTTGTTCAGAGGAATGTTCAATGCTAAGTAAAACATCAGAGATAAGGGTGTGAATGCATGTTTGCGTGAGTATTGGCACTGACTGCAAGCATTTACATGGCCATCTGGACAACTCTGTCAGTTTGGGTGACGTTCAAAAATTAGCATGTGATTTGGAAATCGTAATTGAAGTGCAAAAACACAGTAGCAAAGTGGTGCTAGTTTCAGCATCAGTACAGTGAGTCATTCAAGAGAAACCTATGGAATGAAATTTCATTAAGTAATACTTTTCCTTACTCAATTCAGCCAGGTTTTGTCAATCTGGAAAAAAAAAATGGGTTTAGAAATAATGAAAATATTTGTAGAATTCCCTAGTGAAGTACAGAGGATGCGAGTACATGTGCAAGAAACTTGCCATTATTCAAAATTTTTTCAGTTTTCCACAAAGCTATTCATCACTTCACTTTAAATAACATAAATCAGTCAGATTCCTATTTTTGAACCTAGCTACTATGAAAAAACTCAAAATGAGGATTATGGAACTTGGCTCTTTTATTTTGTGCTTTTCTCACAACATGCTAGAGGCAGAAATAAAATGCAGTAGCAAACAACAGATGTGGACAGAGGATGAGTGTATGTAAACCTAGTCTTTAGAGAGTTCATCTTTAAGAAATCACTTTATTCATGACCATAGCTGAACTGTGCCACTTGGCTTTATTATAACCGTGACTTCAGTTAACGTGATTGGCACGAACATGAGTAACATCCCGAGTTACTGGGTCCCAGGTTCTGATTGCTTGTTGCTAGAAAGTTGTCCCAAGGCTCTCTGGCAGAAATGGGGCACCTTCTATGGGCAGAAAAGGCAGTATTTGAAAACATAATTGTTTGAATGTCAAGTCATGTTAAAATGATTCTTAATTGGAAGCTCATGTCAACCCATGACTAACAACAGAGGAAACTTTCAGTTAGAAGAGAAAGGAAGGAAGCAAGCAATTGAAGAACACAACTCATTCACATATTTTTTCATGAAAATTTGTTATTACTTCTGCATGTTTTTTAAAGATCAATATACTTCTTCCGATATTCCTGCTTTCTTGTATATTTCAAAAACATTTTCAGTGGAGGAACATGTTGAAAAAATTCCAAGAATAAAGATTAGTGCCTCCATTTACACTCATCCTTTTGCATGGGTAGAAATGATGTTATATTTTTTACTATGGCCAGCCCTCTGAGTAAGACATAGGAGATACATGATGTTTGGCTTCACCTGGAAATTACTTTTACTTAAGGTCTTTCACATCTGGCATCTTATCCTTCTCAATGCAAATACAAAAGGAAAAAAAAAACAGAAAAAAATACAAAAAATGTCCAACTTCTCCTCTTATTAAGAATTAGTGTTATGTAAAGGACAGACAGAAGTACAGCACTCCCTCTCTCATTTGTATCAAGCAGCAAATATATTTTTTAGATCTTCCCAGAAAAAGAAGCAAAGGTGAAAGTAGCAATATGTTCAATAACTGTTAGTTTGGTATGCAGTATGCCTGAATGAAAAACCAGACATAGAGGTAGAGTCATCTAGGGCCCAGTTCTAGGATCCTCACTTTACCAACAATTTCTTTGGGAGTTCCCTTGATATTTCAATTATTCTCTGTAAGTACTGAAATTGCCTTTAATCTTCCAAAGAGTTATAGTTTTGTGAGTTTAAGAAAAGCTGCTTGACGGTGGATTTTTTTTACGCTTCTAAGGAATCTAATCTTGTAGCAGCTTCAAAGGTACAGAGCTCCCGGACCATTACTGTTGGCTTTGCTGCAGCTGTGTTGGACATAAAACACCAACTGTGTTTCACTGACTTGGACTGCTCACAAGCCACCTGCTCCCAGGGTCACTCTGATCCACCACTGTAATCAGGTTGTTTAATTATTATTTTAATTGTCTTTAATTATTACTGGGAGTTGCAACCTTGTTCACAAAACTCCTCTCACTAAAATTCCTCATGCTAAAAGGAAGCATCTTCACCGGTGTATAGTGTGTAGCTCATAGCAGGAAAACCAGCAAAAGGGACAGCAGGAAAAAACAGGGAGACAAAACAAAGATTTGTGGTCCTTGTGTAAAGCCACTGAAGTGACACCCTTAATCTCTGATAGGACAAGGAGTACAGAGATGGTAATGGGAGAGAAGTGCCTGAGGCTGGGATTCAGATATGAAAATTAGGTTGATACCAGGTGAAAACACTTATCCTCTGGAGAAGACATTCAAGCAGCAATGAAGCACCCTGATAGGAATGATGGAAAGAGCCAGATGAACGGAAAAAAAATATACAAGCACTTTGTCCATTTCTGGGCAAAAAACAAGTTAAAATCACTAAAATTAACATTTGTTGTTACAACAGGGAATTCTTGTTAAGATGAAGCAGTAATGGAAACCTCAAGCTGTTAATTTATATGTAAAATAAATTCCTTTTAATTAGGTTTGGCTGAAAGCTGCTGCACCTGATGCTTTTTGATATTTTCTGTATCAGTCAAAGAAGAAAAGGAAGACAGAGAATGAAAAATAACAATTTCAATGTTATTTGCATAGAATCTAGGACTGCAGAATTAGAGGATGTAGCCACTTCTATATTTTGGCTCTCGTGCAATACAGAATACAATTTAAAAAAAATGATCTCCAAGGTTCACTATGAGCCAACCAAAGCAAATAGAGAAGAGAAATGGCTTAAAGAAAAGCTATTACTTGAAGTGAACAGAACAGAAAGGATCTTCAAGACAACACATCTACTTAGCTCCATATAGATAATATTTAACTTACATAAGAAATAGGGCCACTAATATTTGTTAGAGGCTTGGAGCTACTCTCCTGCAAAGACAGGTTGAGAGAATTGGGACTGTTCAGCCTGCAGAAGGGAAGGGACCAGGGAGACCTCACTGCAGCCTTCCAGTACCTGAAGGGGTGTACAAGGAGTATGGAGAGGGATTATTTACAAAGGCATGTAGGACAAGGAGGAATGGATTCCAACTCAATGAGTATGTTCAGATCAGCTATAAGAAGAACTTTTTCACTTCTTGTGAAGGTGGTGAAACACTAGAACAGGTTGCCCAGAGAATTTGTAGATGTCCCATCTCTGGGAGTGTTCAAGGCCAGATTGGATGAGGGATTGAGAAACCTGTTCTAATGGGAGGTGTCCTTGTCCATGTAGTGGTGGTAGAACCAAAATGATCTTTAAGGCCTCTTCCAAAACAAACCATTCAATGATTCTATAATTCTGTGTAGGGTAAAGAAGGAGAGTATTGCTGCAGAGCTATGCAGATGTAAAAATGATATCAGCAGATTAGTCAGTCATTCCTCTGCCTAGTAGTAGATACCGAGCACAACGGTGCAAGAGTGAAGGAAAAGGAGGACAGGAGAACAATTCTCTGAGGACCTCTTTCTATAGAGAACTGAGGCTAGTGATTAAATGCTGCTATTTCATCTGATCAGAGTGATGCTGCTGGCCTGGGTCCTCAGCTGAAGCAACTCAGATGAACCACATTGATATGAGTAGAATAATTTTAATTTACATTGCAATTTATGAAGCTTGCTTATGAAGCTCTAGTCACAAACAAGTCCCTGAGGGAATGGTGCTTTGGTTAAGAAAGGATGAGCTTCGACTGCTGGTGTTTCCTACTCTGGCACATTATTAAAATCACACATTTAATATGTTTTAAATATGTTAATGTGAGTAAACAGATTTAAATATGTTTCAGTGTTTAAAATGTTAAAAAGCAGCCTCCCTCTTACACTTGTCTTTCCTGGGATTTCCTGGCAGCACAACTGTTCAGCAACTATGCCGTGACCAGCATCAAGAAATTCATCCAGCAACAAAACTCCAAACACCCCACGTTTTCCATAAATGGTTTTGGCATTTGATTCAATTTTTCCAGTCTGGTTCTCAGCATCCTCCTTTAAGATCAAGCTGGAACTGGACCTGGCAACAGAAGTAGGTAATAAGAGAAAGGCCTTCTACAGGTGTGTTTACTGGAAAAAGCAGGCCAATAGCCTATGCTGGTGAACTGGTAACAGCACACAGGAGAAGGGGACCACCTGAGGAATCTGAATGTGCATAAGTCCATGGGACCTGATGAGATGTATCAGAGTGTCTTGAAAGCATTGGCTGATATGGTTGCCAAGTCATTCTCCATCATATTTGAAGACTCATGGCAGTCAGGTGAACCTCCATGTGACTGGAAAAGGGAAAATTTTGTACCCATATTTAACAAGGGCAAAAAGGAGGACCCTGGGAACTACTGACCTGTCAGCTCACTTTATTACCTGTGAAGAGCATAGAAGAGATCCTCCTAGAAGCTGTGATAATGGACAGGGAGGACAGGGAGGTGATTTGAGACAGCCAACTTGGCTTCACCAAGCGAAAATCCTTTCTGGCCAACCTAGTGGCCTTCTATGATGGGGTGATTGCATCAGTGGATCAGAGAAGGACTACAGATGTCTTATATCTGGACTTATGTAAAGTCTTTGACATGTCTTCCCCTAAATGCCTTTCTCTCCAAATTGGAGTGTGATGGATTTGATGAGTTGACTGTTACATGGATAGAAAAGTGGGTAGACTGTCACATCCAAATTGTAGTGGCAATATCTCAGGGTGCCAGTGGACATCAGTGAAAAGTGGTGTCCCTCAGGGGTGTCTGTATCTGGACCAGTGTTATTTAGTAGCTTCATCAATGACACAGATGAAGGGATCAAGTGCACCCTCAGCAAATTTGCAGATGATCCCAAGCTGAGTGGTGCTGTTGACAAACCTGAAGGCATGCCATCCAGAGGGACCTGGACAAGATGAAGAAGTGGGCCCATGGGAATCTCATGAGCTTTAACAAGACCAAGTGCAAAGTGTGCCTGGGTTGAGACAACTCCCAGTTTGTAGTGGCAATATCTCAGGGTGCCAGTGGACATCAGTGAAAAGTGGTGTCCCTCAGGGGTGTCTGTATCTGGACCAGTGTTATTTAGTAGCTTCATCAATGACACAGATGAAGGGATCAAGTGCACCCTCAGCAAATTTGCAGATGATCCCAAGCTGAGTGGTGCTGTTGACAAACCTGAAGGCATGCCATCCAGAGGGACCTGGACAAGATGAAGAAGTGGGCCCATGGGAATCTCATGAGCTTTAACAAGACCAAGTGCAAAGTGTGCCTGGGTTGAGACAACTCCCAGTGTCTTCTCCAGGCTGAACAAACCAAGTGTCCTCATGTTGTCCTTATAAGGTCTTGATCCAATGGCCCCTGAGCTCTTCCAGTGCAGCCCTTGCTGTGGTTGTGCTGCATCAAAGAAACAATGCAGATGAAAATAAGGCCTCTTGTTCTGCAAATCAGCTCCTCCATCTGGTTCACCATGCAGCTTCACAAAAGCATGTGCTGACACATTGCAGGGGTAGGCAAGCTCAGAGGATTGAGGATGGCTGAAGCTGTTCCTCCAGTCTCTGCAAGACTGTGGATGAGATTCTCTGCCCGGGGCAAGCCCAGACAGGAAACTGGCTTTTACCTTGTAATTGCCATGGGGGTGTCAGATCCCCTGTCTAGTTCTCCTCATGGCCACACAAATGTCTAAAGAATTTCACCTCTGAAAATCAGCTTGCTTCTTTGTGCCTGTTTCAGGTAGCACTTCAAAAGCACAAGGGACTTCATAGCACCAGCTAGGTGTGCAGTTCTGTCCTCAGAGAAAAATGTATTTTTGTCTCTTAAATATAGAATTTTGGGAACACAGACAGCTGCAGAAAAAAATTTAATGACACAGATATTTTCTCATTCTTAAGAATTATTCATTTTTTACAATTATTCATACAATTATTCATTTTTTTTAAAACAGGTGAAGCTATTTCCCAAAACTTGAAAGATATAATTTTTTTTTCCAGCAACAAAATAAACGTCCTTTAATTCATGTTCTCTTGCATATGAAAAATATATTTACTAGTCAATCTTTTACTCAGGTTACTTTTTATGTGGCTGATTTTTTTTTTTTTTTTGTTTTACATATGAAAAGTGAAAAAAGTTCCATAGCTGTGTAGCCTTGAGGGGTATTTTTGATATCTGACTGTGGCAATTTTTCAGACACCGCTAATAAAGATTGTTGCTGTATACAGTATAATCCCTTTAAAATGTCTTTTCCTGCTACTGCAGCTGTGAATGATTTCCTTCAGGGGAAAAAAAGGCCTTTTTTATTCTAGTCCTTCACCCCTATCTAAGTATTTGCTTTACAGCCGTGCTACAGGTTTCTAATTTGAGGCTAATTAAATGCAGACACTTATGAAAACCAAGGATGCAATTTGCAAGGAGAACAACACTCCTGGGGATGTGAAAAGTGAAACAAAGTAATGAAAACCATCCATTACCACTGAGGCTGCACGGCAAGATTCTCTGTAGGTGTTCCAGTGCTGACTCGTGGGGTGACGCCGGAGGAGGCTCTGGTGTGGCTCTGGGTGTCGGTGAGCACACCAGCAGCACGGAGTGGCTCTGGTGTGGCTCTGGGTGTCGGTGAGCACACCAGCAGCACGGAGTGGCTCTGGTGTGGCTCTGGGTGTCGGTGAGCACACCAGCAGCACGGAGTGGCTCTGGTGTGGCTCTGGGTGTCGGTGAGCACACCAGCAGCACGGAGGTTCTGGTGCAGTTCTGGGTGTCGGTGGGAGGGAGTGGCTGAGGGACATAGGAACAAGTGAAGGAACCAATGGGCTCTGCCAGATTTTGAGGGAAGCTTCTTGTGTCTCCCTCACCCAGGGAATGACTCTCAGGGTCTCCACATCCCAGCACCTCTGGGGATCTCACTGTGGCACGCATGGCATAGGAACAGGGCTAGTGGTGCATTTCACTGTCCTCACTGCCCTGGGGCCCTGTCCTTTCTTTACGCTGTATAGGATTCTCTGGGACAGGCAGGAGACCTCTCTTCCTGCTGACAGGGACAACCCAAGGAACCTTAATTACATGTGCAAAGAAGGTGATTGCAAACCCCAGGCTTTTCTCCAATCAAGTCAGAGCCCTTTGTCATTGCAAGTGGAAACGGACAGCTTTTAGATGGACTAATGTATGCTGCTGTAGATCTTCAGCTACTTATCTGAACCAGTGTCAGCTGAGAAAGTGATGAATAAGTTAGTTTTCTCTGCCTTTATTAAGTTAATAGTTGCCCTTGGTAAAATCTGTTCAATTTTTTAAGCTACTAAATATCTTGCAACAAAATTGCTGCCAATTACCAAATCAAAATTATTTGGGAACACATTTTGAAAGTGGTTGCCTTTTCTGGCTGAAGTGGATCTCACTTGCAAGGGGTTACTTTATTTGACTTTGCTTCCTTATCTATTGCGGAAGACATCAGGAACAGAGAATATTGGAAAGAAAAGGTACTAAAAGGTCACAGCTAATAGTGCCTTTACCACTTTGCTGTAGTCTGCTGGCACTGGAGTAATCTTTCCTTGTGTCAAGTGTTGTTATGACATACATAGAACTGGGAATGAAATGCTGGCTGTGAGCGAATCACAGACAAAGGAAACCTCTTACTGCAACACAGCACGAGGCAAGCCCAAGTGACTCTGTGACTGCAAGCAGGGGTTGTTTCCTTTTTTTTATTTTTCTTTTTTTTTTTTTTTTTGGTTTTTTTTGGTTTTGTTTTTTAAATTACTAATATGCCAAGCACTTTCAGAACACTTTTTTCCTAAGTCAAGAGATAGCATTTGGTTTGGAAAGGAACCCAGGGAAGCACAGTCATATTTCTGCTCATGGAGAGTCACGCATATAAATGCAAATGCCTCTTCTGGGAGAAGGGTAGATAGTCAAGTCTTCTCTTTGTGTTTTGTGATTGAGTTTGTGTTTTTGTGTTTTTGTGCTTGTTTTTGTGATGTGCAGTAATCAAGGTGTGCCTGGAAAACAAGGTCAGCAATGACAGTTGATTATATAGTGTCTGAAAATTGTTGCCACTGATTTGAAGCCTAAATGCCCTCAATGAACTGAAGCTTGTGCTAGAAATGCATGGAAAGGGCCAGGTGCCAGCATCAGCAACCTCAGCAGCCTCTGGAGAGCTCTCTTTTATGTGCAGTGAGAATGAGACAGGTGGGTTGGTGGTCACGTTCAGACTAGAGGTGGGGGACTATCTGCCTGAAGGCCATTCCCACGAGGTCACAATATGCTGCCTGCCCTGCAGCTTGCATGAGCATCATGTGGCTGCTGCTGCACTGGGGTTTTAAAGCAGCATTCACCCCTCTGAAGGAGGTTTCCATGTTTTTTTTTTTTTCCTTTTGTGTCTTATTGCTCTTATACCCACGCAGATACAAAAACAACCTTCTCTTTAACTCTCTGCCCTGGTCCATTCACTTGAGACAGTTCAGCTTATGTAACTAATCACTTCCTGCAAAGTGTGTATGGATCCATACAAATAACTTGTAATGTTTAATTAAACTAAACTGTAATCAGCAGAATTTATCTTTTGACTACTGTGTACAAGGGAAGTTTATCTGCTGAAAATTTGCAGAGAGATTGGCTTGACTTTTAAAGGCACCATGTGAGGTTCTCATTAGCCTTATTATAATTTCTGAATAATAAATATGTAAATGATGAGTTTCACATGGGAAATTTAATTCTGTGCTCTTATTTCTGATTAGCTGGAAATACACTCTGGCTCTGTCAGATAATTGGTAGCACTGCACACCAATAAGGCATTTCCCTACAATTCATCAGAAGCAGTTGAAATTAAAGAAGGCAGGAGCTGTTACATTTTTGACAGTTTTGTAATGCCAACTTGTTGAAGTTATAACTCAGCCATTAATATAATGTATGAATTATTAAATCTTTCTTATGTCAGGAATTTAAAAACTGAAAACCCCAAACTGAAGACCTGAGCCTGGAGTATAAATACTCTGGGAATCAGATTTCTGCCTTCCTCTCTGCCTCATTTATTTTCTGAACTACTCTAAAAAACCTCAACCATTTAGTTTGAGTAAAGTGGAGGTAAAGTAGTATCCTTAGGAAATTGAACTTTACATGCACAGCCCAAAATCGTAATTTACCTATGTGATTGTTTTGTTGGGTTTTTTTTTTTTTGAGATCCTGACACTGATGAGCCTAGCTATATGATTACTTATAAGGCATCTCTGCAAATGGAAAATTCCAAATAAATGTGAGTGTGGTAAGTGGTGCAAAAGAAGTAATGGAAAACAACTTAATACTTGAATTAATTTCCCTTTCCTTAACTGAATGCAGTGGAAGAGGCAGGACCATATGAAGACATAGTAGTTGATTATTAGTAGACTATCAAAATGCAAAGGTACCCTCCACATCAAGAATCCATAGTTTTAATTGTTTATCTTTATGCAGACTTTATTTTGTTGCTTTAGTAATTGACTCCTATATAGATAATAAAATGCAGAGTTCTCTACTGAGATGACAAAATAACCACAAGCAGAGACTGTGGTTTTAGCATTATTTTAGTATTTCATGACAGTGTGATATTTGAGTGATTTGGTGAATCAAATATTCTTTTCCAGGTTTGAAAAAGGACTCTTTTTCTAGTTATAATGTGGACATCCCCACACCATTTTGTCTCTCTTCCCACAAGACCAACTTTTAGTTCCTCTTTTGGCGATTTGAGTTCAAATTTTTACCCAGCATCTACCATCTCTCCTCCATACAAGTAGTCTCCTTGGCTGGCAAAGGACAGTTCTCCCCTATCCTGGGGCAGTTTCTCCCACCCATCAGAAGCAACTCAGTTTTATCAGCTTCTCATGCCTTTTTATTCTTTACTCTTGATATTACCCACCCACTTCCAAATGCATTAGGCAGCTTTGCTGTTTTTCTCTGTCGTGTTGTAAAAAGTCATAGAAATAAGGCTTACTTAAACTGCTCAGACTGCCTTTTAACACTGCAAAAACAGTAGAACAAAACCAGAAAGGAATTTAATTTTAAAGTTCTGGCAATAGTTCACAGAACATAAATAAACTATGATTGTCAGACATATCATATATCCAAAGTGGGTCAAATATTCATATTCTCATGTGAATTATATAAGAAAATAATATGCGGCTAAATTATCTATTTACTCAATTTTAGTGAAGATTCAACAGAAGTTTTTCTTTGTTGTAGTTTTCTAAATAAATTTTCACTTCCCAAATTTCAACTTTCCAGTTTTGGAAAACCACCAGCTGCAAACTATTAAAACCTGTCACATGAAAAAAAGAGTCATAATCAAATATTTTAAGAATGTGTTATTGACTTAGGCCCTAATAAGAAATTTTTGACGGTGTATGAATTTCTATGTGTTTGTGCAATTCTCCATTATTCCTTTACAGGTGAGCCCATGTACAATACAGACGAGATTGTTATTGCTATACTGCAATCATCAACCATTATTTCATTACAATTACTGCAGTAATTATTCATCATCAGTATTATGATGATTTTAATAAGTTTAAAAAACACATTGTTTCAATGTTGATTAGTTTTCTCCTATTGTTATGATCCTCATGGCATCTGCAATTGGTAGACATTCAAATTATAGTCTAACAGAGATGGAAAAATTCCTTTGTGAATTGAATGCAAGTCTGCATGGTCTGATTTGTAGTCACTCTAAAATGCAATAAAAAAACTTTTGTCCATATGCCTTTTTTTTTTTTTTAATTGTTCTACAACATGAGCTAGGGTACAATCCGCTGGAAGTATTATTTTCCTTCTGTTAAGTGCTGAGGAGCATGAGCAATCCTCCTAATTTTTAGACTTTCGTCACAATGTCTCTTAATTATAGAGGCACTCTGTTTGGTGAGATACAATAGTTCTTTAAAAGGTACTGAGAAACTGCCTTCTGAGAGGATGGAGATGGCAATCCATGAGTGTTGGCACTGTGCGTAGCGTGATTTTTAAGATCAACCACTGTGTTCCATCCCAGGGGATGTACAAAACCAGGCTTGGCCTTTGGCGTTGTGCAAAAGCACAGCAGTGGTTGGGATCAGAGCCCTCAAAGACTTGGTGCAAACACAGCAGCATGCGCCCTGGGTGTGCTGTTATTCCGTACAATAGGACTGCTCACTGGAAATGTACAAACGCGAGCTCAGATTAAAGCTGTAATGAATGCTGTCTTTGTAATGAAAGCTGAGACCATGGCACAGTCCACGTGGTCTACATTGAGCTGTCTGATACCAGAGGTGGCTGTGAAGAAACATTGTGAAAAATGTACCAAGTAGAAAGTTAAGAATTTGCCTGTCTTTTATGGAGAAAGCATTATAAAGACTTCAGTTCTTTACACTCATAGGAGAAGGCAAAAATATGCCAAGAACTTTAAGGCTTGGTGTGGAAGATACCCATCTTCCACATCTTTAAGGCTTGGTGTGGAAGTTACCTGCAGCTAGCAGGGTCTCCTCCTTGGTATAGAAGCATAATTTAGGCATTGTTTAATCTAGGAAATATTGAAACCACAGCAACAGCAGGTCTTAGTGGAGTTCTTCTCCAAGATACTGGAGGAAACTGTATTTCAATCCTTTATATAAAGTAGTCAGCCATTTTAGAAGTAGTTCCCTTCTGATCTTCCTTCCCTTCCTGCACAATCCTTCTGAAAAGGCAGTGTCAGAACTGCACTTTACAGGTTAAAAATCTTCTTGTTTCATTTTAAAATTTTATTCATGATATATGTATAAGCTTTGTTTAGCTAGACTTAAACACAGTGTCCTTATCCTGGGATGAGTTTTCTGTGACCTACATGCCTGTGAAGCATGTTTCTTCTTTGATTCTGACTGTTTCATTCTTCAAGATAGGACCAAGAGAGTCCTCATTAAATTGCTCTATGTATGTTTTTTATTCTCTGCTCTACTGGTCACCAGCTTGCCTGATCTTGGACTGCATGGTGGTTAAGACCCTTGCTTAGGTCAGCCCTGCCCCACACTTAGATTCAGCAGACAATTGCTCATATGCTGTGATAAAAACCAAAAATTATGCCTAACATCCCCAGCTGCCAAGCTGCTGTCCTACTTAAAACGTGACAACTGAAGGAAGCAATTGGAACTATTTCCATTTTAAAAAGCCACAATAGACAGCAGCAGCAAGAGGCAATCTAACACTTCCCAAATCATCAGAATAAAAACATGTATACTTCTACTCTGGATAAAGCCTAGGTCTTCTTTACTGTCCTTTCCTACTTGTGAGAGTCCACCTGTGGGAAAGACTTTTTGTGCTGCTCTCATGAGCCAGCGAAGGCTTCCTGGAGATAGGGAAAGCCCCGTATCTCTCTCAAGGAACACACCAAGGCTATCACTATGACAACATGATGGAAGAGAGAAAGTTAAAAGATATGGACTTTAGCTGGCTCACAGAATGACGTGGCTCCCTGTTCACCTATTGAGAACTCTGTTTCTTTCTTATGACCAATGGGCGATGTATATTTTTGTTAAGTAAATGTAAATATCTTCAAAAACTATAAAAGCAACATTTTGCTGTAATAAATCTCTTTTATACACCCTTCTGATGGAGTCTGGGTACTTTGTGCCGTGTCGCGCTCTATAACGACATCCGCCTCCTCTCAGGAATTGTTATGATGCAGAATTTGCTAGGCTGCAATACTGCCTTCCAAATTTGTAAATGAAATTCCCCATCAAGACAAAATCCTTCTTCTACAATCTCACTACAAAGTGAGCAGACTGTGGTGGTTCAAAAATGAACCAGTGGGAGGAATGAATCCCACACAAATACCTTGAGAGAGATTTCTGGAGTTACAATTTAATAGAATGATTACAATAAATGCAATGATACAGAAAAACTGGCTTAAACCCACTAAGTCAGAATACAACCTGGCACTCTGTTGGTCAGGGTGGTAGTCACAGGCCTATCAAGTAGTGATTGCAGTCCTGTTGAAATGATGGTTACAGTTGAAAGTGGTGGTCCTATGGAAGGTCTGGTCTTCCGGTGGAAATTCAGGACTTCCTCCGGTGGTGGTGGTGTCCCAAGTCCCCAAAATGGCCAAACTGTATACAGGGAGCTTCAGGCAGTACTTCCCCCAGTTCAAGCTGAAAGAAAAGGCAAGCAAGTAGAAAGAAATTCCTGTGTTTACAGGCTAAAAATGCCAAAGATTATTGATATGATAGATGGGTATCTAGGATATTTCAGTATATAGTGTAAAATGAGACTAGGCATTGTGATTATTATTTCTAGCACAGATCCAGTGTTCATGTGGTTATATTCCATCTTTTTTTTTCCCAGTTTTGGTCTTGCAGACTTTTTTCCTACTATCAGGTGAATAAGAGCAGAGCAGCACCTCACAGGGACAATTTATAGCAACTAAAGTATACCCTATTTATTTTTCTAGCTTTTAATCCATCTTGCCAATGATTTTCTGGAGAAGGTCAAGACAATTTGGAGACCAGTAAAAAAGTTTGGAATCATACCAGGAGATACAGGCACTTTTTGCTTAGTGGTTTTCACATCTCACTCATTAACAAACAATTGTGTGATTTGCATGACTACAGCAACACTGACAGGACAGCTGCAAGCTTTCAGTGTGCTGTTGCTGAGAAACAAAGAAGTATGTGTGTACACTAGTTTGGTCTTTTAAGAAGAGTAAATATATTTGTGATTTTGAAGCTAGGTTATCAAACATCGACAGCTCAGGGCATGTTCTAAAAATACAAAATTGTTTATTTGGAAAAGCAAGAAGGCAATATTGCCATTAAAACCTGTGTGCACATACCAAAGAGATGTATAGACATGAGCTTTTTCTACTAAACTGATTATTACGTGAGTAAAAATAAAGACACAGGTGTGTATTTTTGCAAATAGATCCTCTGTCAATAAGTTGCACTTTCAAGCTATGACGGTAAATATCAAAGATGCTGAAATGAAAGTGGCACCAGGGCAGTCCCTTTGTCCCTTTGCAAAAGGCAGGGGACCAGCACAGGTATTTTACCACTTCAGAGAAAGAAAAGCCTGGCAGACTTCCCACCATGAGAGCCTGTTGTGAAGGCTGACAGACTTCTGAACACAAGCCTTTGCAGAGATGTAGCTGATGTCTTGGCCTCTCCTGCCCGACTTTTTCAGTAGGACTCTTCTTGGAAAATTATCTCTTGGCTCCTTTTACTTTTAATGGTTACTTGTCTAACCACTGCTGCTCAAAAACACATCTTCTCTCAACTCCCTGTAGCCTTACTCTTTAATCTTTATTCCACACGTATGTGAGACATCATTTCAGAGAGATAACAATTAAAGTTCAGGAAAGAGAGAGAGAGGAAAAGAGACACAGACAGCAATACATTCATAAGTCAGGTTGAAACAGAAGGGTCTTGCTAATAATCAGGATGACATTGAAGCCCTGGATGTATCTCAAAGTATTTTAATACAGATTGTCTGTGGTTGCAGGATAAAAGAAGACATTTGCTTTATGCCTGCAGAAGTGAGTTGATGCTACAATTATTTGTTTCACACTGTTTTTCATGCATGTCCTTTTTTTTTTTTTTTTTTACCTTACATTTGGTTTAGCATCACAGTCCATCAGGTGATGGTTTTTTCCTGGTCTACAGCACACTCATCTTTCTTGCTTATTATTCCAAGGAGTGAATGTGCATTCTACATGGCATTATGAGGTGGAGCAGCAAAAGTAACCAAGCTATCAGGAAATGCCTTCAATGCCAGCTGAGAGCATTGCTTCAGGAACAGTTGCTCCAAATGTGAGTAGAAGTTGTAAATTTGCTCTCCTTTTTTCTTCTCACCTGCACATTTTTTTTCTTATGCTCCTGTTTTTCTTCCACAAAAATGTCACAGTTGCCATATTTCATTTATGAATATATATAGGAACATCTTTCCAGAGAAACCATTATTTTTTCTTAGATTTTTTTGAATGCAACTACTAAATATTTGTGAGATGTGGAAAATTATTATATTCCAGCCCTGCCCTCCCCTTCCCCTCTTCCCCCGCGCCTGTTCCTTCACTGATGCAACTGCACGGAAACCTTTAGATTAGGAGGAATTCTCTAATACTCATACAGTATTTATTTTCTTAATACACATAGAACTAGAGTTTATATAAATCTACCCTAGGAATCCTTGATGTGTATTGCACTGGCTGGAGTAAAGTGGAGGTCTTTCCAGACACTTTCCTGGTCATGGTAGTGACTCCTTTGGAAGTGATGTTTTCACCAATGATCCTTCACTGTTTGCTGTACCCTGAAGTAGTGAATTCCGTAGAAACATTTAAAGACTTACTCAATGTCCTTCTTAAAAAGTTAGGAGAAAATATGAAATTTTTGTTGCTGTTGTTGGGAAAGAACGAAAATAAAAGAAGTAGCATAGGCAGGAATGCTTTATCCAACTTTTGAGTTTTTCTTTGTGGCGTACTGTCATTTGTCATTGATTTTGAGAGCTTTACCTGCCCTGGAGACATGGAGAAAATGGACAGAATTTTTCGTATCACCCATGAAGAAAGGTTGAATTCATGGTGCCAGCACACAATGCTAGAAATGGGATTTACAAAACTTTATCAAGTTAAAAGCATTTAACATTCAGCCTGTTCCTCATCCAACACCATTCTCAGTCTACAAAAGCTGAGATCATGTGATTATTTCTTTACCAATTAGCCTATTTTCAGACAGGAAAATCAATAATGAGGAATACCTTCAGGCACCAGTGGCACAGATAAGAAAAGCCAGAGCAGGGACTGTCAGCAACTCTCAATTGCATGCTGGTGCTTCCTGGTCTCTCCTGGTTGAGGGATTTAGATCCCCTCTTCAAAAGTAAAAATTGGCTGCAAATAATGGAAGGTCCTAGACACTATGTATTTATCTTTTCTGCCTGAGATTCTACATTTTTAGGTTCCCTGACTTTCTTAAAGAACACCAGCTGCCTGAGTGTTTTCAAGGACTTAGGCATTGCAAGGCTTTTGAAAAGTTTACATCTTTTACATCTGTTTCTGTAGCTCAACAAAGATGTCATGCATATAAATACTGCCAGGGTTCTGTGGGAAATGGATGCTACTGTTGCATCAAGCATTGAACATTATCATTCAGAATTGCACTGGAATTGAATTGCATTCAATTTTTGGCAAATGGAAGAGGACTGTAGCTTGAGTTCACAAATTTGAAAAAATTTATCAAAAAATTACTCCAACTGGAATTTACTACCTGAAAAGCTCTTGCATTGCAATTGCTTCCTTCTGCAAGAGCAGCTGTGTGCAAGTCATATCAAAAGCTGTTCATGAAAGATGCCTCAGGATAAAAATTTGGACTGGGAGCACTGGATTCATGACTGGATTACATTGCAATTTTCGTGCATGGCTTCAGGCATCCCAGATTACTCTCTGTGTCTAAGATCCCCACCCGTAACAGAGGAATAACACCTTTTCTCTTTCTCACAGGGCATGTGCTGCAGGTAAGTGCATTAAAAGTTGTAGGATCTGTGAACACCAGAGTATGGAGGAGATAAATGTACTTTAGAGTTTTACTGAGGAAGAAGAGTTTTCAGAAGAGGAACAATGCATAACCACATTATAATAGTTTTTTTTCCTCTGAATCTACCATACATAGAAAATGCCTTTGGCAGTATTTTGGGCAAGGACATGGAAATGTTGTCTTATGTGTTATCTATTTTTCCCTTCCCCTTTTAAGGGACCCTACTTAATTATCTTCAGTCCAGTTATAAAATGAGAAAAAGAAAAAAGTCGGAGATATGAAAGTTTTCAAAATAATTTCAAGTACATAGTATCAAGTTATATACATACATACATATATATATTATGTATATAAAATAAAATTAGGATTAAATAGTTTCTTACTACTTGGAATACGGCCAGGGAATCACACCATATATTTTTTTAGTTATCCAAGGGGGAGGATTGCTTATATACTGCTTTTCAGGCAGCTGTGACAGGAAGGACGGAAGGAAGAAAATTAGGATCTCTCTCTCTCTATTTTTTTTAATAGACATCCATCTCTGCTTCAAGACAGTTGTCTATTTCTAAAAAAATTCAGCTGTCAGGACCTGCTCAATGATTTGGCTGTTAGAGTCAGTCTTTGTGGAATGTGCAGAATGCACTTTGAGGGACATGATTAACGAATGTTTCACAGGGCACTGAAATATGTAACGTATGTAACCCCGAGTGTGCATGAACGTACACACGTGTGCATTGGCACATTTTTGTAGTATATTTGCAAACAAAACACCCGAATTCACTTGCACTTCACCATAAGCTCCAGATATATAAACCCATTTAGTATGCCCTGTTGGTTTGGGTTTTTTTAAATTCAAAATATTTCAATGCTACTATTGTTCTGTTAATATCATCAGCTTTGTGGTTCTTATCTATTGGGTCACTTTTACTTGAATTCTCTGCTTGTCATGCAAATTATTAGCAAGGTCCACAGCTATGGATTATTTCTGATTATAAAATAAAGCAATAAAAACAAAAATCAGTAAAAGACTGACTGAAGTGAATTTATAAATTGCTTAAAGTGCAAAACTGTCCTTTAACTTTTAAAAAGCATTCCTTTTTTTCCTTTTTTTTTCTGCTTATAAAAATTGTCTGTGATTAGAAAAGCCATGAATTTAAATAATCTTTTTCAGTCTGAGAAATTAATAATTTGAAAACTATATCAGGCAAAAGTTTTAATTATGGTCTCTTCCATCTTCTCATAGAATAATTCATTGCAGGCTTTCCACCAAAATTGGAGAAGAAGGCAGTGCTAAATAGATAAAAAAACCTAGAAAGTCTCAAAAAAACCCTGTTTCTTGATTTTCCAAATACAATATTTGAAGTGGATTCAGAAGTAGAGCCCCTGCTGTTCCCTTATTTCCTCCATCTATGGCTTGCTCTAGAAATTAAAAAAGTATCAAAAATGGGCCTTTTCAAATCTTAGTGAAATGAATATATAATCTGATTCAAATTAAATTGATGGAGTTGCTAGCACCTCTCAAGCCAAACTTTATTGTTTTGCAAAGATGAACGCTTATTTCAATACTCATGCAGACACGGACAGCCTTGCTAACTCAGTTTAACTGCCAGTTCACACAGGGGGCTTGCAGAAAAAGAGGGGAGCAAATCCTCTCCCCTAAAGATGGGGAAACCTTGCTTGTGGTCCTTGAGGCAGTCAGCCCTGGTATGGCAACTTGGACAGGCAGAGGCTGCTTGATGCTGCAGATGTCCACACCCTGGGCTGCCCAAAATACTTTGTGGGGTCCCGCAGTACACCAGGAGTAAGGCTAAAATACCTTTGTTATCTGCTGAGGCTCTCTGTGGTGCAGCATGGTCAGGAATTGTTTAGATTGCAGCAGAAGGATTAGCCAATAATGTGTGGTGTGCAGGATATGTAGCAAACAGGTCTGCAGGAACACATCATGAAATTTGCTTTCCTCTGTATCCCAGCTGACTTGTGTACAAATGAGTGCAGTGGAGACCAGGTTTTTGATACAGAGCTGAAGGAATGTCGCGGAAACCTGTTTTTGATCCAACAACTGGAGGGAGAGGATGAGGATTTCACTTTGAGGCATCCGATGTGTGATAGGGTGAGATGGTGGCAACGTCTGTGGGACAGTAGTGGTGGATGCACACTACCTCTTTACAGGGTGTTAGGTTTTCTATAGGCTTAACAAAGAATCATAAAGTCACAAAATGGTTTGGGTAGGAATGGACCTTTAAAGGACATCCGGTCCAACACACCTGCAATGGGTAAAGGCACATTCCACTAGACTAGATTACTCAGAGCTCCTCTAATCTGACCTGAATGTTTCATGGATGGGGAGTATCCATGACCTCTCTGGGTAACATGTGTAAACATTGTCATGGTAAAAACTTGTTCCTTGTATCTTGTGCAAATTGACTCTTCTTCTGCTTAAAATTGTTACCCCTTGCCCTATCACTACAGACCATCTGCCC
Organism: Pyrgilauda ruficollis; assembly: GCF_017590135.1. Lineage (NCBI taxonomy): Eukaryota > Metazoa > Chordata > Aves > Passeriformes > Passeridae > Pyrgilauda > Pyrgilauda ruficollis. Next base: position 1,791,511 of record NW_024529377.1, read on the forward strand.
ATCTTTCTTATAAGCGCTGCTGAAGCCCAGGAAGTCTGCATTATGGTCTTTCTGGAGACTTCTTCAGGCTGCACACCCCCATCTCTCTCAACCTTTCCTCATAAGAGAGGTGCTTCATCCCTCCAAATTTCTTCATGTCCGTTTCTTGGACCCACTCCAACAGTTCCATGTCATTCTAGTGTTCAAGATTCTGGAGCTGCAGGCAGTGCTGCAGGTGAAGTCAGACAGTAATAAATGCTTCCTTGTCTAGTTCTTTCTGTTGCTCTGAAACTCGCGATGTCCCAAGCTGTATAGGGGTACAATCTTCCTGGGCAAACGAATGCATCTTGCTTTTGTCCTTTTTTTGTTTTTCTAAGCTGAAACTTCAAAGTAAAAAATTTTCCTCTTTGTTTATGTTTTCAGAGACACTTCAGAGACACTTTTCAGTGAAAACTGACTAACAAAAAATAGTTTGTTGTCAAACACATTTTTATCAGACTTGGGAGGTTGCCATGCATACATCTTGTATATCTTCTGGTTTTGCCCTTTTTCATGAAAATGTGGAGAAAAAGAGAAGATCAAATAATGAATGATGTTATATTTAAAAAAGGTTTTATGTGCAACTGAATTTTGATTGAAGTTTTTAACTAGTTCTTAGACTACCAAATTATTTTCTGCTTGGATTACCCTGGAGTTCTTTGTAGGTACTGGAGAGGCTCAAGTTTGCTGGTAGGAATTTAATACTGGTTTTGGCTCAATATTCTGGCAGTCCTTTAGGATTAGTGGTGTGTGAACTGTTTGAAGGAAAGATCTGGAAATTTGTAGGTAGCAGGTCAAAGCTTTCAGTGGATATTGACAAGTATGAAGGAAGATGGATAACATGGGGAAAGACAGTGAGATTAATGTCAGAGAAAAACAAAACGGAATAACAAAGGCAAGTTTATAACTAGAGGTGTATGGCAATATGGTTTCCCTTTTAAGATCATCTCTCTCATCTTGCAGTTCTTGTCCTTGTCCCTGTCTCTCCCCCTCTACCTGTAATTTCCCACAGTATTTTTCCAATATTGCAGAATGAGGGAGTTGGTTGAATCCTACTTTCTTGATGTTGAACACTGTTCCTTGCTTTAATCAGAGTACAACCTTCTTTCCTCTAGTAGATATGGAATATGGTTATATTTCCTCTAATGTTAACTTTTCGCTTCTCTTTCTAGGGCCGGCAGCATGGGACAGCAACCGGCCGAGAGGGAAGGGAGCTGGGCTGCTGGGTGCCCCCAGCTCCATGCTCCGGCCATCCTGCCAAAGGAAAATTACATTCCAGTTAGTCAATCCTAGCAGTACGTGTGGTCAAAACTTTTACAGCCGTCTCCATTCCTGTTTCCAAAACTTCCTTTTAATTGTAAGTGTTAATCCAACTGATATAACTTTTTGCAGAAGACCACATAAACATTCTACATAAATGTAAAGTTTTTTAACATCTTCTAGAATTGTTTTTAATACAGGAAGGGAGAGTTCTTTCTCATGTGGCTAACACTTTAACCCAAATGCTTTTTGTAGCAAACCAGTAGGTGACCACTGACATTTGTTGTCTTTAAACAGAAGTTCCTGGGCTGGGGAATGACTGGGAAGGCACATCCAGCCCTCTCACTCCTGCATTACAGCTACAAGGACTGGGCTGGAGAATGACTGGGAAGGCACATCCAGCCCTCTCACTCCTGCATTACAGCTACAAGGAAATTAAACCTAAACTATCTGAAAAATACTGCATGTATCTTCTCTTTGTGTGATGAATGTGTTACAAACTTGAGTTACTACTTTGGTTGTAGACACACTCTATTTCCTGATTATCAGAATCCTCAATAGATCTATAGAATTCACAGACTAGGAGTCATTTTACTTAGTGAAACACTTTTGCAAGTGATATGTTTTATATATATGTAAAACGATAAAAAAGTTGGATGTCTAGTGCATAAAACCCCTAAGGATAAGTGATCTTACCACACTGGCAACAATAGGAATTGGGTCAACTGTTGCACTGTAGAATTTGCTTCTCCTTTAAATTCTTCACTTGAATTTGTCAGTTCAAGGTAACCTGGAGATCAGTGGAGGTCTGGTTGCTTAGTTGAAAGCTTACTTGAGACTTGAGAAGAGTTAAAAACATGACTGACATATAGAAGGGAATTCCCGGGGAAAGGTTCAGCTGAGCTCATATAAGGAAAGACTTACTGGGAGCCCATAAAGCAATCTTTCTGCAAGTAGTGTCTCTGGTCCTGCCAGGAGAATTTTGTGTAGGCACTTTGATATATAGGTCAGGTCACACAAGGTATTTTTCACATTATATGTGGGACTGGATTGCCAGCCTAGGAAAGTTTAAAGTATTTCCTTTATCTAAAAATAATAGCAAAAAGGGAGTAGGAGGACTGACTTTGCTACACTGGCAATCAAAGCACATTCCCAGGTGCTCCAGGCTTGTATGGCCTAGCTTTGAAGTTCAGGATCTTTCCTACTACTGTTGTCTAGCTCAGGTAGATTAGCAAAATTTCTTTGCAGCTTCCAATTGTGCTTCCCAGGCCTACACTCCCAGTTTAAGCTTCACGTGGATGAAAAGATGTCATTAAAAAAATACCCTGTGAATTAGCTAGACAGAATAAAATTTCATTTAAATGTTATGGTTTTAACCTGATCAGTGTTGCAGAAATATTTCAGAAACTCAAAGCAGCCTTAAACAAAGAAGTCTGTAGAACTTCTTTAACTCTTTCTCATGGCAGAAAACTGAGCTGTGATTAAAATCCTGCTGCAAAACTGGAAATGGTGGGATGTCTTCAGCCCTAAACTATACATGGATCAAACTTATATTAAAATTAAGACAAAACCAGTGTGCATTCTGTGCAACATTGACAACTAATATTTGAAATAAAATTAGAGAGTGAAAAGTAAGAATGGGCTAACATCTTCCACACAAAACTTTGAAGTCAAAGAAATGAAACACAAAGGAAGGAATATTTATTAGAAACTGCTTGATGTACTCATAAAACTACGAGAAAGACATATTCTTCAACAAGTATCTTTCCAGTACTTTTTAAGAAAAGTGCTCGGTCGAAGCGTGGTTTTCCATTATTGGAACCCAGGAGCTGAAGTGTGTTAAGTGCTATTGATTTTCAAAAGAAACTGCAGCAAATGCATTATGCTAGATCCTGCTCAAGTACAGTGATACATATAAATCTTTGATCTTTCAAATATTGCGGGATCAAAGTATTCACTGTTTTGGATATAAACCTGTGCTAAAATCAGCTGATTATAGCTCTGGCCACAAAAAAGAACCAGGTACAAATTACTTTGAACTGATGTCACTCCAGGTTGTCTATGCACTTTTGAGTTAATTTGCATGTCTTTGAACTTAATTTCTTTTCTATTGCATGGTCTGGAATAAATAGCAGTTACTAATAATCTATTTAAAACTGATTTTTGTGCTACACTGTTACAGAGAGAGAGAGAGAGAGAGAGAGAGAGAGAGATGAATAGAAATGCATGGCTGTGTGTATGGTCTCCTCACTCTTCTTAAGACATACATTTTTAAAAAAATCACATCTAGCACCCTGGTTACCAGTTCTTCTTAATTGACAATGCTTCATTCTAAATCAAGCACTCACAGTAGCATGAATTAATTAATGAAAGCACAAGAAAATTTTGCAATGGGCCGTTCTTATTATCAGTGCTTATTTGATCATATAAAAACAGTTTGAAGTTTTAGAGGGAGGGAGGAGGAATTGCTTTCTTGCCTTTAAAGGGCAATCCTCTTGAAAAAATCAATCCAGAGCTATACAGAAAAAAGGTCTGGATAAACCATTTGAAGGTTGGGTACCTGCTATACTTCTGGACCCAGTGAAAATTTTGATCATCACTAATCAATGAACAGAAATGTTATACTTCACAGTTTTGTTTTTTTTTTTTTTTTTTTTTTTTTTTTATAAACTAAATCAAAGTAGGAGTGTTAGAAAAAGTAGTAGAGAAGCTTTATTCACTTCTCAGCATGTTCCTCCCCCCTTTTTCTCTAAATAACACTGGCCCCAAGTGCCTATGCCCTTGCCCCAGTTTCCATGTGATTCCGGAATGCTAGGTCCCCACATGCTTCCTGCTGAGCAACACTAGAGACCCTTTCCGTTCCTGGGCTTGTCTCCTGCAGCACACAGGTGCTGAGCAAATTTTTTGGAGCACTGACCCTTTTCTGGTTGTTGCAGTCTTGCCAGCACTGCTGGCTCCATTTTGGTGTGCCCTTGGTGTGGGCACACAGATCATGGACCTTCCTGACCGTGCATGAGAAGCCTTCTACTCAGAGCACAGCCCTGACAGCCCTCTTTATACCTGGTTTCATTAAGGTTATATAGAAATGTCCTTGTTGGTGTACTGGTGGCATGAACAAAGTTTTTAAGATTTACAGGTCTCTCTGCATCATCTCTGAGTCCTTGTGAATATGTAAACATAAGAATGCCCATTCAGTCACGGATGCAGGAAACAAAGGATATCAGTCAGAGAGGCTGGTAGTACATAGATTCTTTTTCTGAAGATGTTTTCTCCAGGAATCCTTTCCTGTTACCCAACCACTTTATAATACCCACCAAAGCAAAAACTAGGGGAAAAAATGCTTTAAGTGAGAGGAAATTACTAAAGGAAATACACAAATATCACCCACAAAAAGATACAGAACATTATAAACTCAAAGGTTCTAATACCTGAAATGATTTTGGCTTTGAAAAATGCACAAGAATTACTGACGGTAATTTACATTTGAGGCTAACAGTGACTTGATACTGCAAGAATGTTGTTCTTTAAGAAAAGAGTAAGAAATTACTTAGAAACTTTGCAGGTTTTTTTTCAAATCTTTACAATAAAGAAACTTTCTTTCTTTCAATGAAGAGTGGAGGTTTTGCTAGAGATTAGAATTATCTTTTTTCTTTTGATTCCCACTAAAATCCACATAGGGCAGTGAGTTTTCATGTCAAGCCAGCCTGGCATTCCCTAAGTGTTGAATGCTACCTGGATATGGACTTTGTTTTTTGGACTTTTTCTGTAGTGTTTCCTATTCAGCAAATTTAATTTCTAATTTCACTCATCCTTGTGAATTCTTCAAAACATGATTCAATGAATGGAACAGAACCTAACCTGATGGAGTCAGCTGAAGTATGTAACTTGGAGAAGATTTTGATTCAGCATACTTTTGGACCAAAAGTATATTCACTGATCATGCACATAAAACAAGGCTCATCTATGAGCAGCTCAGTGCATGAGATACCATTGTTGAAGAATATTGCACTCAAAAGAGGCTTTCAGTGCCTTTATTTGCTGCTTGAACCTTACATTGCTGAGTTCTCCTCTCATGTAAAATATTAAATAGTGCCCTATGCTTCTCTACGAAAAATAAATCAGTGCAAAGGTAGCTTATTCCATTTTTTCTTGCTTGTCTATCTGTGGTTCCTTAAAGGTATGCAAAATTTGACTGAAATGCCTATTTGTCCAGAACAAAAGCTGCTTCAACTCTTTCAGCTTTGTCAACAGTGTCAGAGGAGAGCAAGTAAGTTATAAGGGAAAGGAAAAAAAAAAGTCATGCAATATTTCAGCCTAGAGCTATGTAAACAAGCTCTTAAATATATGATTTGTGTACCTCATTCATCTACAACTGTTTGTACTATGCTGACACACTTCTGTAACACTGAATAAATTACTAGTGCATTTGGCCTTTGTAGGTTTCCTTCCTCATGCTTTCTCTACCACCTCCCTTCAAAAGACAAGTTCTTCCAAGATTCCTTGCCCAAACACTTACTACATTTCTTTGCTTGTTAGATGTCATAAAATAAAACAAAACCAAACACAAAAAAACAACAAAAAGATATTTAGATGGAAATTAAGCTAAGTGAATTATTTAACGAACAGATGCTCCATGGAGATGCAAAATTTATTCTAAATGTGTGGAAAAGAGCTTTAAGGCTATGGTGCTGTTAAGTCAAACAACTTTTCTTCCTTATATCTGTAAAGCTACCAAGCTACTGCCATCCAACTGAGTAGCAAAGTGGGAATAACATATGTTCTTCTTTGAAGACACATGATGTCACTTATAAGCCTCTTCAGGTCCTGCTGGCTTATGTTTTAGTTAAACTGGTTAATTAGAAAGTGAGGTAGTTGAACTTGAGCTAGCTGCTGAAAATGCACAATGTAGTAAAAGGTTCAATAAATCAAAAGTGAGAGGGTGAGTGTGCATGCCTGTGAAGAGACATGAAGACAGGCAAAATGTTTAATGCTTTTAAAATCATGGAATTATTTAGGTTGGAAAAGATTCATTATTATTGAGTCTAACCATTAACCTAACAAAGCTAAGTGCAACGATAAACAACATCTCTTAGTACCATATCTGTATGTGTTTTTAAATGTCTCCAGGGATAGTGACCCAACCACTCCCACAGGCAGGCTGTGCCAATACCTGGCTAACCTTTCAGTGAAGAAATTTTGTCTAATAATCAATCCAAACTTCCCTGTCACATCTAGAGACCTTTTAGTCTTATCCTTTGCCTTGCTACTTGAGAGAACAAGCTCCACCTGGCTGCTACCTCCTTCCATGTATCTATAGAGATTGAAAGGTCTCCTGTGAGCCTCCTCTCCAGACTAAGTAGTGGAACTTCCTGTGGAGTTTGCTTCTCATATAATTTGTTTTTCAAACCCTTCACCAGCTGTATTGCCCTTCTTTGGGCATGCTTAACGGAAATAAACAATAGGGTCATAAATTAAACTAAAGAAAAACAGCAGGAAATTTTTTAAAAACTCTTAGTTCTAGACCTGGGGAGAAATTGGAAGAGCTACAAGTAATGTACTGTGAAAACTGTGACATGATAGGCAACACAGTCACGGGATTTTATTAGCTTAGCTTTTCTTGGCTTAACTCTTGGGTGCTTTTAAACAGTGTGACATGATTTTTACATTATTTATCAAAAAACGTACATATTCTCTGCACTCATGAAAACATGAGATGGGGATGTGCTGAATGTTTCCGGACAGGGGAGAGTAAAATAAGGGGAAGCACTGTTGTAGTATGGAATGCAATAAAAGAAAAATGAGAGTTGAGTAGCCAACAATGTGAATAAATAATCTGCCACACAGAGAAATTTGAAATGTTCAATGACTTTTTTCTTCATTTTTAACAAACTGGATAATTAGAATCAGATTTTTTAATAATTATTTGATGATAACAATTTGGACTAGGAACCTGAGCCAGAAAAAGAGGGAAAATAGTAAAAAGACTATTAAATTAGGGAGTTATTTGAGCCTAACTAAGTTGACCGTATAATGCCACCAGGGGAAGCTGAATTAGTTCCTTAGGTATTACCGATTATATTTAAGAACTCAAGGAAAAAAGTGCAAAGAATATAAGAGAAAAAAAACATGTTAAAGGGTACAGACTAGCATAAACTCATTAAATGAAAAGCCCTGGAACAAATATTATATGCATAGATCAGATGGGAAGTGTGGACTGGATGATTGGACAGTGAGATTGAGAACTTCCCAAACAGCAGATCTCAGAGGGTCATAATCAGTGTCACAGCGTCCAGTTGGAGGCCTGTCACTCCTGGTGACCCCCAAGGTCCAATAGTGGGCCCAGTCATGTTTAATTTTTCCATCAATTACTTGGATGAAGGGACAGAGGCCTCCTCAGCAATTTCCTGACAACAAAGAGCTGGGAGGAGTGGCCGATAGCCCAGAGGGCTGAGCAGCCCTTCAGAAGGACCACAACAGCCTGGAGAGATGGGCACAGAGGAACTTTCTGAAATTCAGCAAAGGCAAGTGCAGGGTTCTGCAGCTGGGGAGGAACAACGCCAGGCACCAGCACAGCCTGGGGGTGACCTGCTGCTATGTGGAGAAGAAGCTGGGGGTCCTGGTGGGCAACAAGCTCTCCATGAGCCAGCAGTGGCCAAGAAGGCCAGTGACATCTTGGCCTGCATTATGAAGAGCACTGCCAGCAGGCTGGGGCAGATGATCCTGCCCCTCTACTCAGCCCTGGTGCAGCCTCACCTGGAATGCTGTGTCCAGTTCTGGGCTCCTCAGTACAAGAGAGACATGGAGCACTGGAGCAGGTCCAGGAGGGCAACAAAGGTGATTAAGGGAGCATCTGTCTTATGAGGAAAGGTTGAGTTGGGCCTGTTCAGCCTTGTAAAGAGACTACTGATGTGGGACGTCATAAATTTCTCTAAGTGTCTGAAGGGAGGGTGTCAAGAAGCTGAGGCTCCTTTTAGTGGTGCTAAGCAATAGGAAAAGAGGCAATGGCCAGAGACTGATCCACAGGAAGTTCCAAGTGAAGAACTTTCCATGCAGGTACCCAACACTGGAGCAGATTGCCCAGAGAGGGTTGGAGTTCCTCTCACTGGAGATATTCCAGAACTGTCTTGACTCAATTCTGTGCCATGTGCTCTGGGATGACCCTGTTTGAGCAAGGAGGTTGGACTAAATGACCCACTGTTGTTCCTTTCAATGTGACCAATTCTGTGAGAGCATGGTAACTCAGCAAATTAATCTGAGTAGAAATGCCAATGAATTAGAGTTTATACTACCATGACCTACCAGTCAACGCTTTCATTAATCAGACAGAGACATATGTCAAAAATGGACAGGCAGAAGACATGTAAAAAATGTTTGCATTATCTTAAGTGCATGTCAAACTGAAATTTAGCTAGAATAGTTGCTGTTGCAAGGACGTATATAGTACAGTGCAGTTGAACTCCACATAAATGAAAAGTTTGAACGTGCTTTCTCTAGTAAGCATTATCAAAACATCATTACCCTTAGATTCCAAAGACTCACAATTTCTAACAGTGATCTGAGTATTTTTGGGCAAAGAAATGACCAAACTAGATTAGATTAGATTAGATTAGATTAGATTAGATTAGATAGTCCAGAAATAAATAGTTCAAACCCAACTTCCCACGTGCCCATCCTGTAATATTTTCTTGCTGTGATGGTTCTAGATCCAGGGCTATGTGTCTGTTCCAGCATCCTGGACCATGGAAAGTCAATCTTCAGATACTCTCTGAGGCCTGGTAATGCCTTCTTACTCCTCTCAACTGTCATGTCAAGATATGAAGAGAGCAAGCCAGTTTTGTGCTAAAAGAAAGTTCCTCACATTGTTCCCTGTTATGAAAAACACAAGGTCCCCTACAAAGGAGGCATTAGGCTTTGTGTCTGGTTCTCCCTGGAAAGCCAGAGGGCTTGGAAATATGTCCATATGAAAGGTGGGCAAGAAGTCATGGGCATTGCTTGTGGGACTTGGAAAGAACTGAAAGACAACTGAAAGCACAAAGAGGAAGATAAGAGTAGTGTGACTACTCTTCCTTGTGTGATTTGAACAGTCAGCTGCTCTGAAGAAGGTTTTGATGTGCACTGTGATGCCTGAGCTGATTGACCTTGAGTTGAAAGCAGCAGCTTTGTGTCACTCACACAGAACTGTATGTCTCTCTCCTCTGCAGCACATGGGATGGAATGTGGGGAACGAGTGAGGGCAGGAAAAGGGAGACGTGAGCCAGGAGTGGTGGGAAATGTTCAGCCTGGGAGGTGTCCTGAAAACAAATAACACACATTCCCCCTTGGTTTTTCTCTGTGTCTGTGTAAAAGTCTGTGGGACAGAAGTAATGGTCATCCAGAAATGGAACAGCAATCCAGACAGGAAGGTAAGTATGTATGCAGGACCTACAAACACGTGGAAAAGCAGCAGATGTCCACTTCCATGTGACCCCAGCAGCAAGAAACTCTATGCTTCTCACTCAAACTGCAGGAAACTGGTTGCTAGGTAAATTTGTGCTGCATGACAGCCCTCAGTCCAAAATTCATCCAGCTTCTTTAAAGTGGGGGTCACAAGCAAGCTGGATCAATTCTGGAGTACATCAGCAATGATTCAAGTCCATCAGGACAAGCACAGCTTACACCTGAGGAGGGAGGAATGTCCCCTTGACACTGTCCCAGGGGAGTTGGTCCTCCTGGCCACAGCTCTCTACATCCCACAAAGCGTCTGAATAGATGTCCAACAGTGTATTCTTGCACAAGTGGGCATGTTGCTCTAGTGAGATGAGTTGGCAGACACCAGTGTCAGCAGAGACAGCTCTGCGCTCCCTGTGAGGCATCCATACTGCATGGAGGGAGGTGAGGGGGTCATGAAAAGCCCAGGCAACCTCCTGGTCTGAGCTGCTTCCCCATGTCATTCACTGTAAAGACATTGATGGTGGTAAGGAAAACCTGCCTTAAGGATGCTTAGGTAGGGATGCTCTTACAGGGCAGTATAGATACTGTACTGTGAGTACTTATACTTCACAGCTAGAGTCGTTAAGCAACAAAGTGAGATGGAAATTCTTACTCCCACTTCCATATTTATGCAGTCATAATTCACAGCACACAAGTCAGCTGAAAGCATTAAATTATTCATAGGCATGACAAGTACTAAAAAAAAGAGAAAAGAGCAAAACCTGTTAATGACCATATTTTTTCTCTCACAGCCATCAAGAGTGCTCAAATACTGATATCACACCTTTTCTTCCTGAGCTGTCACTTCATCAACTTTCTCTTTTTTTTTGCCAGGATTGATCACATCTCCCATGTGCTGCAGCTAAAATCCAAATATTTTCAGAGTCCCATGTGCTTTTTCCAACTTCAGCAAGTGAAACAAAACACTATCTTAAGAAAGACATGAACCTTTTATTAGATGCCAACTTGGACATTTTTTCTACTTGTTTCCTAATATAGTTATAGATGAAAGATCATCAAGGGTAGCAACAAAACCAATGAAAATTACCCCAATCTTTTTTGCTCAGACATGACCCTCACAGTTCGCCTCTGCATATAAAAAACAAGATTACCTAAAGTGCAGAAAACCACCCAACTAAAACTTGTGGGATTGTTGATATGCTGTAAAATAATAATATAATGTGTTAGCAGGTCTCAGTAATGGCTCCTTGAAGCCATTACCATTTATTTCTGTTTTGTGGAAGAATGAGTTTTAGGGAGTTCTGAGAAGTTATTTAAATGAAAAAAGATTATATTGGGTAAAATTGTGGAGCCTTCTTATGCTTTGATCTCAACAAGTATAATCCAATTATCTTCAATGGTATTTTAGATTAAGTACTTTCAGATTTGGCCTAAATAACAATAGCAATGAGAAACATTAAGACAAGGTAAATAATCTTCTTACTTTTGCATACTCCTAGTCCCATCACTGATCAGATTACTTGTGTCTATCTGTTCTGTGTTTCAAGAGACTGATGTTCTGGCTCACAATACAGAAAAATTTTAATTCTATTCACTTCATTAAATAATACTGCTCAAACAAGAAAATATAGCTAGAATCACAGTGTAAAATGAGAACTCTAATTTTAATTAAGGACCAATCCTTGGTAATCAGGAAAGCCAGTAGCTTATGACGTTTGAGTTTCAATTTTGTCTCTAAGACGAAGCCTGAAGTCTCTAACTTATTGTGGGAGTTAAAATTCTGTTTTTTCTTTTATATGTTATTAGTGCTTTCTTAGTGCACATAATATCTATGGTTCCAAATTCTGACACTTAAAAGATGGTGTTGGAAATGGGGAAAGCTGAGAAGTTAATCTGTATGATATTCAGTCCTGACACATTTTGTTCACTGCTTTCCCATTTCTCTTGGTTGCCACATGTGGAACTAGGTGGAACATTTCAGCTAATTTTTTTTTTTTTTTTTTTTTTTTTGCAGAGGTGCATTGATTTTACTCACTTTTTAAAGAGCAAGGTCCAGGGGTTTGCTCTCTACTGTTCTCCATCTAGGGAATAAAACCTCTTTCAACCTGGGAGAAGCATGGCTGCCTCCTAGGAAAGTGTCTGAAGTACTTCCCCAGTGCAGATGAGGTGAGAGAAAGAGAGTGTGCATGTCAAGAGAGAGTTAATTATCTTTGTTATAAATGATAATACAGATTGTTGGACACATCGATAGTTTTTTACCTGATATTACAATGGCTGTTGGAGGCTAGGACCAAGATTTTAAAAATATCCCTGGACTACTGATGTGAAGACAAATGAAAAGGAATTATATGGCAGCTATGACTGAAATAAAAGATCCCTTGCCTTCCTTCTGCCTTTAAACACAGATCAGAGCTCCCAGATCCTCCTCGTTTTCAGGACTCTTTTGTTCAACTAAGTGAATTCTGTCAGTCTGCCTTGAGGATCTTGCTGTAGTCTGGCTGCCAGTTTCAGTGTCTTCTGAGAAGGACAAAACAGGAGCTGCACACTAAACTTTAGTGAGAACAGCAGAGGAAGGGAATTTTCAGATGCGCTGTCACATCGGTCTAGCACTTCTCTTAAGGAGACAGAACATCTGACAGTCAAAATCATGTTCATTTTGAATCTGCCATGCAGTAAAGTCAAAAGTGAATAGTTCATGTAATGTTTTTTGCCCCCATTCATTGCAACAAAATACAGAGTGTGAAATGGTTCTTTCCAGAATATACAACTGATGAGAGGAGGAAAGTGCATTCCTATTTTCTCCCATCTTGTTAAGGGAGCACACAGCAGATACGCCCTACCTCTGCTCAAAACCAAAACTCAGTTCTTTTACCACAAGAAGTTGTAACATCCTCTTATCATCTGGTATCTCCCCTTCTGCAGCACCACAAAAAGTCACTTGCTCTTAGGTTGTCCCTAAGAGGGCTAAGTCTTTTCTAAGTCTGGAGAAGGAACAACAGCCTATTTATCTGAATTACTGGAAATGTTATTTGGAAACAAATGTGCCAGTTCTTCTCGCTTCTTTAAGATTCATTATCATAATCAAATCTACAAAACCAGTGATGTTTCCCCACACATACTAGGTAAAAAGCCCCTGATTTTGCAGGTGTGTTTGGTAGAAGTGACATTGATGCAAAACTTAAAATATGGGCAGGATAGAATGGAAAGACAGTTTTCTTCACTATCAATTATTTGAAAATATTCTTACCAAAAAATAAATTCTTTAAAGATAGGCTACAAACACTGTAACCATGTGAAAGTAGTATAGCTATATAACATAATTGTCTCTCTGTGATAGAGTGGAAATCAAGACTTCACATGGATTGACATGTACGTAAGTTGCATTTTTGCAGGAATTTTAAATAGTGATTCAAAATTTTCACCTTACCATCTCCATTCATATACTAATTTCCATTTACTGATGTAATTTTTCATGTCATTATCACTCTATGTGTTTTCTTTTTATACACTGCATTGACTTAATTTCTCCCTTTCATTTTACTTCCTTTGATACCCTAACAGCTGGGTTTAAGAAAGTGCCGCTTTTATTTACTGTCACTACTGGCAAGGAAATTAGCACCTTGATGGGAGGCATATTACATGGAGCATATAGGCATTACAGAGCTCTTAAACATATTTCACTTCACTGTGATTAACAAAATTTAAACCAGGCATCAGCCACTTCCTTTTCTCCCTACAATGCCTTTGCAGAATGACAGCCACAGAAATGCGCATTATGAAAAGTAGCTCAAGCTACTTGATACTGTTGTCAGAGGACAGCAGCAGTTCAATAATGAACTTTTTCTTCCCATATATTATTTGAGACTAGAGGAATAATGTACCAGTCAACCTAATGCCTTTTCAGTCAACTCCCTATTGCAGCAACAATAGTTACCTCTCAAATATCCCAGCGTTAAATGCAGTTAGACTTTAAGGGCTGGATCATAAGCAATGTTGGAGGCTGAAGGGATGAGAAAAAAGACTATATGTTCTCACCTTCAGGTAACAGCAATCTGTGAGGGACTGAAATGGTAATGGTTAATGACTCAAACAACTGCCTATGTGTGAAAGTAGTGGGTGCTTTGCTGAGATCAGGTTTGCACCCCTCAGCCAAAGGGGAAGAGAGAGGTTTTGGGGGTGTGATAGTGAAACCTCTGATCTGTGTAAGAACAGTTCAGGTGCAGGGAGCATGTGCACCCATCGCTGCAGAATGACTGTGCAAACTGTCCTTTGTTTTAGCAGCAACTGGAGTTTGAGCCAGATAAGGCAAGAGGCTGATAAGAGGCAGACCCTACTAAGTGGGATAATGTTTTTTATCATGCCAAAGTCCTCTGTGCACAACTGGATCAGGTGTGAAAACTCTCCTCTGGGGAAGTACCAGGCACTCACATAAGAACCTGAAGGTACCCAGCCCTTCTGATGGGCTATAATTGGCTCCACTACTCTGATGTGAGAGGCAGCTGTCATGTCTTAGAAGGTGTCACAGACCACCACTGACCCCAAAGTGCCTCCAGACTCACTTCTGGAGCCTTCCATCAGAGGACTGCACATGACCCACAGAGTTGTATTAGAGGGTGTAAAACTCCCACACTCGCAGAGGAGGTGCCTGGTGCTCCCATAAACCTGAAGGTACATTAATTCAATGAACTCTGTGATTTGTGTTTTTCACCCGCCCATGACAGATCCAGACTGTGGCCATCTCTTCAATAAGCAGACACTGAAATTGCAAAAATCAAGTCTTGTCGCTGGCTCTAAGGTGGTGGCATCTTTTTACTCTTATCCTTTTTTTTTTTTTCTTTATTTTCTTTATATGCTTTTATATTGTTATATTTCTACAGATAATAATCAAGATGTCTATATGCCTCCTTTCCATTGCAACCAAAGAGGTCTAAAATAAACCCTACATGTACATTCACACTGAGTGACTGGTATTTATATGCATATGTATAAACACTGGTCATTTAGTTTCACTCTAATCCACTCCAAGGGATCTATTATACTCCCTTTCAGGGTCAGGTTGTAACACAACCTGTACAGAGAAGTATCTAGGAGCTGTTAGAGCAGGATTAACTGTTGTAAGTCTCAGGAAGAAGACACCAGAAGGTGTGATAGACAAACCTTCCGGCAGGCTGCGCAGGAAAGAACAGTAGCTCCTCCCTCGAGGAATGTAGTCACCTACTGCTCCCAGGGAACAAATGTACTCCACACTGCAGATACTAACTCTGTATATTTCACCCCCTGCCAACTATTTGTAGTAAGACGGACTTTTAGGAACTTTTTAGAGGTATTGCACAAAAACACAATGAGAATTTTTCTTTCCAATCAGAATCCCATGACCTTTGGAAATCCACAGTCCATTGTTCCAGAAATGCAGAGAAACGTATTCAGTTATGAAATGCTGTTGAACTCACACTACCTAATTTTAGTCACCTAAGTAGGTATTTGTGTTCAAAGAGTTGTCTCTCTGATTCCTTATGTGGTCACAGCAAAATGCTCCCCCACAAAAATGAACCAGGGCAGAAATGTTTTCCAGATGCTCTGAGTTTCCTTAAGTAAACCTCTTTCCACAGACCACAGAAAGACCTTAACGACGCTAGTCTCCTAATGCAGGCATTAAGGACACACCCTGGAAAATTTATCTGTTCAATATGCATATTCCATGGATTATAAGGCAGAAAATGGCATTCTTGGTATCTGATATAAATAAGTGAATATAAGGGAAATGTAGCAAATCCTGTTACTTTAGTAAGGACCTGTATCAAAGGTCAAAATAACTCAATCCTAGCACTCCATGTAGTCCCTCATCATGTCTAAAAGGAGCATAAAATGCTGGAGGACTCAGAGTCAGGGATATTCCATTGTCAGGGGTTGACAAGGATTATTAAATATATCCTTGATTTTTCACCTGGTATTCCAGGTCCAGCGCTGCTGTTGGCATCCCCTTTAACAAATGCATACAACTGTGCTTCAGAGATTTAGGGTGCCTCAAGTGTCAAGAAACCTCACATATTTCTTTTCACAAATAAAAATAAAGAAACTACATAACTGGTCCTACTGCTCTTGTATCTATACTCTACACTGTATTATACAGGAACAAGTATATCAATGAGTCCTTTAGCAAGAGATTACTGCAAGCCAAGCCTTTTGAAAATAATTCACTTTTGTGAAGTGTTTACTAACTCATCCAAAATAGCTCCAGAAATGTCACACAAGAGACCTGCTTAAAATTAAGCACATCTTCAAAACTACTCAGTTTAACTGGGGTCTTCTTCTATCTTCTGGTACATCCAACTGCAATTTGACATGATTTTTTGCACTTTGTTACTCACCTATGAGACCTTTTTACTAAGTCTCGAGATGAGTTGTTTTGTGTTGTGTGGCGAGCTCTATAAACATCAGGAAGGATTTGAGCCTGCATTGAAGAGGATGAGGTGTTTAAAAACAGTGTAAAAACTGCATGGCAAACCAGCATTAGGTACAAACATAAAGAGACTTCCTAAGTTACCTAAACACTGCCATGAGAAGGCATTTAGGAGCTCACAATTACTTGACACTGTAGGCTGTTAAAACAGTTAAAAATGTTGAAATATCAGCAGAACATTTTCTCTCAATTTCCTACTCAAAGTAGAGTCTGAGTCAGCATTCCTGCATGTCTTTCTCATGTCTTACTTTCACAGAATCACAAAATCAGCCTGTTTGGAAGGGACCATAGTCCAACTTCCCTCATCAAACAGGGTCATCCCAGAGCACATGGTACCAGATTGTGTCCAGATGGTTCTTGAATATTTCCAGAGAGGGAGACTCCACAATCTCTCTGGACAGCCTGTTACAGTTTGTGGTTACATGCAGAGTAAGGAAATTCTTCTTCATGTTCAAGGGGAATTTCCTGTGGATCAGTTTCTGTCCACTACCTCTTGTCCTATTGCTTAGCGCCTCTTAAAGAAACCTTGTCCACCCTCTTGACACCCTCCCTTCAGATAATTATAGAAATTGATGCGGTGCCTGGGGTTGTTCCTCCCCAGCTGCAGAACCCTGCACTTGCCTTTGCTGAATTTCAGAAAGTTCCTCTGTGCCCATCTCTCCAGGCTGCTGGGATCCTTCTGAAGGGCTGCTCAGCGCTCTGGGCTATTGGCCACTCCTCCCAGCTTTGTGCTGTCAGGAAATTGCTGAGGAGGCCTCTGCACCTTCATCCAAGTCATTGATGGATAAATTAAACACGACTGGGCCCACTATTGGATCTTGGGGGTCACCACAAGTGACAGGCCTCCAACTGGACGCTGTGACACTGATTATGACCCTCTGAGATCTGCTGTTTGGGAAGTTCTCAATCAGTTCCTAAACTCATTGTTCACTCTGTTTACTCCTCCAATTAACACTTCTTGAGTTTGCCTATAAGGATTGTATGAGGGACAGTCAAAGGTAGTGTCTACCAGCTCTCTCAACAATGATGGATGCATCCTGTCAGGGTGCATGGACTTGCAGATGTCAAGCTTGTTTAGGTGTTCTCTGACCCAATCCTCCCTGACCAAGGGAAAGTCTCCTTTCCAGCATTCCTTTATCCTGGTCTCCTGGGTCAGAGGGCTGGCCTTAACAAAGGCCAATGCAAAGGTGGTGTTCAGTAACTCTGCCATCTTTGTGTCCTCTCTTATCAGGCTCTCCCCTCCATTTAATAATGAGCCCACATTTTGTTTTCATTTTGTTATTGGTGTATTTGAAAAAGCTGGTTTTGTAATCGTTGACATTCTTGGCCAGGTCTAATTCTAGATAGGTCTTTGCCTTTCCAGTCTCATTTCTACTTATCCTGATCACTTGTCTCTATTTACTCTAAGCGGCCTGACCTCACTTCCATCTCCTGTGAATTTTTTGCATATACTTGAGCAGTGACAGGAATTCTTTATTCATCCACAGAGGTTTCTTGTGCCCTTGGCCTGATTTTTTTCCATTGGAATACATTATTGTTGAGCCTGGAGGAAGTAACCTTGAACCAGCTCACCTGGACCTCTCTTCCTTACAGGGTCTCTCTCCTTCCAAGGATTCTTCCAAGAAGATTCCTAAACAGGCAAAAGTTAGGTCTCCTGAAGTGAGACCTGAGTTATATGGCTATAATCTTGCTCCCTGTCCTGTAACATCTTTTTTCAGCACTGGACTCTACAATCTCATGGTCACTACAGCCAAGGCTGCCCCCAGCCTTCACATCTCCAACAAGGCCTTCTCTGTGTATCTGTAGGAGGTCAAGCAACACAATTCCTTGTGGGAACTTCCACAACCTGTGACAGGAGGGTATTGTCAGTGCTTTCCAGGAACCTCCTGGACTGTTTGTGCTTCACTGTGTATATTCTCCAGCAGAAGTCAGGGTGGAGTCTGTTAAAGTCTGTCCCATGAACCAGGGCCCATGATTTCGAGACTGCTTTTGGTTGCCTGTAGAAAGCCTCATCCACTTCCTCCTCTTCAGCAGTCTGTAGCACACACCCAGAACAACGTCCCTCTTACTAGTTTGCCCTTTTATCCTGATCCATAAGCTCTTGCTCCTCACCAAGACAGAGCTTGATATGTTCCATTTTTCCTCACATAGTTCCATTCATATGTTCCATTTTTCCTCACCACCACCACACCTTCCTGGACTGTTTCTCCTAAACAATGTGTAGCCCTTCATGACAACATCCTAATCCTGTGAACTATCTCACCATGTCTCCAATATTGCAGTGAGATCAAAGCCCCAAGGTTGCACACAGATCTCTAATTCCTCCTGTTTGTTCCCCACAATTCTGTGTGCATTGGTGTACAGGCACCCAATAGAGGTATTTGATGATGGCAATATCCCTGTGGAGGTGCAAAGGACCACCCATAGTCCTCTCTAGGGGTTGTGTGTTTGGTTGCTTATGCTCGGTCAAGGTATTCCCTCTTCAGCCTTCTTTTGCTGCTTGGGGGGTTTATCCAATGTTTCCCTGCTGGTTTCTATTATCTCAGGAGTCCTTGGTACATCTCTGCAAGACAGCGGGTGTGCTCCAGTGTGGCTGATACATCTCACAGGGCCTTCAAAAGTATCCTGCCCTTTTAGTTTTTCTGTACTATCCCCCAGTTTGCCAGAGACAAGACTGATATTGTTTGTGTTACCCATCATACCTACTTGTACTTTCTAAAACAGTAGAGTAAGAAAACACTAGCAGTCCCCGGTCTTTTGACTAAAGCCAAAAAGGACCTCTCCTCTTCAGAAGCTTTGGTATATTTTCATGACATAGAAGGATTCTGTCAGCAATTTAAAATAATTTTGATTTATTTACAAGGGCACATACTGTACTTCATCAATGCTGTAAAATAATTAAACATTTTAGAGAAAACTGCAGGATGTTTAGAGTCATTTCTTCCTGAAAATATGCAAAACCCTTTGGGGAAAATGTAAGCAGATGGTGTGTGAAGCATTCATTGTTTTTTAATGTGACGATAAACAAACACTTTAAATTGAGATTCATAACTTTAAGAAATTTCATTCTGAATTATACACCCAAACAAAAGACCCTCAAAATCCAGTTTACCTTTAGATCTTTAGTGTTTTCTTTTAGCCATTTCCATTTCTAAGGCTATCCTGCTGGGAACTGATTTGAAGGAAGAGCTCTTGGGACAGGTGCTCAGGTATATCATTACTCAGGACAACAATTAAGCAAACAGAGTCATGACAATTAACAGGGGCAGCAAACCTGTTCTTGTAACCTATAGGGAGAAAGAGAGATGAGGGCAATAGCACTCCCACTGCTGACTAGCCCTAAGCCTTTCTAGCTGTTTACAATGTATGCATTATTTGCAGTTTTGTATGATCCTCTAAATTGTCACTGCTTACCTGGCTGTAAAATGTATTCTTCAAAAATACATCTTAAGGTGCTTGAATCAAAGGCCATAATGTTTGTAATAACATAGACCAATTCACCTCGGTGACCATAGTATCACTCTGAAGAGCTATCACTGTAGTTTACTTCTGACTGGACTGTGTTCTGTCTAGCGAAGGGAAACAGCATCTTACTGAATTTGAACATCACAACACAACAGTTTTGCATTTCCATATTGCCACACATTGCTGTCATTGCCAGTTTGGCAATCAGAGCACAAAAAGAAGAAGATCTATTCTCAGAATGACAAAAACACCTAAAATCCAAAAAGAGTTATATTTAAAAATGCTTTGTGCAGTGACCATTTCTGTTCCTTTAGTAAAGTTTCTTCTCTTTCTTCACAGCTGCAAAAATATACTGAAGTCTAATAAACTAAGAAAGTCATGCTGTTACATTTTACTTTGATTGACCATGATGTGAATTTGCCACAATCACATTGTCTTCAATAACAATGATTTAATTAATTAATTTATATTTACACCAGTGTAACTGGGAGCACAGTGTAATTGAGCTTAGTTCTCAACATGACAAAGGATTCACAGTACAGGGTATCTTAGTACAGCTGTTCAATGAGAGTATCTCACCCGCCCTGTGGAAACACATGGTCAGTGAACGGAGGTCTGGTGAAGGAAAGAAGCAAGAGGAAAATATCAGCACTGATGGCACTGGAGTAGTACTTTGCATGTGGATTCTGCCTCATGCTTTCTGCAGAAAGATGTTCTCTGTCTCTACCTCATTTCTGAATATGTCTTGAAAGACTAGTGGTTTGTTTTTCTTACTCTATATCTGGTAATAGATTTTGGGACCCAGTCATCATCAACAGTGATTCAGAAGAAAAAAGAATGTGGTATAACAGGATAGTCTAAGGAAAAAGGGGTACAATCAGTTTGCAGGGTGGAAAACTTAGGGACTGACACAGTATCTAGCACAACAAACACTTGAACTCACCTTATATATTCACTGTCACGTGATTATGAATATTAAGTTGTCAGAGGAGAAGATTAAATGATAATCTAGAAAGAGGAAGTTTTTAAGCAGGAGTGAAAATAAGAAAATCAGATATTGAAATGCAAGTACAGAAGAATTTCAGTTTCTCTGGTTAAGACCCTGCATTGGGCTGTCATCTTGCTATGAATATTCATACCAACTGAGTAACGAAACTTGATATATGATGTAAGGTATGCTAGGGCATACATTTATTTCTTTCCTGAAGGAAAACTTCAGGAAATTAAAAACCCCATACCAACAGGAAGACTCTGAAATCTGCATGCAACTCACTCATTAAATAAAATAATTCACAAGTCACAGCCATATCTAGAGGTGACCATCATCCAGCCCCTGCTCTGAGGAGGATCAAGGCTGCCCAAACTGGTGTTCAATTGGGTTTTGAAAATCCCCAAGGATGGAGAATACACAGCCTCTCTGGGCAACCAGCTTCAGTGCTCAATCAAGGACACAATAAGAAAAGTGCTTTCTTCTTTTAAATGGAATTTCCTGCAATTCAGTTTGGGCTTCTTGGCCTTAAACATGAGCTAAGTAAATAACTAAGTAGCAATTGAATGAGGCATAAAAATCATGCAGATTTTGGAAAATGAAGTGAGTGGCATGCATATGAATAGACTAATATATGTGGATATTGAAAAGCAGGAGCCCAGTACGCAGGCGAGCAGTAATTGGTTTTCTTAATTTACTCTTTCCTGTACATTTTCAACTCTCTCAACTCTAATATGAGTTGGTGAGCTATTATGTAGAAGCTGCCTTTCGATACAAAGCTTTACAAGCTCATTGTTGATAATGTCAATGTCATGAAGAAAATTCAGGCCAGTTTCAATACATGGTACAAAGCTATCTAAAATTGTAAGTGTGGGTGTTTCAATCGTGGGTCTTGCCTCATTTGAAATTGAAATATGTTTGCAATTCATGAATGTGGGAAGATTAATTAGCACCTCTGTTTCAAAATAAGATGTAGAAACCCACCACAAAGAATAAGGAAAGTGACACTGTTGACAGCTAGGAAAAGAGGGTTTTCTACCTGGAAAATAGTGCAGGAAAAACCCAAATGCAAACATCTTTCTAATCTAAAGGGAAGGATAATGACACTTGATACTGACTGAGTTTCTCAGAACAATTCCACGGTCACATTTTTCATAGCTGCCAGATAATAGCAAACTGTGATATTAACTCTCAGAAAGCTACTGATTTAATGCTACTTCAAGGCATCTGCTTTCCAAAATTCCAGCTCTTGATTCCTCTAAGAAAATGAAAGGAAGTTAGAAGGCAAACAAACAAATACCCATGCATATTATGACACATTTCACTCTGATATATTTCAGTGAAAGACTGGGATACATTAAGCAGTCCTTTGAAAGGAACTTTCTGCTGCAGTTTAGGAAATAGAAGCTGCCTACCTCCTATTTCATCTTTTTCCTATGATCCCTTACTGGCTGGGAACTGTTCCCTTTGATATCTCATATAGGGTCACTCAGAGATGTTTCTTTTATTCTTTATAAAAGCAATCTCAAGACACTGAGAGCTGGTATGCTCTTCATTTACTATCAAAGGGACTTAATATGATGTACCAAAATGACATTGAAAAGAGCTGTCTCTTAGTGGGATAAATTTTGAATGTAATTTGCAGATAGCAAGGTAGGTACCTGTAACATGGTGCACAGAAACAAGATGAAAGAGAAAAATTCAAATCATTGAAACCTCTGTTATCCCACAGGTGGTTCTCTTTTTACTTCAGGTAGTTCAGTAACACTGCAGCATTGTGTTTAGATTACTGATTGAAACATTCTAAACTGTAATTTATGACAGAAGGTGGACAGTTTATGTAAAAAAATTGAACAAGCCAAAAAAAAACCAAAATCCAAAACAACTACCCACAACAACAAAAAAGCCCCAAAAAAACCAAATAAAAAATCCTACCTTGCCCCAGTAAAAAAAACAAAACAAAAAAAAACCAAACCCGAACCAAACAAAAACAACGACATAAAACCTCAGCACACAACAAAAAAACAACCAAAACTCTATTTGGAGGTGTGACTGTGCAAGAAGAAAAGAGGTTCTTGTCACAGGAATTTACTCATAGGAATGTCTATATAAACACACTTCTGTCTTTCATTTTCCCTCCTGGCTGGATACCTACCTCCTCCTTTCTATCAATGTTCAGAGAAAGAAGCCCTAAAAGTGTTTATTTTGCATGCACACCTGAATGATAAGAAAGTCTGCCCTTGAAAATGGTGTAGCTTTCTCCTACAAATTGTTTTTTTAAAGGAAGTTCATATAAACCTTAATGATATTTACTACATAAATGAGTTAAGTCTGAATTTTGCATAGCATATGAACAACCTGGAGTCTCAAAAAAATTTGCAGGAAATATGTTCTATTTTATTTTAATCTCTTGATAAGAAAACTCTACATATTGTGTATGCAATGTGCACAGAGCATCCCTGAATCCAGTACTATGGGGTTTTTTGCAGCTCATATAAGCCAGACACGGGCGATTTAACTCAGTCAAAGTCAAGCTGCCTTCTATCAGTGCTTCCATCTTCAGCAACCACTCCTGAAATTGAGCATATTTTGGGTTCCTGATATTGTTTATGTTGAACAAATAAAATAAAATCAGTTAGATTCTCCTAAATTCAGATTAATCTGGAACTCAAAAGATAATAAAAACATTATTTTGACTATCAAACTGGGCAGACATGGTGGCAGTTGTCAGGGGAAAATATATCTCAAGCACATGCATAAACTTACCACACCAATAGGCTGCAATATTTTGTACCAGGCCTACTTCCTTTGCAGGAGTGTCTTCCTTCAAGCATGCTTTGGGAAAAGGAAGGGTGAAAGAATGAGGAAACTAAAAGGCTTGAATTGATTAGAAATAAGAAATATTGAAATGGTGTCTTAGAAAGATAAATTGTGAAAAGAGTACCGAAAACTGAGTTCTCATTTTCATCAGCTCATCAGTTATGAAGAGCAGTTCTGCAAAAGTTGTATTCATTGAAAGTTAATTATCCACAGGACAAAATTTATATGCACCTAGACAGCATTTTTCTGAAAACAAGTGTATAGGAAACCTGTGGGACAGTCAGCTCAAGTTCCTAGATTCCCTGTGAGCTCACACCAATATGTTTTGTAATGACAAAGTAAATAATTATTTGTCACAGGTTTGGGGCTAAAATGTCCAATCAAAAGAAATTATCATACCTAGTCTCTAGAAAAATAAAGACCTTCATGGTTTAAAATGAGGTTTGGGCTGAGGATGGCAATATTTTTCAGAGCAGGGAGAGGTGTATAACCATATTGTCTTTCATCAGACACAAGTGGAGTTTTTCAGGGAGGAAAGTTCTGGTGCTGAGTAATGTTCTTATTCAAGACTCACCAGAAGAAAAAACAAATCAAGTCAGAGAGGAAAAAAGGAAACAATACTTCTTGTATACAAGGTATTAATAACATTAATTATATTAATGTTATTATATAACATTAATATAATGTTATATTATTAATCATATTAATATTTTTTAATCCAATGATTCTTCTACAAAACCTATTATGAAGAGAAGCCTGGTAACATTCTGAGCAGCAGAAGGAATGTCATACTATATGAAATGACAGAAGACTAACTAGTCTTGTTTTTTGGGGATGATTATTATTAGAAGCTGTGAATGTGTGATTGATTTCTTACTTCAGGTCTTAAAATATTATAAGACCATTTATTTATGGTTTGTTTATTTGTTTGCTTTGGGGATTTTTTAGGTTTGGTTTGGTTTGGTTTAATTTTCTTTTGCAAGAATGGTAATTGTGGACACAATTAAAAGAAAGAGAGATTCTGTAAATACATATGTAACATTTGCATTACATATTGCATATGTAATATTTCATAACATACATAGGTTATATAGTAGACATAGTAGCACAGAAAAGTATTCTTCATGATATATATTTTTAAACTGTCCAAAAGTTTCAAGCCATTATGTCCTTTCCAAAAAGGAAAAAATAAAAAAGGACCTTCTAAAAAACTGTTAACTTCAGAGATCATAACAAAACTAATAGTGGTATGAGGGCTGAAGCAGTGAATGTAAGAGGTGATGATTTTTTAAACATTTGTTACGTACTACTTAGACCGTATCTAAAAGACCTCTCTTAGTTCACCTTAGAAAACAATATTTACCTTCTTTAAAGGGTAGACAAGGCTGGTTCATACAAATGAAGTGCAAATGGAGCTTTTTGTACTGCTTTTGGAGTTTTTTGTACTTCCTCTGTCTCTGAGGAAGTGCCCAGATTATTTGGCTTTTCTGCTGGGTAGTTTTATCTCCTGACAAAGGGCCCATAATATCTGAAATATCAGTAATTGCCATCAGCAGCCTGACCCCCCTGCTGGCTGTTCTGATGTTCTCCGTGGCCCACTGCTTGGATACATAAGCACGTACATGAGGTACCTTCACCACCAGGCTCTCCATCCAGGCATGAACATGATGCCACAATGTGGCAGCCCAAATGGATTTACAATTAATGTTTATAATGGTTTGGGTTTAACGTATTCTGGTCAGATATATAATTATCTCAACCCTGTGGACCTCACATTGGATGTCAGAAATGTCTGTCATAGTTCAAACCCAGATGAAGAAGATGGCAGAGCTATATGGCAGAAGAACCATATAGTTGCTTTCTCATGCACCCCATCCTGGTGGAATGGGGGGGAGATTCAAATGTAAAACCCAAAGAAATGTAAGTTTTGCACAATGCAATTGCTCACCACCTGTTGATTGTGAACTATCCCAGAACTGCGATAGGTGTCCTTTATGGATAACACTCCCAGTTTATATACTGGCAATGGTGTTCTATGCTGTGGAGCATCTCTTTGGCCAGTCCGAGTCACATGTTCAGGCTGCGCTCCCAAAGAGCTTTTTGGTTTCCTCCTCACTGACAGAGCATGAGACACAACAATCCTCCTTGATTTAGGATAAAGAGTACTTATCAACAATTAAAACATCAATGAATTATCAACAATATTTCTTATACTGAATCCAAACCATGAGCACTGTACTGCATACTGAGAAGAAATGAACTCTATCCCAGACAAATGCAGGACAAGGTACTAGAAAGTGTTTACAGAAAGAAAGATATGAAATAGGTGAAAAGCACAAAAGGCAATTGGTGCATTTCCTTACTTATATTTCTTTCCTCAGTCAGTGGTATACATTATCTGTCCTAGTTGAAGGAAGTTGATAACTGCATTATAGAAGTGAAAAAGCATCCCTCTAACTAGTTTTTATTGTATGCTAACGAATTGTTTGTGGGCTGCTGACTGGAGGACAAAAGGGACAGCAGTAAAATAGTACCATTATTCTCCACCCAGCCCTTCCCAAGGAAAGCACCCTCCTCACTGACTGAAAAGAAGGCACATGCTGGTAGTTAGTTAATTTTGTAACAAAAGTATTGATTTGGGAGGTTACAAAGGAAAATACATTGTATTTAACTGCAATCTAGTTAAAATAATTTTACGTATTCCAGTCAAAAAGGAGAGATACCATTGGAAAAGAAATGCAAAAATAACGTGTGGAGGTGAAAACCTGCAGACAATGGACATACTAGATGGCAAAAGAGTAAAATTCTGCCCCTGCATAAGCCTTGAAGTCTTATCTCAGTTCTCCATATTGTATTTTTGTATATTAGTGTATATTTTATATATGATTATACAATCATATATATATATTAAAGACAGTCAAACTGGAATTAAAAATGAAATTAACAGATTTCTTAGTGGCAAAGTGCAATCCAGACCCTGGTCCTCTTTTTTCTCTCCTGATAAAAAAGAATGCTTATCATACAAAGGAAATATAATCAGAACCATTGTTTTGAATATATTGTCTTTTTGGGCCTATCCATCCATTTGAAGAATATTCACTGTACGACAGACTAGAAAGCACTGTCAGAGCACCATTGGAGTTATCAGTGGTCCTCAACAGCTGGTACTGTGAAACAAGTGTACTTGTTCCAGCATCACATATTACAGGGATCGACATCAAAATGGATGAAATACAGCCTCATCCATTAGGAGACAAGACATGTTGTTGTTGTTCTTGACTTTAACCCAACAGCTGCTATTTCTAAAAATGCTCCTAGAGGGATGTCATTTGAAGGGCTGGAAAGCAGGACAGAATTAAAATCTAAATGGAGAAGCAATTCACTGCCAAATAACACAGTATCTGGAGCAATTAATATAAAACTTCTTTCAAATGTCACTTACATTTTTGCAGAGCTCCATAAAGATAGAACCTGACCTATTTTTCTTTTGTTTCAAGACTTGTTCCCTTTGACATTTTGTTGCTGTTGTAATTGCTGACTCTCTCACATTTCTTCCTGGCTCTGGCATTTGTTAGGGTGGCTTGTTTATGTTGTGTTTCTGCATCTTCGTTTCCTCTGCCCGAGAGGGATCTGGCAGTGCCTGCCATGAGTCTGAAATGACCAGGAGCATTACAGCACTCCTACTTTCCTGGAGATGGCAGGGTGTATGGATTAAGATGGATGGAAGGAAGCTTTCCTTCACCCAGGGGCAAATACTGCCTCCACCAACAGAGCAAGACAGAGGGCTTTTTGTTCCACTGTTTCCTCCACACTTGAATATCTCAAAACTGGAATGGTGTTCCTTGGCTTAGCAAGCACTGGGAATGTCCGTACACTATACACATGACAGAGCCTCAACCTGGAGAGAGAAGCAGTGATTCTCCTTCATCCTTCTTTGCCTTCAGAAGGCTGGTCCCCACAGTATGGTGGATCCTGAGGAGGAAAAGAAGTAAAGGTCAGCATTTCTACCTCTCTGGGAGGATGTGCTTTGCATACTTGATACTGGTACAGAAGCTGACATTGTCTGGCACAGTTCTCTGTGAGCTGAAAAACACAGAGGCACCACTGTTCACTCATTTGCTCTCTCCAGAAAATTATAATGCAGAAAATTAACAACAGAATAACAGAGATGGATCAGGCTCACTCTATCTGCAGCACCATGGCAATGGTCATATTAGTAGAAATGAAGTAAAGCTATCAAACAAAAATCAAAGAAAGATAAAATAAATCCTCCAAAATATCTTTTCAACACCCACTGTTCCATTACAGCCGCTGTGATAATACATTTTTCTGCCAGAAAGAGAAGCAGGGTGTCCATAAACACTTCTGAGTGCCTTCCTCAGTAGTGGAAAGATAAAACATTCCACCAGTCTCTTTAGTAAATTGTTCCAAATCTGAAGTATTCCTTCTTACCTCTGGAAACCTCCACCAGAATATATCTCTGACTCACAAGTGAGTCAGTTTCATGTCCAAGGATCTGTCAAAATGGGTTCTACCTTCCATTAAGTATTATCTCATTACCATGGAGAATAATGTGAGACTAATTTTATACACAGGAGAAAGTAGAAAATATTCACCAAGGCAAAATAACTAAAGAGGTATGTAACAGTTGACAGGACAATTAAACTTTGACTAGAACAAGAAGTTTGTTTTTTTTTTACTTAGAGCTCTTCATCTGAGAAGCAAACAAATTCAATACTAAGATTCAGAAAATCACTTCATTTGTACTCCTAAATTTTAACATCAATTAGGTTTTTGCCCTTCTTTACACAGCAGCTCTGGTTTCTAGTAGCAACTACATGAAGATTTGTAAAAACCATCAATAAAATATTTCACAAGGTTGGAAGTATATTTTTCATGTTGTTTAATGAAGGAACAGGTAAGAAGCCTTCCCTTGGGGTCCTATCTGTGACAAAAGCCAAGGATTCTGCCTTCAATGGACTGAATTGCCCAACAACTTATTTGAGATTAGAAAACGTAAGAGAAATCTGGGGTATTTGACAAAAAACCCACTAATCATTACTGTGAAGCTGAGAATGTTGGTGTTTTTTTTCCACCTATTGCAAAATAGTATCTCAAGCAAGGATTTCAAGAACAGTGAAGAACTAGTCGAACATTTTATTTATTGTAGGGTTTATTTATTTTAAGAGTTCATTATGATTAACAAAGTAAATGTTTGAATATGGTTACAGAGAACCCGCCACTGGGAACAGAGAATACCTGCTCATGTGATTTGCTAAGCCATTAATATACTGGCAATACAGAACCTTACCATGAACATCTTGAAATATATGTAGACACTATGGAAAGTTCAGTGGAGTAGTAAAGATATTGAGAACCTCTTTTGATGCTTTAAAGCATCACTCACAGCATTTATAGTACATTTTCTCCAATGCCTTGTATAGAGACAGCACTTTTGAGCATGTTAAGAGGTAATAATCAAGGCCAGAACTAAGCTTCTATAATGTTGTAAATATTTCAGAAACAAAACACAACAGACCAAACCAAACAAAACCTCTTTGTATCTCATCCTCTGGGAACCACACTGGAAACTTAAAAAACAATGCCAAAGAATGAAAATAAATATCTGCCTTATTCACAAGCCCCAGGCTGAATAGGAGCCCTGACACTAGAAGAGTTAACAAACCAGATCTGTTAAGGTAATTTTTAAAATATGGACTGAATATCCCAAATGTCTGCTACAGATTTTTGCAAGGTAAAATGGCCAAGATGAGTTAATTGCACTACAGTGATAGGGACAGCATGTAAATATTTGCTGATGTAGAAGGATATACCTGACAATTGGTTTTTCAGCACCCACATTACCAAACTGCATTTCAAGTAATTTTTCAGAGATTTGTTTACCTTACTAACCCACACTAGGAAAGAACAATTAAAAGGTTTTGGGTCCTTGCAAGTACATGCAAGTACAATGAAGGACAGAGGTGACCCCAAGATTTGTAGTTTTCTAGTGCCCCTTGCCACTGCATTCCTCAATTTAAAAACAGATTTTCAACACAGTCTTGGGAATTTAAGCAGAATTTCTTACAGAATTCTGGGGGCATACTACTTTGAGAATGGGAGCATACTATTTTGAAAACCTCATTCTGAAAGACTAAACAGGAAATAGCATTAAGGACTTTATCTAAGCTACGGTTTGGGCAGCACTAAAGACTTCTCTGTGATGGTGACAACATATATGTGAACACAGAACACTTAGAAGAAAAATATCTCCTGAGGTGCACAGACTGACAATGTTGCTGAAACTTTTGTTGATCCTTGGATGCAAATCAAACTTCAAAATCATGAAACAAGCCCCAGACTTAAATATTATGTCAGGCTGCTTCTTCTTGCAATTCAGACAGAATTATACTGCACAGAACACTTTCAGCTACTGTGTTGAACCTGAACATGATGAAACATGGTGCTTCAGTTTCTCCCTCCCTCTCCCAAAATGATTTCATGTTCTAATTGATCACAACTATGCATTTTCTCTTTTGTCCATCCTCCATTCTTCTATCACTGAATGTTAAGGAATTACTTCTTGTTACTTCTCCTAAACTGCTCTAATCAACTCCTCCACCTAATTTACCATGCAGAAAAATTAGGCATTTTATAGAAATATTAAACAATATTGGTTTTCTCTTGACTTTCAAGCCATTTTGAAAACAGGATTTCAACTTGTTTACAAATCTCTGAGAATAAGCTCCTGTGTAACTGGAATCATAAATAATACCATTTTCCCATCAGCAGCAAACTAACTGTACTATCACCTTCATGTGGGATGGTTTTTTATTGTTAGGGATAGGATATGCCTCACTCAAAAAAAGTCATAAACAGTCACTTGGTGACTTTACAATCTCCTTATGATACAGAGATGTTAATGTTGAAAGCTGGAATATGAACATGAGTGTTCTGTTAAAATTTTCATACAGCATGTGAGAATACCTGCAGACACAATTTTCCCACCTTTTTAAAAATTGTTCATAAGCATTTAAGTGCAGGTTAAAGGCAAAACTTTCTAATCCTTTTCATACCACAGAAGGCATGTTTCATTTGGAATGTCAAATGAAAACAAAGATTGCCAAAGAGCAGACTTTGAGTTCCCATGAGCTCTGCATATTGGTGAAATGTTTATAGCCAAAACAAAGGGACATCAGTTACGTGCTTTATTTAAAATGGCAGAAAGCTTTCCACTCTTCTTGTCCTTATTACTGTTCTTAGAAGTTGAGACCAAAGTCTTAAGACTTCTGCCTCTAATCAGAAGGAAAAAAGGTCTCAGATTTAATCTCATGTACAAACACTGAAGAAACTTGATTCAGGACAGGGCTTCTGGAACACTTTATTCCACTCTGGTAAAGGACAGTAAAAAAATAGATTGAAAATGGAAATGCTACACCCACGTTACATGTCTGGTGTAGCAGAAAAAGGGGTTGTAGGTATTCTTCATATACTGGATCCTGCACTAACCATATCACATATTCTATTATTCGTAATCACTACTACTACTACTTCATTATATTTAAACACTGGGATTTGTTAACTTGGAGAACTTTGAAACTGGTTGGCACTTATATGTACATATTTTTACTTAAATATAGTCTTAACCTAACATGACTTTCAGGATATGTATTCTTCAGTTCAATAGTCTGGACAGCAAATTGCAAAAAACACTCAGTAAAATTCCTGTGGCAATAGTAGAAACCTGGCAAATAATCTTGCATAATTATCTGCTGCTCTTTTGTTAATGACTTGAAAAGTTCTGGACCACAGGTTTCAGTCTGAAATACTAGCTCTAGGGACTACGCTGCCAGCACCAGGTATTATTTGTTTTGTTACCTGGATCCCTAAAAGCTATCATAATGCAAATTAGAGTATTTAAAAAAAAAACCAAACTCACCAAAACAAAAAGATCTCCCCCACACCCCCCAAACCAAACGTAAGTAAAGTTCATTTGGTTTTGAGTTTTCCTATGTAATTCAGATATTTCCACAGCTCAAAACTTACGATTTGAATCTTGGATAAATCAAGAAATGGCAAACACAGTACTTCCAGTTGGTAATTCCAATATGGCCATGATCATTAATGAAAGAAAGCCATAAGTAAATGGCAGATCTAAGTATGCCAGAATGTGCTATAGAATTTAATTTAAACTTTTGAAAATGTCATTTAGTTTAGCAAACAGTGAAGAAAGGTTAGGGACTATAAATAACAGAATTTTTGAGTATTTCAGCTGAACAAAAAAATTGAAACAAAATATGATTGATTTGTGTCAACATAAAATATTTTGTTGACTCAAGATAAAATGTTTTGTTCAATTTTTGGAAATTCTTCATTTGACCATTTTAAATTCTTCATTTTCAAGTCACTATATGAGATCACAATTTTGAGATCCCAATCACATCAAAACAAAAGTAAAAATTAAATACTCAATTAAAAAAAAATTACAGTTTTGTTGGAAACCAGGACACCCCTCTGGGTGCCTTGGATGACACGTGCCCCTGGCAGGGGGCTGGGGAGTCCTGGCAGGAAGCCAAAGACACTTGGGATTTCGATCCTAACCCATGGAGCAAATTAACAACCTTGTATGAATAATCACAAGTCACAGAAGTTTAAGTAGAGTAATAATGAATTAATCACCAGGTGAAAAGTGGCGTTTTGGGGATTTTGCTATAGGGGGTCTAGGAGGCAAGATGGAGGGATCTGGGTGTTGTCCTATTCTTCTTCCTTCTTCTTCCTAGCCTCCATCTTCTTGGTATGTTGGCACATTTGGATTGGTTTAAAATAGAAGAAAACAGTCTAACATAGGTGATAGGTATTGGAAAATAATGATAAATAAAGTACACATAATTCATAGAATACAATGTAGACACCAGCCCAGGGGTGAGCAGTGTGCCTCGGACGGACCTGCTAGACTGAGCTCTGCGGGTTGGGAAAAGAATGTTTTAGATAAGAGACAATAAACAATCGTGTGAACCAGAGCTGAAAAATTCCGACCACCGGGTTGGGAAAAAGGGACTCTCGGGGTCATCCTGAAAGCAGGAAACCCGGGACAGTTTTGTTAAAGCAACCTCAGCATGCCAGGATGATTATTTGATGGAAGCCCATGAATGCTTTGGGCTATCCTGCCCCTGAATTCATACTGAACCTCATTCTTGCATGGGGTTGTCTGATGCCTGGAGATGTCCCTGGTGTCTGTCTGGCTGTCCTGCTGTCTGGATGAGGCAGTGGTCTGGTCCTGTTTTCCAAGTCCTGCTCACAACTCCAGAGACAGATTCCTGGCACCCACCACCCCCTTGCACTGACATATTCTAATTCTCCTCTTCCAGGTTTCTATGCTTTGGAAAAACATATTGTTGACTTCCCCATGAATAGAGGAATTGCTTCTGCCTTTTGAAGCAGCTTGGGTGATTTATATCTGATAAGACCATAATAATAAAAAAAAATTATTTCTAGACTCAGGCCTAGAAATTATGGAGCTCAGCATTATATTCTTAGTGCATAAGACTCAAGTACTCAAGTTTTCCACTTCGTAAAGTGTAACTAAATCTCATTTAGATGTTCACCCTACCCAATGAATTTTATAGAGTTTTATGAAATAATTGCAGAGGGCACTGAGCAACTTGACTAAAAACTGGAACGAGGGGTCAGCAATACCAGTGATCCAGAGGTATATGTTTACTGTAGAAAGGACAGAGCTTTGTGAAAAATCCCTTAAAAAATATATGAATTAGATATTTTGTCTCTTCCCTGTGGATGTGTCTTCCCCTCCCTGGATGCACTTCAGTATATTATTCTCAGTGGCCACAGTAAGGCCATGATCAGTTCCCTGTGGCTCCCTCATCACATGCTATTGCCAGCAGAGCCCTTGGTCCTGAGTCCGGTACAGTGACATCCAGCTCACCGCAAAGCTATCCTCACACTTGAGATTTTCTTTTTATTTAGCCCTTGAACTTACAGCTGGTCAGCATTGAAACACTGTGTGGGGCACTCAGCAGCGCCAGGAGTACATCTCTGCTCCTCTCTAGTGGTGAAAACGAGAGGGTTCCTCCTAAGTTAGTTCAAGCAATGTGTGACTTACAAAGACTTACCAGGACAAATGCATTTATCCTGGTGGCGAGACTGACAAAGTAGATGAGAAAGTCCATTAGGCTTATCACTGGACCAGTTTAAAATCTGGACCTTGATACCACATTAAATTATATATTCAAAAAAGGGGCTCGCATTTGTCAGTTTCAAAAGCAGATTTTAACATGTTCCACAGAGAACCCAAAGAAAGGATGTAAGAACAGGTCATGCCTCCTCTAATGAGCCTCACCCAAACCTAAACAAAACCAGGGGTGAAATACCTCTTTCCTTAGAAATTTGATGAAAAACATTGTATCCAAAGGCACGCTTCATTGGACATTACATGCTTTATGGAATCTTTTGGCAGTTGATGTGCAGAAATGTCTAGATAGCCTTATTGTGACCCAAAAGGGCGCAGTTCTCTACAACACATTCCTTAACAAAGAAGCTACTACCTATTAGACATGTGGGTATCATATTAATATTTACAATATTTGTTGGTCTTAAATAATACCTTTCCTCTTGGAGAGAGAAAACCTCTCTCCAAGAGGTTTCTGACTACAGGATATCTCTTCTTCTGAGTAGGTTTCTTTGTCATATTTTTAATCTATTTTTATATATTTTTGGGCTACTGAGAAAAAGCCTCCAAAAACAGGTGGCAAGAGTATGACCTATCTGTATCTAGCAGCAAACAAAGGCACATTCTTTTCAGGATAACATCGTTTGGACTACAGTTATCAGTTTTGCCCAGTATTGGTTCAGTGATGCAATTTAATTACTGAAAAACCTGCAATGGTCAGAGATACTTCCTTAAGGTTTCAAATAAGCATTTCTTTACACGACAAAAAATGAGAGAAATTTATGCATGGTAATTCTACAATTTATCCTTGAGACAGCTAAATACAGCCAGAGGTCAAATACTGAAGTATGATTCTACCTGGCTTAATTTATTGAATTGGTACTGCCAATAGTGCATTGCTTCTCTTTAGATAATATCCACTGAAAAGTCATTTTGCTAAACATATTTTGTATTTTTATACTTATGTATGGAAACACTTTTTTTCCCCACACTTGATTAGGGAAACAACATTTCCTTTCCTGGCACCATGTAAGCACATTGGGAAGACTTTATTAGGAGGGATTGGAAAGGATATATTAGTTGAATATTTTAGAATCAAACAGCAGTTTATTAATTGAATTCCCTACATTCATATTCTAGTCACTCATCTGGGATTTCTTACCACTGTTTTACTTTAGAATTAAATGAATAGGACCTCAGCCATTGTTGATTTTGGATACCTGCAGGAAACTAGAGAATATTTATTTAACAAGAATAAATAAATAAACAAACAATATAAACAAAATCGTAACAACCAAAATCCCAAAGAAGAACACTAAAATAACTAAATAACTTGAAAATATGTACGATACAAATACATATGAGAAATGCTGCAGTCTGTTATAGATAATTAAATTGCGTCCACAAAAAAAAAAAAAAAATGTCATTAATTCCATAAATAAAACACACCAGATTTAGGAAATATTTTGCAGATAGCTCACAACAGATGAAACTGCCATGTACAGCTGTGCCATCAACCTCTGTCCACTGATGTGAGCTCAGGCTCAGCTGATTGCCACTGCAGCACCAGGTGACTCCAGGGAAAGCTATGGGAGACCTGATGGTGAGTGAAATAACACTTGACAGCTCTAAAAGTCATGAGTTTTCTGCTCCTTTTGTCAGTCAATTGTTAAAAAGACACAAGATTTTCCACTACAACAAACTTAACTTGCCTTCACAGAAAGCAGCTATAGCCAATGTTTTCTAGTTTTAAATATCAGCACAAAATTAATTACTAACTAATTGCACTGGGTAATAATGCTAAGAAAATGAAAAAAAGGAGTAGTCTCCAAAGTCTTTTCACAGGATACATAGCCATGCAGGTGTTAAAGGCTCCTGAATTTGCATACATCAATTTCAGTTATGTTGTAATACATCAATTTCAGTTATGTTGTAATACTCCAATGTGACCCTTTCCATTTTCCTCCAAATTCCTTTGTCAGAGGAATAATTCAGTGCAGTATACACTGAAAACAGGCAGAGCTCTTACTCAGTTTCATTACGTGGTCATTGTAGGTCCCTTCCAACTTAAAATTATTCTATTCTATAAATAATTGCACAAATAGTGTAAGAATCTGATTGCCATTGAGTCTTCCATAAGATACAGTAAGCAGCACGTCAGTATGTTACTTAGGGAGAACCCCTCTCTTCTCATGTTCACATACAGTTATTTTATTCCTTCCAACTTGACCACAAGTACCTGAAAATGATAATCACATGGTTTATCAGACATGTTATCATGGGTTTCATGTCATTCTTAGAAGACAACAGAGATTTTGTCAGCTTTCTTGACTTTGTTGATTATTCCTGTTATTAACTCCTCCATTTTTATTGGGAAGTCGATCTGCAGGAGATGAAAATGTGTAGGTGTGGGGGTTAGTAGTAAATATAACAGAGAGAGACCTGAAAATCATTCATGTCACATAATCTGAAAAAACTCAGATTAAGATAATCAAGGGTTTTTTTTGTTTGTTTGTTTTTGCTTTTTTTTTTTTTTTTTGTTTTTTTGTTTTTTTTTTTTTTTTTGTGTGGTTTTCTTTTGGTTTTTTTTTTTTTTTTTTTTTTTGTGTGTGTTTTTTTTTGTTTTTTTTTTTTTGTGGGTGTGTTTTTTTTGGGTTTTTTGTTTTTGTTTTTTTTTTTTTTAAACAATGTATGCATGAGATTCAGTATTTCACTAAAGCCCCCTCATATACACTGTCTGCTGCTGGGTAGAGTGCATGTTCTTGCCATACACACCATACCCTTTTATTCTCCCTTACCACAGGAGGATGGATAAACATCAGCAGTCTCTCATTTTAATTTAGAGCTTCTGATGGATGCAACCTGCAGTGAAATGCTGCAGCATTAACTATGCCTGAATTAGAGCCACACATCTCACAGCATGATGTGCTCACATTTAAAAATGAGCCCGCAGCCTAGAGTTTTCACCTTTCTCATATTTGAAAGGAGCCTAAAACAAATCTCAAAGACAGACACACTAAATGCTGTATCCACTTCAAGTGGGCAAACTAAGTGTAAAGCTAGATGCGTATTTCAAAAAAATGAAATGAGTGTGGCTGATCACTTCTCCTTTCAGCCCAGAGAACTTATAAGAGACTTCCTTGACTGGTGTTATGTTGCACTTCATTCTTGGTTGGTCCAGTGATGCATAGTTGGCTTTTCTCAGCATTCATTGTTACATTCGTCCCCAAGGGGCCAAGAGACTACTGAGAATTTTTTTTTTAAATGCATGCATCATCTTTTGCAATAAAACAGCAGGCGTGAAAGTCTGATTCCAATGAAAGTGAAGTCTGTCTTCTAGCTGATTTCTGCATGGCCAGATTTGTACAGTGTTAACAAGCCTCAGAGGCTGGTCCCTGAACAAATCCACAAATTTACAAGAGGAAACATCTTTGACACAGTATCTGCCACAGGAGTACTACATTGCCAATTTTGCCTCCTACCCTAAAAAAAAAAAAAAAAAAAAACCAAACAAACAACAAAAAAAAAAAAACCAGGAAAATTGCTAATTTAAATTCTCAAATACACAAATCCTAACTGAGAGTGGGTGCTGAAGACTGTAAGAAGTCCATAATGCATGGAGCAATCGTCCATTGCAGAAATGTCAGACTTCAAAGGGCTTCCACCAACACTTTTCAATTGACAGAAAAAAGGAAACAAGATTATTTTAAGGTATTGGTATGGGTGCCATAAGGAAGAAAAATCTTAGGAAATATTTTGGAAGATTCTGGGGATGTATAGCTCTTACTGTTCCATGTTTTAAGGGTATTGTGAGAATGTACAGAGCATTTAGGGGAGTTTTGGAGGAAAGATTAAAGTTCAAGGAAGAAAAGAATAGGGATGGAACAGCAAGGACCATCACTAAGACACAAAATGGAGGTAAAAAGTAACTAATCACTCAAGGCCTTCACCTGATCACCAAAACTTTTCCAAAAGTTCTTATCTTTTTACCTTTTCTTTTGTATTATTTTATGTGTGCATCTCCTGTATATGTGTATGTGCAGGCGTGATCAGCTAGTGAACTTGGAACTGGAGTAGTGTGTTGGTAGGGCTGAGAGATGGTTATGGGCTAAATGCTGTTCTTGGGGCAAACTGCCACAGAAACCAGGAACCTGGAACCCAGGCAGTGGCGATACCACAGATCTGAGAACCAGCCACTGAAGACAACCATGTGAACTTGTGTGTATCCCAGAGATCCAGTGAATTTTGGGTCTTATTTGCTGGTGAGAACAAGGTCAGGCTGTGGTTACATGAGATCTGTTTATGTTTATGTGGGTGCCTGTAAAGGCACTGTTCTCCTGTCTGTGCTGATCTGTGACCATCTCTGTCTGTGCAGGGCCTTTGCAGTAAGCTTCACCACGTGAAAATGGTGAGAGAAGTAGCATCATTTTTAGGTGACTAGGAAGAGACCAATTTCTATGTTGTCACGTCACTGGAGTTTAGAAACAATTAGGTCCAGAGCTGCCCTTGAAATGTCCTAAATTGATAGCCCTGCAGGATTTGGGAAGTCCTTCCAAGGTACACAATGGTATGTATGTTGCCAAGCACTACACAGTCTTCTGAGAAGTGCTTGATCGTTGATCATCCAAGTATTTGAGATCTAGAACCCAGTAAAACTTGATGGATTTGGATATGTTTCTTTTCCATAACACATATGATGAATGAATATAATAAATATCCCACTGAATAAAGGGTTTCTAAATCCTTTTCTTCTGAGTAGTCTTTCAGTGATAGGAGACCAACAGACTTAGACCTGAAGAACATAATAGATATATAGCCAGAGAGAGAGAGAGAGAGAGAGAGAGAGAGAGAGAGAGAGAGAAAGTTGCTCCAGCCCATTCTTTACCTTCCCAATTCCCACGGTACCTCTGCCCCTCAGAGAGAAACTCCCAGATAAGGAAAACACAACCAGATGCCCTCCTCCTCTGAGCTTGGCCACTTCTTTTGCTTTTCTTAAGTATCCAGTCATTGGTGTTACCAAGAAGCTTACAGGAAAAAATTCTATAAGTAAAAAGGAACAAAAGGAAAGAAACCTAACTCCCAACAATCTGGAATAATAATAATAATTAAAAAAATAGGTAAAAATACAGTCTTTTTTGCTTCATAAGAAAGAGCAACATAAAACAGGGATATGGAGATCCAGGAAACAATGGGGAACAGAATATTCTCTGCAAAAAAAGTGATATCTGTTTTCCTTCAGAAGCAAGTAAATGAGCAAAGGAAACAGAGGTCCAGTAGGACTAGCCATGAATCAGTTTTTTGCTTTAAAGGGAAATGCACTGAACATGGATGTGTTTCTTTGTTTCTACTGGACTTAACACAAATAAGCAGGGAGGAAATTTTGAGAGAGGATGCAAATCCTCTCAAATCGCTCTCAATTGTTAAAGGCAAAGCTGGGAGAGGACTGTTTCAAAGTTGAAAAACATTTCCTTGCCTTGTGCCTCTTCAGGGATTACCCTGATACTGCCTTGGAGCTCCTAGAGCCAACACTAATGAGCTGTGGAAGGGCAGCAAGGCTCTTCGAATTGTGTCCTGAATGAAAAAGTAGAGCTGTAATTTTCAGTTTACCCTTCCTCTAGATTTCCTATCAGCTGCTTGCATTATCATGCTTATTTAAGTCTCAGGTAATAGAATGGAACTTTAGTAATACTATGTAATTCCACTCTTTACAGTACTGTGCCCACAGATGATGGCAGGCATTGCTACTACATTGCACAGAAAAAATGATATTGTGTTCCAGAGCCCAGTGTAACAGGGACGTAAATGATTTTACCAGAGTACTTTGTAGAAATTCACATGATACATAAATATTAAAAAAAAAAAACCCAGAATTTTCAGGTCACCCTAGAAAAGTACCAATAAAACACTGATTTAATCAGATCTGCTCAAGGTATGGCACTGATAGTAAAGGATTATTGGTCTGTATTCAAAATATGACTATTAATCTTTTTTTAAACAATTTATCTTATCTAAGATTATATCGTTTCTGTGTCAGATACTCTTCTGGTTAAATGGAGCAAAACCCCAATGTTATTCATACATCAAGTAGTGCAGGGATAGGATAAATTTACGCAAATAACATTCAGCCCACGCAATTTATTAAAGTCCAGAAATTTGTTCTTTTCCTGTTTCTCTTACAGTAATCTAACCACACTGTGTGGGAGGCTGAGCTGGAAAACTGCAGTTGGCAGGGGAAGAACTTGTACATATCACATTTGGAAAAAGAATGTCCAAATCCCATGCCTTTGCTCAATAAAATCTCCTAACAATAAAAAGTTTTACAGAATCTTAATTCCTTGAAAAGAAAGTTTTAAAATATATTGTCTTCAGGATAGCATTTATAGTTTAGTAAGGCACTTCCCTTACTTTATTTTGTGATTATTGACAAGCCCAAAACAATAAAAAAATAAAAATACAATTTTTTAATTTACCATTGCCAATAATGACATAATGCCCTAAAATTGGTTTAAAAAATAAAGATAAATTTTTCTTAGAAGATTCTTTTAAATATCATTTCCAAAATTTTAAATATAATTTCCAAAAGCCCATTTCTGAAAAAATATATTTTCATGAGTCTGGCAAATATTACGTGTTAGATAAAATTGAAAAAGAAAACAGGGAGCATTGATTTTTAGTTCTACTTCAAACTAGGTGTCACTCCTTATAGCAAAAAGACAATTTATATTTACTGGATTTGAGTTATACTTATAATATATTCATGTAGGCCTATTTTTGCTTTATACCTGAAAGTATATTGGAAACTTTCTAGAGTGACACAAAGTAGCAATTTATCCTGACAGATATGACCTTATCAAGACTGTAAGGATCATACTTTTCATTTGCATGTTCTACAGAACAGAAGATCTTTTATGGTAGGTTGCAGAATCTGTTTATGAATGCAAAGCTTTCCTGATGGATGTATGAGATTATAGAAGTTAAAAAAAAAATTAGAAAAACAACCATTTGAATACTGAATTTGGAAAGTTTAATTGCAAGGTGGCCCACATGAATATGTATCAGAGGTAGCAACTACACAGTATAACTCCACCTTTAACAAATATAATCCATCTAAAAGCTAAATAGTGTCCTAATTTTGCTCATTTACTTGTGGTATATTTTGAGCACAGATGTGATGTGCATTCTAAAAATCAATTTTAAATTGATCAGTTTTTAACATTTCTACCTCAAATATGGTTGCCTTATGACAGATTTACAAAACTATGTAAATGACATAATACCTAAGTTCAGAAACTTTAATTGCTTTTTTCCTGCTCCAGAATGAACAGCTTTCAGGAGAGTGTATGCCTTGAAAGTCTGTCACTGATCTAATCAAAGTTGTGCTCCTGGGAAGCGCTCATAGTCAAAAGAACTAACGGTGGCTGTGCATTATGTTTTGGTCTGGTGACCCTTTTTGTTCCTCATGAGGTGTAGCCCTTGTAAGGAGAGGTATCCAGGAGAACTGTCTAATGCCCAAGACACACCTTCTCCAAGGTCAAGAATGATGTGTCTCAGTAAGCTGGAAATGAAGTAAACATGACATAAACAGGTTCTGACTAGCTCAAATTTAAAAGTGGAGTGTATACAAGGTGTCAGCAGGGCAGGTGACCCACGAGGACTATGGAGACATTGATTGTGCTGGAATGGATTTAGAAAAGCCCAGGCCTACGTGGAGTTGAATTTGACAAGGGATGTCAAAGGCAACAAGGATAATTTCTATAAAGAGTAGAAGGATGAGTAAGTAAAATGGGGTACCTCTGCTGAATGGGCAAGAATTATAGTGAGAAAAGACATGGAAAAGACTAATATGTTCATTGCCTGTTTCCCTTCAGTCTTTTCCAGTAATACCTGAACCAGTAATACCAGTCCTCAGAAATCCCAGGTGCTGGGACTGCTGAGGAAGACTGCACCAAGGAAGAGGTGCCTCATTTAACCCGGTAATGGAGAACCAGGTTAAGTGAGCTGGACCTAAGTCCACGGACCTGAGTCCATGGATCTGGAGAGCTGCACCCAGAGGTGCTTAAGGGGCATGCTGAAGGCTCTGTGAGGCT
The DNA here is from genome assembly GCF_017590135.1 of Pyrgilauda ruficollis. Taxonomy (NCBI): domain Eukaryota; kingdom Metazoa; phylum Chordata; class Aves; order Passeriformes; family Passeridae; genus Pyrgilauda; species Pyrgilauda ruficollis. The sequence continues at coordinate 1,833,225 of NW_024529377.1, forward strand.
GCTGCTGATTATTTCTGAAAGGCCATAGTGACTGGAAGGGTTCCTGAATACAGGGAGAAGCCCAGTGTCAGTTTTATATTCAATTGAATAAAAAAGAGAAAAAAGGAGTACATGGGGATCCATAAGTCAGTAAACCTCACAACAGGGAACCCAGGGACGGAGAAGAGAAGATTTAGAAGGATCTTGTGCATAAATATATGATGCAGGGGAGTAAAGATAGAACCAAAAACTTCACTGTGATACTCAGTGGAAGGATGAAATTCCACTTAAGGACAACCTCCTCTTTTGTTACTGTAAGAGCGGCCAGGCAGTGGAGTGGGTTGTAGAGAGGTTGGGGAGTCTCCATCCCTGAAATTATTAAAATACCAAATCTTGTCTAGCTGGCCCTGCTCTGAGCAGGTTTGAGAAGACAGTATCCAGATCTGCCTGGTAACGTCTAACAATTCTGTGATTGCGTGACTTTGCTAATCTTGCTTTTGGCAGAGGTCTGAAGATTGCCATCATTGCAGTATACACTGCTATAGGAATTTCTGGGATGTAGACTTCCTGAGTCATGAGGAAGCAGTGACACTAGCCAAAGTGTTGCTTCTTCAAAGTCTACATCTTCCTGCCTTGCAATCCTTAAACGGAATTTAACCACCATTATTCACAAATGAGGCTACAAGATCTGAGGTTTCACCCCTCCTGTAAAGACACATTTTGCTCCTGGCTAACAGGAGAGTTTACGAAAAAAATGCCCTAAACAAAGAAACTAACAAATAATATTTCACCTTTCTTTAAAAATATGTGCGTTTGAGACAAAGAAGGTTTTAAGTCACAGCTTTTTAGTACTGTAAAAGTTTTAATTTAAAGTACCAGCTTAAACAAATCTGATTTAAGGATTATTTTTGCTGTCAAAGGTGATTGCCTTTTTTCTCCTCTGTCAAAACTCTTTTTCATGCAATAGGGAAGAGAAAGACTTCATAGCAAATAATTTTTCCAATTTTATAACTGTTGGGTTTTCTTTTTGGGCATTTTTTGTTTGGTTTGGTTTGGTTTTGCTTTTTGGTGCTGTTGTTGTTTCTTCCAGGTTTTTTGTCTCCTTTCTTTTTTATTGCTATTGGCATTGGCCTGCAGAGGGAAAGATAAATACGGTACAGAACTGTGAGGATTTTGTAGTTTATTTGTCCAACCTTTATTTCCAAAGAGAAGTAGATAATATACAATAATAGTCATGGGTTTGTTTTCTCTCAAATAAGGCTTCTCCACTGTCCTACAGGATAGTTCTGATTAATAGGTGAAAGAAGGACGCAAGCTGCATCACAGTTACAACTGATGCAGGAAATATTATGCTGTGATTTTTTCCATGTCGACTCTTCCCCAGATCTTTCACTGAGTCCAGCCTGGGGGAAAAAAAATTTAAAAGAATGAAAGTTAGCCTTCATGGTAAGTGTCTGGTCATCCTTTCTGCATTTATTTTTTCCCCTAAGAAAGCCAAAGCACAAAACCGAGCTTGGTAACCTTTTGTGCTTTCTGTCCTCCCATAGCTCCATCACCTAGTCCTTGGCAAGAGCTGGTAGAGCCCAGATGAGAAATAATTGAGTTAATTGAGATTTCCCTAAGAGAAGCCCCATGTGTGTGACCTTTGCACTCTTCACCCATGTATTATTCTCTGCAACTAGGGAAAAAGTTACTGCACCACCTACAAAAGAAAAAAGCAAAACTATGTGATATAACCACTCCCAAATTCCTTACTGTAATATACCACTGATCTCTCTTCCAAATAAAAATTTAGTCTCTCTGATTTTTGCTGACAAGCTCACCTTCCTCCTCCTGCATAGCACAAACAGGCTGTCACCAGCAAATTAACCCACCTGAGCTTGAACCATCAGTGATGTTGACATATTTTAAATTAGCTGTGCCATACCCTGCTTCCAGACTCCAATATCTACAGCTTTGAAAAGCTAATCTGCTCCAAATCAATAAAATCTATGTTTAAGCTACAGCTTCTATTTTATTTCCTGGTGATTATTCTCTTATTTGTAAGTAAAAGAGTGGCATTTTCATGGTTGTATTTGTATGCAAATACCTGTGACCAAGGAAGAAAATTATTAATCCATATTTAGATAAAACACACCTGAGTTCCTGAAAGCATAGTAATTATAGCAGCAGTAGCAAAGCTATTCTTCCTTTCAGAGACTAAATACTATTGGATTTTCACATTTAGGTGTACTCACAAGGTAAATAATCAAATTCTCCTTATGTAGAGTTGTTTGCCAGCTGGGGGAAATTAAACATTTCCTGCTGTTAAACTTCTGGACATGTGTCCTCAGCAATGTCTATGTGGTGATCCCAAGAAAATTAATTCACCAGGCTGCAAAAATCTGAGCTTTTACAGGGACAGAAAAATGTCATTAGGGGTAGTATCCTCACTTGGATTGCCTGTCACTACCCTAGCTGTGTGTTTACAACTTAAATTATGCTTGGAATCACCCAGGCTACACCAGCTATTTAATGAAGAGGTCTGGTTTTCTGGAGCTCACTTTCAAAATGTTTGATTTCTTTCCTCTCAGTTTCATGACCCGATTTCTCCTGCATGGAAGGAGATGAGATTTTAGCATTTTGTTTCAAGGTCAAAGCAGATTTCTGTGACACACAGTACAGTAGTGGGACCAACACATATCCTTTGCATCTCCCAGAGGGAACAGGGCTGAGATAAGAAAACTTGCTACCAAATAAAAGCCTTGCAGACAAAAAATCTGAGACTATGCCAGCATTCTGGTTACTCTTCAATCCCGTGTGTTCCCAAGTCATAGGCAATACCTGAATTACACCAAAACAGCATAATGCACATACAAGAGATCCTGAGAAGACGTAGCAGTACACTTGTAAATTGCCCAGTGAAGTTTTGACAAATTCACTCCTGGAAAGGAATAACATGTTTTTTTGACTTGTTGGCTTGCAGCTGTTGAAGGTACTTATTATTGAGTGGTGCAGAAAGCCTGCTGAGCAATCAGAGATTGAATTCACTTCCTTAGCCACAGTAGTTGTTCTTTCACTCTACAGTTCAGTACAATTCATGCTACACAGACTCTGCTCTCTTTATAAAAATGCTATCTTATAGTATTAAACATGAACAATAACAACAACAAAACCAAGAGAAAGTGAATGTAAAACTCAACAGTAGAGAGAAATTTTTTATATGCCAAATCTGGTGAACCATTTCCATGAAAGAATACTGAACCTGTAATTAAATTATTAACCTGATACCCAGGACACTACATTTGCTAGTTTCCAATAAAATAGTCTCTATCTGATATATACTTACTTGTTTTTCTGCTAGTGAAATCATAATGCTTCAGTGACAGTGGATGGAGGTATAAAGATATGTGTACTAGAGATTATTAGATGATCCAGATGTAACAATGATGGGAGTTATATAGCCCAGATATATGATTTTTAGATGACCTGTATTTCTGACGACAGTATCACACAAATTTGAATATATTATTTTATACTTTGTCTAATAATTATGAGGAGGAAATCCTCATAATGGGTGGGCATGCACTAAAGGAAGCAAGGAGAAATATAAAAATATTATGTTAACTTTGGAAGATATAATGACTGAGCTATGATCTTTGCAAAAACCACACAAAGACTGTCTAGTTTTCAAACTGTACATGTTTTTCCTGTTAACCAATAGATTATCACACTAGAGAAAGAGAGTGTGATAGCCACAGTGAAAAACAGCATAGTGAAGGGTACAGTGATGGCCTAAAACTATGGTGTATTACCAAAGTGTTTACTAAAAATTATTTTTAGCACATTAAGAAATAATTTGGAATAGGAAAATGCTGTAATCTAATTTTTGCCCTTTCATTCTTACAAAAAAGTATATAAACTGCAACAGTACACTAACAGATAGGAAATATGCATCACTTACACTGTGTCTGTGACAAAGGGAATATATTTACTATACCATATTTTTTTGATACAAAGGCTTCATAAAGAACCTTCACTCTATGTAATTATGACAATTAGGTGGCTAGAAAGAATATTTCTACAAGCTTAAAATAACTCAGATGAAAATTTAACTAGATCAACAGTGAAACTGCAAAAAAAATTCTCTTTCCCTTCTCACTGTGCTTTTGCAGGGCAAGTTCTTCTTAGCAGACTCATTTCCACATAACTGGTTGAATTTCTGGACTACAAGAGACATTGCCCACTTGCACAGCTCCTTCCATCATGTCTCAGGCACAGCTCTCTAAATTTCAGCAGCTGTCCCCTGTCTTCTCCATCCATTATAGATGGTAACACTTATGCCTCCCTCCCTCCCATTTTCCCTCCCACTTTCCCTCCCATTTTCTCCTCTGAGAAGGCTTAACGGAAGGACTATTCAGTCTTGCAAAGCACAGTCAATCTGACCTCCTCTTCCTGAAGAGAAAAAGCAGAAAAAGAATAGAGAAGAAAACAGATCCTCTTCATCACAGACTGCTAGCTATGTACAAAACTGGTCTTGTGGTCACATTTTCCTCTAAACTGACTTTCCATGTCAGGCATCAAGGAGGGCCACAGAGCACTTATGGTGATGTTCTTAAGGCAGTAGACAGAAATCAAAATAGTAAACTAAGTTTCTTACAAGATTTTAAGAGAAGGCAAGAAGGAAACGGAGTAGAAAATACATCTTCAATAAATGAACTTACATTTGTGTGCCGAAAACACATTACTTACTGTATTTCAGAAAAGGCACATATGTTGGATTCTGCAAGAGTTTGGTGCTGGTTATTAGCCTCTTCTGGTGTCCATTTGGTCCAGGATTTTACTGTTGCTACTTTCCCAAAGGAAGCAGAATGAAATAAATAAATACAAATATTCTAGTTCTTCCAAATGAAGAAATAAAACAGAACACTGCATGCAAATATGAATAAAACTTGTCATGGGGGCAGTGGGAAAACCAGGTTGCATAATTTATGTAGTTTTTAAGTACTGTGTGTTGTAATGCTGAAACAAATGTATGATTGCAAAAAGCAAAGTAACAACTAAAAACCTGGGTCCTAATCTCAATGATTTTCCAACTGAAATACATAAGACAGAAAAAGGGTCCTATCCCAAAAGTAGTGAATGACTTGTTTACAAATTATTTTGTTAATAAAATTTCGTCTCTGTTTGAATCCAAACTTCTCCATTTTAGTTTATTAGCATGAGATTGACACAAATAGCAAATAAATTTACATCATCTGCTTTTAAGGTACAGCAAGCCAAATCACTGCCAGAATAAACTTTTAGAGGCAAACTTCTAAATTCTGACGTACTATGTCCAAGCAGCTAAAGGAAAAAATAAAGTACCTAGCCGTACCATGTAGTTCTGCAATTTCTGTTTCTGTGAACACCTTCATAAATAGATTTTTAATTTTCATAGCTGTGTTGGTAGATGCAAGATTTGTTAATGAAAAATTCTACATTTTGACCCAGGTGTCTGCTTTTTTATACTGGCATTCCACAATTCTCTTTCAACAATCACTTTAGTTGAGCAATATAAACTATAAACAACTAAAAAGGAATTCCATGGTATTCCATTCCTGTCACAAATTCTGTCTTGAAAGAACAAAATCTCACTCCTATTATTGAATATTTCTCAAGTTTTAATGTCTGTCAAGCCATGCTGCATCATTCCTTCTTTTAAAGATTGCAGCTACCTTGTAAAAAGCCATGCTCCGATCAACATGTTGAAACTTGTGTTTCTTAACAGTGTTGACCAGCAGTAGCTGACCACCACAGCCCATGTCTCTGGCAGTGGTCTGAGGACCAGCTCTTCTCTAACACCTAAGGGCTTATTTAGCACAGAAATTTCCAAAATGCCTTAGATTTTGGATCATTGCTTTCAATTTCTGATTGCTAATTTCTATTTGTCCAGACATCAGCTTCTTTCTCAGCTTGCTGAATATTTGTCTCATGCCTCAGTCCAGATTCAGCCCACTGCTGTGGATTCTGAGCTACACACCTCCTGCCTGGCTGCTGATCAAACTGCCGTCTTTCTTTTTAGAAGAACAACTGGATTTAGATGGATTTGTCCAAACTAAGGTCCTGACAGCTACTAGGAACCACAACTATCAGGTTAAAAATGATCATTTTCCCAGGGAAAGAGAACATGATGAAAAAAATTTGGTTGGTTTGTAAATCACGTGTGCAGGTAGAGATGATCTTTAGCAGTATCTTATTCAGCTCTGTTCCAGGTGTCTTTTTTGCTGGTTTCTGTGATATTTAAGATATGCTTCTAAGCTGTGGAGAACACAGGCTGAGTGACACTGCCCTTCTGGTGAGGCAAGGACAGCCTGTGACAGCAGGTACTTCCTGATTCCTGTACTGAAAGCCCAAGGATTGCCAGGGTACTTGACACTAATCCAGATAAATTGTAGTAACAAGCTGTTTTCAGTCCTCTCGTCCTTGCTCACAGTTGTGTACATTACTTGTCCTGATGACTGACACATATCCCCCATGCAATGTGCAGAACCAAGGACAAGGCAGAGAGGATGTGGCGCCTTTAGGCTGACATGCCACACTGTAGATGGATGTGAGGTGTGACTACAAGGCTCTTGAAACAAATACGTGGGATTAAGAAAGGAACAGATATGATGTGACAGCATTTCTGTCAAGAGAGTGGATAAAAAGGCTGGGGCTTTCCCGCATGAGTACGCACTGATTGTTGCTGGAGGCTTCAGGAGTTATGACCAAACTGAAGTTTTATCAGATTATATTAGCCAGTTGCATTCAACATTTGACCAAAGAAAAAGCAAAGATCTCCTTGAAACTGGACCAACAATCTGGTATAAATTGTCATCTTTTACCACATAATGAAGATCCGTAAAGTTACATTTTAGAGCCCGGATGATGTTTCTCCTGCTGAAGAGTCTCAAAACTAAAGTTAAAAAAAAAAAGAGTGGAATTTCTGGAAGAAATTGCTTAAGTCTAGTGTCAAGCATTTTCTGACAGTCTAAGCAGTTTTTTTTTGTATCAAGTAGCGTTCAGGCTTCTAATTTTGTAAAAATCTTACCTTTTTTACAATATGTACTGCCAGTGAACATTATTTATTATAGATAAGACTTCAGACTTCAGAAATTAACAAAGTGGGTAGCAGAGGAATGCTTAAAACTTCTATCTTTTCTAGCTACCAAGCAACAAACTAATTGCTTCTGCTTTTGCTGCAGTAAAATTAAAAAAAACAAACCAGACACCTTTACCTTTTTTTTATTAGACAGTAAGACACAACCATATTTTTCTGGTGAAAGTTTTGTTTATTTACAGCTTGGTGGGCTCTATACAGGAGGCTAATAATTGCTGTTTATTGTTGTCCTTAAGAAGATAAATATTGGAATATTTGAGATATTTGGTGTCCATTGTGTTGCTGAAATAAAGTGGAGTGTTCAAGAGGCACACACAGAGAGATTTTTGCCAAGAAATACATTAGGAAATGTCCTTGAATGCATTACTTCACTTTGTTCAAACATGGCACGTTGATGGCAAATAGATGCTGTTTCCATCCTGAGCCTAAACTGTTATCAGGTTCTGGTTTTCCCTTCTAATCAGTCTTCTGGGCCATCTGGAGCTATGGTGTGAGATGTTGTGCAGGCTGTACTCTGCTTAGAGGTGGGACTCATACCATATGCTGTGAAGACAAACATCAGTCCACGACATCTCCCTAGGAAGTTCCTGCTCAGCTGTCGTGGAAAACCTGGACTCCTGCATTGGGCAGCAGACAAATCCAGCACTTCAGAGTCATAGACTTTATGTCTTCCCTCCCCATTTCATATTCTTGCTTGGCGGAGAGTGAGCAAGATGATGACTGACAATTTGGGGTCGCAATTCCTTATTTTGATTGCTGAGTTTATATTTTGAACAGCTATTTCATAAGATAAAGAGGGAATTCATACAGTATTTTTGTATTATTTTGTATAATATTGCATGTCAAAATCTGAGATACTTCGGTATAAGATGCCTACCTACACACACAAACAAAAACAACGTAAGATACAGTCTGCCTGATGCATGTACTTCTGCTCTTGCTTGAAGCTGGGAAGAAAACACAACTTATCTTCATGTCATATACTTCCTTTACAGAATATTTAGCAATGTCTCTTCTCAGTAAATAGTGCTCATACAATACTGCTGCTGCCATAATTTTGAATCAAAGTGTAGCTCTCTGTAAACTCCTAAAAGAGGCATGCTAATGTTTGCTCTTCATCATGAGACCTGCTAATCACAAAGCATAGGAAAGACTTGAACCAGAAAAGGTGGTTTCTTGTGGTTTAAAAGCTTTAAATATCTGGTTTTAAAGCTTTAAATATCTGTAACTTAGCAGAATAGGAAAATGCAACAGAGGCATGACTAGAAAGAATTGAATGCAGGTTCCACTATAGGGAAGAGTAACAATCCAATCAAAGATGACAGAAGAGAAGAAATCACACCAGTCCTTTACACTTCAGTGGCCAGCAAAGACAAAGTAATTCAAAAGGAGCTGGAACAAAGCAATCTGTATCTGACTGGTCTTGATATATCTGTGACAACAGGCATATCTGTGACACTGAAGGTGAGACAGGATGATGAATGGTAGAATAATTTGTGTTGGAATGGAACTTTAAAGGCTATCTAGTGCAACCTTCCAGATGCAATGTCATCTAGTAAAACTCAAGGATCAGGTTGCTTATTCTGGTTTTCTTTACTGGGTCATTTCTTCATGGACATGTCATCATTCCAGGCGAAAACAGAGCTTTCCATGTTTGTCATCTGAAGGGTCAGACTTCGAGGATCCCATATCTGTTGTCAGGCCTATTTAAGGCATGTCAGTTATAGTAAAGTATAAGGAGATTCAAAATGTGATAGTTCTCTTATGCTGCAATCCTGACATTCAGGATTTTTCTTTCCTCCTGACTAAACATATAAAGGCAAAATGTTGATATTTCTGTGAAAGGATTTATGAAACATCTCTTTTATTAATTACTGAAGTGACTGAATCAAAAGACTTATATCCCATGGAAGCTTGCAAGACTTTAAAGTTTTAATTGTTGGGTTTTTTTGACAGAGACTCATTGCAATATCTTATTAAAATCAATGTATTTCTGTTAAAAATTTGAGGATCAGCATTCTTGATAGAGAAATATTATATTCTCTTTATTCAGAACACCATGAATTTTGAAAATTGTGGACATTAATTAATTCAGTTCAATAGCTGAAACTTAACTGAATGGAAAGAAATGTACATTCTGCTTCAGTGCCTGAAGTTATCTTTCAAATAGTGTATACTGCAAGTTCCTTGGGCTCATTCCTTTTCAATGGTCATTTTGACCACAGAGGACAGAGAAAATGTCTTCTGTGTGGTTTCTCAGTAAGCAGTAACTGTATGCTTAATTTAAAGTTTCTAGGGTGCAATCAGTTTTTTGAGCTCTCTTAGCATCAAAAAAGTAAAATAAATTTTAAAAAAACCCCAAAACTAAAAAAAAAAAAAAAAAAAAAAAAACCCCAAAACCCCCCCCCCCAAAAAAACAAAAAAAACCAAAAAAAAAAAAACCCCCAAAAAAAACAAAAACAAAACCAAAAAAACCCCAAACAAACAAACAAACAAACAAAAAAAAAAAAACCCAAACAAATCCAAGAGAAAACATCTTTTAAGGTCATCTGTTCCACAGAGCACAGCACAAGCTAGCAGTCTATAACATGCATTAGCCAGTGAAAGAACATCAAAAATCCTGACAGTCAACAAACTGGTTGAGGCTGTTAAGACAGCCAACAAACTGGTTAAGTTGTTGATGGGGTGATGCATGGAAAAGCCATGGTGGATAACAGGTCACGAATTCCTGCTTAAGGAATTCCTACTCTCCAGATCTTTTTCCTTGCTCAGTTTGCACACTCTTGTACACATAGACAATTCAATGTGTTCATTTCCTAAAACAAACACGTGTATATCAAAAAGTCGAACAAAAATTTTCTATTTTATGACAACAAACTTACAGATGACAATTCTGAAACAAGGAAAGTGAGATCTGCCTATGTCCATAAAAGTGGGAAAAGTGGGAATTGTTTGAGTCTCAAAAAATCCCAGTGTACCTTAATTGCTTCACTCATTTTTTGTCCTGTCTTAAGTTTCATACATCCCCTTCCACAGGGGCCCCTGCCCATGCAGGCAGCAGCAGGCAGGGTAGGTGCCCTGCAGAACTCACAATGTCAGATTCTTCCTCAGGCCAAGTGTTCCTCTTCTGCTTTCTGGCTTTGTGTTGGGTCTGTGCACCCCTGTTTTGGTAGCAAGGGGGCTAAAGGGGTGGCTTCTGAGGGAGGCTGCTGGAAGCTTCTTCCGTGTCTGTCAGAGCCAATGCCAGCCAGCTCCAAGGCAGACCCACAACTGGTCAAGGGTGAACAGATTGTAAATGTTGGTAAGACATCTGTGGTAACATATTTCAAAAGGAAATGTTATTGCAGAGAGGCAGTTGTGTCCAGAGAACAGAGTGAGAATATGTGAGAATATGCAGACACCCAGATCAGTGGACAAGGAGGGGGAGGAGGTGCCCCAGGTGCCAGAGCCGAGGTTCATCTGCAACGCATGGTGAAGACCATGGCTGGAGAGGATGTGCCCCTGCAGCCCATGGAGATCAACAGGATTGCAGAGATCCACCCATGGAGGACACCCACACCAGAGCAGGTGGGTGCCTGAGGAGAGGCTGTGAACCTGTAAGAAGCCCATGCTGGAGCAGGGACTTGACAGGGACTTGCAGACCCATGGAGAGAGGAGCCATGCTGTTGGAGCAGGTCTCCTGGTAGGACTTGTGACCCTGTGAGGGAACCATGCTGGAGCAGCCTGTTCCTGCAGGAATACACCCCATGGAAGAGTGACTTGTGTTGCAGTAGTTCACAGAGAACTGTTGCTAATGAAATGGACTCAGGTTGGAGAAATTCATGGAGAACTGTCTCCTGTGAGAGGGACTGCACACTGCAGAAGGGGAAGGACTCATCTCCCAGACCAGGAGCAGAAACTTTCAAGATGAACTGACCGTAACCCCCATTCCCCATCTCCCTGTGCTGTTGATGGGAGGACATAGAGCTGGGGAGGAGGAAGTGGGGGGGGAGGATGTTTTTAAGATTTATTTTTCTTCTTATGCCCATGATAGTATTACTCAGTCCTTATGAACCTTTGTTATTTTTTCTCTCCCTGTTCCAGCTGAGAAGGGCAGTGATAGAGCAGCTTTGGTGTCTGGCGTCCAGCCAGAGTCAACCCACTACAGACTTTTAGGTCTGGCAAGTGTTTGCACATGTGGTGCTGTACCACAGCAAGGGATTTATCATCTGAGCAAAGTGAGTATCATCCCAAAATCTTCAACCAGCCACTTTTTACAATGGACTGCTCCCCATGGGTCTTATTGCTATTGGTATTTTTTGAAAAATACCCTTTGTGCACCATTCTCTCTTTCAGGCTGAAACTCGTAGCCAGCATACTGTAATATACTCAATATAGCTTGCTGATTACTTCAGTAGTTTTGATGATATTTCAGTACTCACCTGTGTACAATATTTAATTACAAGCCCTTTGATATTGTTAAGCTACTTGCAAAGTAACCAATTATAACTGGAAAAAATGGCCTGTGGACTTTTCTTCCTTTCTCATGTGTTCTGCAACAGTAAATTCCACAGAGTAAATAGTTTTATCTGTTTGTTTTTAATAGCAGTTCATTTTGTTTTTCTTTTTCATTACATACATATTATTTTTTTTTAGATTAAGTTCCTCCCTATTTAACCACACTTAAGCTTATGGGTGAATTTTAACATGAGCTCCAGAACCAACAGGAATTCAGATTATACTTAAAACCAAAGATTTATGTGAAGAGCATTGGAGTGCTGAAATGCAGAGTGACTTACAGACATGTCTGCTTTCACTAGATGCAGATTGTCTGAAAATCAGTCAGCAGAGTACATTTTTTAAATGGTCTTTAAATTTGTGGAAATCATTCTTTGAGATGTATGCACACAGAGAAATATTTATATATTTGGGTATATTTATGCTCTGAGAAGAACAAAGTGGCATTTCTACCTGCAGATGTATATATCTAAAATGGATCTAATTTTATATATAAGAGCTTCCTATTCTTTTTCTTTGTCATGCTTGTGGTTATTTTGGCAAAAAACCTGGATTAAAGAGCACTACTAGCTTGGGAAGGTGCAGAAGTAGAAGCTGATATGGGTATGCGAACCACTACTTCTATCTTTCATTTCTTCAGAGCCTACTTAACAAAACTGAGGGGTTTTTGTTCTGCATACCTAACAACATCCTGAGAGTTGTTTATGACCATGATCAAAACAAAATAACCACTACCTGCTATTCGATTTGTTCCTTTTCTTTTTTTTTTTTTTTTCCTTTTCTCCCTTTCACTTCTCTCCCATCTGCGACTGGGTTATTTTCTGGTATTTTGGCTATTTCGGCAACCTCTGTAGCCTGGCACAACTGGCAATATCAAAGGGAAGAATAGACCCAGGACTGAATTAGAGGAATGTAGCCTCACCAGGTCTCACCCAAGCAGTGCATTAAAATAAGACACAAGGAGCTGTGGCAGAAATAGTCTATACTAGGACACTATGTATCCTAATCTCTCATAGGAATTTTTTGCTTAGAAGTGTTATAGGCACTTTCATTGTCCACATAGCATTTTTTTCTCATTTCTTTGATCTTTCTGGCATCTAGCAGGTGTCTAGCAATGCTATTTGTGAATCAGAAATAAAAATGACAGAAAACACATTATAATGCTGTAAAACATCATATTTTTATTCACTGAGAATGAAAATAATACATGTATTTCACTGCAACGGTCAATTTTGTTTAACTTTTCAAGTCCATCTTTGATGAGTATAGGTGGTCAACAGTACAAATAGACAAGCCTTGGAAAGAGAAATGAGAACTCAACTGAATTGAATCCTAGCTTTTTAAACACAGTCTGCAAATTATATGTGCAATATTCACTGTCAGACCATTCTAGTTATTCAATACTCTGAGGCACTGCACAAGAAAATAATATATATAGGTTACTTTGCCATCTCCTTATAATTCATGCTTTTTCACAGTACTGCTTTGTTAATACTGGGAGGCTGTGGTTTCAGGTTTTCCTACTTTTTAGTGTTTGATGGTTTTCTCTCCAAAGTCTTAAAACATGTAATGAATAGTTTAGAAATTTGGATTTCTTCTCATATTTTGACATTACTTACTTCCTGCCGTTTCCAGGTGAACCACAACCTTCTTGGCAGGTTTCATTTTGCCCTCATGTCTAGCATATTTCAGCTAAAAGGCAGGGAGCTTCTGCATGGCACAGCCTCATCTCATTTTCCCTTGAGTTAAAGAGACAAGTGTCATATCTGTCAGCACAAACTTCCCCATCTAAACAGAAAACAAAATTACCAAATTAAACAGAAGGGATTTTCTAAGCGCCCTAAACTTGGATGACCAAATGGTGATTCCTCTAGCTCTCCCCTAGCTGTGTAGTATAGAGAGCTACGTACCGTGACATGAGCAAGAGCCAGGCTGCTGGAGAAATGGCCAATTTTGTGGAAAGAAACATCATAAATGGCCACTGATAGTTCATCCTCTATTTTCAGTGACTTCACAGGATTAGGCGCCCGGCATATTCAGGATATCTCTGGAAACAAAGTGACTTGCTGCATGCCTCTCCATGAGGCTGCAGCAGCACCCGACAGTCTGCCCGCACATTACATATGACTCCTTGAGTTGGGTTTGATTATGAAGAAAATCTTATTCAAGTCAAAGCAAACAAAAAAACCCAAATCAAAACAAACAAACAAACAAACAAACATTAAAGGAGTGAATAGCACTTTTTTCAGCACAAAAAGGCCTTTTGAACAGCCCTCAAAATAAATCGAGAGAGAGACTAACGCTTGTTTTGGAGGTGGACCTAAAGCACTAGTTAAATAATGTTAATCACTGTTAGGGTAAAACTAACACTGTCATCATAAATTGACAGTGAGTTAGATCTTAGTTATCCAGGAGCTTTGTGATTCTTCAAACATTTTATAATTAACTAAGTTAGTTAATTTTAAACTAATTAAACTGAGTTATTAACTCCGTTTAATTAGTTTAAAAATGTTTGACTATCATTTTAGCTGGTTTAGATTTAGATCTGATTTTGACTGTCAATAGAAAACCCTGAGAAATCACCCCACTGTAACTGCAGGAAGGAACTCCATGGACTCATACCTCTTGGAGAACCTAATCAATAGTTGAAGAACAAAATTCAATAAAGAATTGTTCGATAATTATCACATAACTAGAGATGAATTAGATGTTGTAGAACAAGAAAGATATCTGGAGAAACATAAGAGTCAAAGGTCTATACATCCTAGAAAACTTGATTAATATATTGCAGGTGCAGTAAGAGAGCCATTTCATAGTCCAGTACACCCCAGAAATCTTAATCAATAATAATTGTCTAACTGGGACAGTAAATTTAATAAAGCACTGTTTAGCTGGATAAAACTTGGGTTATCCATTAAACAAAGATAGATTAAAAGTTCTGGTAGTAATTAAAAGAAACAAAACAAATATAGTATAATGGGTGGACTTGAGGGAGTGTCTATAAAAATCTTGGATGTTATAGTCTGTGTAAATGCCTGAAAATTGTTGTTTCTTTGACTATGTCTGTGGTGAATAAATTCAGACTTCCCAACGTTGACTCAAAATTGTTATTAGGAATGTTCCTCTAACAACTTTTTGTTGTTAGATTTGAACTGTTTCAAAATGTGTTTGAAGGCTGCAGAAACAAGCACAAACCCCCCAGCCACAGAACAATAGGAACTAACATTTCGTGAAAGATTTCTGCCTACTTTCTTTTTTGTATGTGCTTTTTTGAATGTATGTGTGCTGCATTCACATTATGTGGGGTAGATAATATTCCTTTTCAGTCAGAGAGTGCATTTGACAGTGTTACCAGGAAGTCTGGGAGTTTTAACAATTCTCTTAGGATTTACTCATTGTTCATTATCCTGTTGTGCTCTTTCCCAAGACAGAGTATAGATTCAGCAATCTTTTCATGGATCATGTTAACCACAGGACAGAGCCACAAAATATTTAATTCTCAGTAACTACCTAGTAAATAACTTTATAAGGGATAGTACTACATGACTTCTGGCTTTTTAGCAGCAGCTTTTCCTAGTAGTTGGAGTTTTGCTACCTGAGAAAGCTGTCTGGACTCATGGTTCATTGTTCTATGAAAGGGTACAAAAATAATTGGAATTACTAAGAATTACATTTACAATTTTTTTTTTTTTTTTATGTTACAAAAAATCCAGAAGTTGGAAGTTGGAAGTAGGAAATAATATTGAGGTTTTACTGAATTAATCAGCAGGATCCTTCAACCCTTCTGCATAAAAGTTCTGCCAATAGCATAAAAGTAAACTGAGTGACTATTTGGTATTTTTTTATATTCTATGAGACTGGCTGCCCAGGTGAAAGAATTGAAGAAAAGACAACTAACACAGCATAACATAAATAATGTTATGAATACATTTTTGATAGTAACATTATGTGCTTCTAGGCGTCTTCACGGATCTCTGAGTTTTGTTTTTATGAATTTAATCAAATTCTTGGAATGAGAAAACACTCAGACTTTCAGATTGGCATATATTTAAAAAAAATTGTCTCTGAAATGAGCCAAATATTTCTGAAGGCTCACTTTTCAGGCCCCAAAGTTATGAAAGTTTTCAAAATTTAAATTAAAATGGTACATCAAAACTATGTGACACAATTCCTTTTAGCAAATCACCACCTGCTCTGACCTCCAGCTACCTGAAGAGGTTTTAGGTCCGCCAGAAAAAAAACAAACCACACACATACAAAGCTATCCAAGGTGCATTCTCATGCACAGTTGATAATTTTTCTTAGAATATTGTGCATGCATTTCATAGCAGACAATTTCACAACACACGCAGGTTTGTTGCTCTCACATAGCTAAGACTGACTGTGTGATCTTGGAGACCAAAGTAACACTGACTGGCTGTGTCAGAAAGAAAAATTTGAAGTAATTACAGATTTTTGATGAAGCTAAACATTTTAAATCTCCTGCCATGATCTAGTTTTCATGCAGTAAAAACTGCTTTAGCAAAACCAGGGACTTGGAACTTCTGAAGATAAGTAAGTATTCATTCCATCAGATGGTGAAAGTAAAATAAATTTGCAATTTTTTTCACACAATCACCTTTTCCTCCTGATTATAACTTTCTTTGCTCACCTGCATAATCCTTTCTGTGTCCAGTTTCCTTATATTTCTCAAAAGTCTACATTTTTTGCCATACATGCAAATCAAGACTATTTATGTTCGACCAGTTGTTCTCTTTCTCCCAGGTCCACTTGCTGATCTCTAAAAAATTCTTAATTCTGAAACAGAGATGGTTCTTTTTACCTAAAAATAAAAAGGATAAAACTTTGTGAATAAAATTTTCATAAGCAGTAGCTGTGGAAGTAATATTCTCATGTAAATTAAAGCTGAGATGTTAAAAATTTTCTTACTACAAAGATAGACTCACAGAAATTTTGTCCAATATGTTGAAAACATCACAGCATAAAATTAAATTTCTTTATTGTATATTTTTTCTTCAGTTTCTGTATTTTTTCTCAACAATAATAAAGAAAAATAGGGGAAAATCATTGAAGAAAATTGAAATTAAGAAAAGGAAAATTAAAATTGCTGAGTCTTACTTTTGGACCTGCTCCAATACTCAACTGACAATAATTATTTTATTTGAATCTATAAAACATAATAATTGTGAATTTTGGGGAGGCTATTAGTCCAACTATTTGCAACTACTAATAAATAACAGCTCAGTAAAAGTTTCTGGTGTTTTTGTAGTTGCCACAGAGAGAAGGAGGAAGAAAAACTATTCTGCCTGTGTCTGGCTGAGTGTCTGTTGAAATTACCTTTCATTGTTGAGATTGAACTACAAAGATGCGTTAGGACATCTATATCTTTCTTTCACATCCTCTTAACTATTTTGCAATGTTATAAAAGTTTTGGAGTTTCACGTGTGCAAGTTCATTCACGGTTCCTAAATGTTCAGCGTATCAAGAATTAAATAGTTGCATGAACATGAATGAAATTTTGTACATTGTTAAGCATCTCCTAAAATTTCTGTGTGCCTTTTCATGTATGAAATTGGAAAATATGTGTGCTACTTTCCCAACAGTTTTGCTTACTGCAAAATGCTCTGCATAGCCTTTAGTAGAGGGGAAAGGAGGAAAACATGTCTCTTTCACAACTACAGTGCATAGGGCAAAAGGCAAGTGGAATTCGAATGAGTCTCCACTGAGGTTAAACATAAGATGAGATGAGAAAATGTGTAAGAGTACTACAACTACTTTTGAAAGGTAAGCACACAAGAATGCTGTGGGTGACTGCCTGAAATACTTGCAGAATTGTTTTAACTTGGCTCTTTGTGAGTATCTATCATGAAAGTGACAGAAAAGGTAGACACCTCCAGAAGCATGAATTAAATTACTCTCAGAGATGCTGCTCAACTCCAGCTCTCAGTTACAGCAAGCAGGAATCTGCAAAAATCAACTACCTACTTATATTCTCATGATCTCCATAATACACCCAGCTTTTAACATTTTATTTTTGTGATGTTTGCAGTGGTGACATGGAAAGTATGTGTCACTCTTTGTTCTAGTAAAGTTCAATAGAAAGGAAGAAAAATCTGCCATTTACTCAATTTTGATATTGCACAGTACTCTCTTGTCTATTTAGCTTTGACTAGTAATGTTCATCAATACCCTGAGGAACCCATTGAAACTGAAATCTTCGGTGCCTATAAATTTATAAAATGTGTTGAATAGGATATATAGGTTTGAAAAATCTATATGGACGGTATATGAATTATACTGTGGATTTCTATTTCCATTTTGGATGCAACATACTGTTTTTCAACAAATACTTTGATTTCTCTTTCTATTATTCACCTTTCTAAAAAGAACCAATAGCTCTTTCAAAAATATAAAAAACTTTCCTTCTCTTTCAGTGTCTTCCCTCTCAGTGTCTCCTGTCCACGTCAGCTCGGAATAAACATTTTAAAAAGTATGATTTCTTGTTTGCAAGCTTGAGGAAGTATCAGTACCTATTCCAAACTACTCCTTACTCCCAGTAATTGCTACTCCCAAAGAAGCAAGCAAGAAAAGAATAGATGTAATCTGACTGTAGAGTGGCCTTATGACTGTTACAAATGGAGAGGGGAGTTTTAAGCCAGTTTCTGTCTTTTCCAGCCCTTTGGCTTTAGACAGTACATTTACTGAGGCAGCCAGCACCCCAAAGCCCACTCTCATTGCAAGTTCTTAATAATGGTTGATTAAGTCTATTAAAAAATGAACCATTTATTTGATAGATGCAAATTTAAATGACGCAAAACTTTAACAGATGACTTACTACATGGGATAAGCAAAGAAACAGTACTAGCAGACAGACAATACAGCATGAGAGTGAGGCCCCTGTGTTACAGCTAGAGAAGAAATAGTATAGATTAGGATTCAATGCATCTTACCATCCAGTTTCTGCTGGGGCATACACAGGATCCTTCCTCTCAGCTTCTGGAAAAATATCCACGGAGATGCATCCAAACATCATGGGGGAAGCCCTGCATGTTTCCAGGAAGTGTGTAGGAGGCTTCTGTTTCAGTGGAAAATTTTGTATGGATTTTATTGTTGCAAAATCAGTGTCTCTCAGTCAATGATTCCTGGCTTATCTGTCTACATCTCACTGTCAAGGCCAAGATATTTATTTCTCATCTGGGGGTTTTGCTGCCTTAGAGCCAGAGATGACCCCCCCACCATCAGGCACTGTCCAGGCCTGGGTTATCTCATCCATATTCACCAGCAGATGGACAGAGCAGATAAGATTTCTCTGGTTGGGGGGGAGGTGGGGGGGCAGATGTCCTGCTACAATGACAAAGAGAACACATTTTCTTTCAAGTACAGTTACATTACAAATGCAATATTTTGTGACTGGAGGCCAAGGCTGTTGAGGATGGAGTTTTGCCCAGCTCTTCAATGTATTCACCTTCATTTTCTTTCTCCCTTCTCCATCCAAATTTTGCAGATACTCCTAATGGCAAGGGCAGAAGGTTGCCAGTGATACCAGTAATGGTGTTGTGATCACAATACTCAGAAAATTTCACACTTTACTGGTGCTGCAAATGCTCACCCTGAAGTTTCACACCACCTTTTTGTCACAATGGCTGTGCATCAGCTACAGGATGGCAGTAATATCTGAGGACAACTATTTTCCAAACAGATCAGAGGAGTTATCCAAAGAGTTACCTTAAATGTTATAAAAGTATCTCTGAAGGACAAGGATAGTGATAAAAGTGATGGAGAGTATATTTACATAATAAAAAATTAAGATAATATAATAAAAACATTATATGTTGTATAACCAAGTGTTGTATAACAAAGAATTTACTACTTGACCAGCACCAATTTCAAAAAATCAGTTTCCAAACACAACCTTCACAGTGGTCAAGGTTCAAGCAAACAAGCAGATATTTGGTTACTTGAAATTAATGTGGGAATGGAAGGAAACTGGTTGTAGAGCTCAGCCAGGATGCAATATTCCAGTTCTCAGGGATGAGATAAAATGCCACAAGTAAGGTGAAGAAGATGGGCAGAAGGTGGGTCTGAGAAGACAGAGGGGCAGGGAATCTTCTAGGAAAAGGCTGCCTGTTGCCTGAGGTCTTATGGCTCTGGGAAGTCACTCCTGTGATTCAAAAGGAGAGGATCAAAAGACAAAAAATGTGACTGCTGATGTGGGCTAGAAACTTGGTTTTCACCCTGTCTGGGGGCTCCTCAAAGCAAAGTTGCCTTTGGTGCAGGATGTGTCATTCACAACATGCACTGCAGGGCTAGATCCCCTCGGTGCATTTTTGAGGTCAGTGGGCAGACTAACAAGGCAGAGATACCTTTGGAGGAACAATTGTTGTGGTATAAAAGGGCAAGGACTATCAGAAAAACCACAAAACAGGAGAAAGGGGACACCTGAGTGAGTAAGGTATTTTAATCAGATTCCTTCCTCTGGCATCTCACACACAAAGAGTACATATGGTAACTTTTCACCATTCCCTGCCAGCAAAATATATGGGTAATTTACCCAGCTGAAGGGGTTTCCCTTTCTCCAGATCCCCTGGCAGATTGCACAGAACTCCTAGCCCAGATGGAACACAGATGCAAAACTCTGCAGGCAAATACTCCACTGAGGCAAAATTCAAGGTAAGACAGCATCACCTGCACACACTTTGCAAAAGAAATGAGAAGAAATGCTATCCTGCCCACTCCTATCTGCATGCACATAGGAAACAGAGCAAGGCTGCTTTTCCCCAGTGTCAGAAGGGAATCTTGGATAAATCAACTGATACTGCTGTGTGGTGAGATAATGGCTTTTTGTTAGTAATGAGATTAACATAAAAACAGTAACACAAAATTATTTAACAGGGATGTGAAAAATAGCACAACGTGACTGGGGAAAAAATAGCCTAGTATGAAAGCAAGTTAGTGTATTAACACCGTTTTAAAAGAAATTTCTAATTTTCCAGACAGACAAATGCACAGTTTTACAGCCTTAAAATCTCTAGACCTACTCAATGTAAATGTCTTCTTACTTTACCTGTCTTTTTCCTGAGGAAAGGGTGAAGAGGAGGAAGCTCATTACTGCAGCTGTGAAGGAAAATTTGGGAGGCCACAATGGTAGCAGGAAGTACCAGGAGAAGAAACTGTTGATGTACAGGCAGGAGAATCTAGAGATGTCAGCTGCCATATTTCTTATACTTGGAGGGAGTTTATTGTACTGCCACACTTTCACAGTGTTCACACAGATAATTCACTCTGGAGGCAATCTCTGGGAGTCTGTAGTCCAACCTCCTGCCCAAAGGAAGCTCCCAAAGGAGCCACCATGTCAGACCTCAAATTCCCACCAAGTTTTGACACAAAGAGAACTCTGTGTGTGAAGCAGACACCTCTCTGGGGAAGGTGAAAACCCAAGTTAATTTTACTTTCCTCTCTATATGTTCGCCTAGTAAACAAACAAGCCCAGAAGCAGATTTGAGATACCTTCTAAGTTAGTATGTGCTTTTCCCCCTTTACAGATGTTCTTCAGCTGTTTTGACAAAAGTATCTCAAGATTTCTGAGTGGTGAAATATACATTTTCCCAAACAGTTGTGTAATACTTCACTTGATAATTAACCTCAAAGATGCTTATATGGTAAACAGTGCATTCGGTCCTTCAGTTTAGATTGGTATGAAAAGTCTATAAACACATATTCAGGGGAAAGGGAAAGAAAAGGAATAATATTTCAGCAATGGAGCACAAGATAGGAATTTTGACGTACTTAATAGCTTCCAGGGTCTAGTGAAATAACAGTTTGAATTGCTTGTTTGGAAAGGTGTTATTATTTTACTGAAAACTTTTATTGAAAAGTTTGATGTGCTCTTTAAGTCAATTTTTATTAATTTCCATTGCTATTTTCTGCACTTTCTTCTCTCAAAAGACAAGTCTTTCCTTCCCCAAACCACCATCATCAGCTCTACAAAGATTTCTCTTTTGTGTCCCTTTTAGGGAGGAATTCAACTATTAAATGCTAAAAAAGGCTGTCTGAACTCCACTTGCCACACAAACCACACCACGTAGAACTGGCTATCTTGATTTAAAGTCAGTTCAGCTACATATTCAGAGCAGTCTGATGGCTATCAAAAAGGTGTTGAATGAGCAAGGTTTCAGGATAAAGGGGTACGTACCAAAGAACTGCAAGAAATGACGCTTATCATTTTCCCATTTTGGCATTTGTACATGTTGTCTTTGGCACTGGTCCTCCAGATGTGCAGTCTGCAGAAGAGAGTTGAGTGCATTATATAAAACAGATTGATTGATTGTTCTATGCTCCTGCCCAGCAAAGTGAAGATTGCAACAAGCATAAGCCTAGACACCCTAGACAGAAAATGAGATAACAAAAGAAATGAAAACACCAACAAAGGATTTTGTATCAATTTTATGCTTACAGAATTTCTGAGGACCTCTAAATATATCAAAATACTCTAGTTTCTGAGTTCTGTGAAAGCCCTTGTTATTCTGCATCTATTGATATTACCGCTGCTAGATTGAAATTTGTGCAGATACATTTACTCTGTGGCAGGCATATACAGGTAACACCAGAATTAGTTTAATGCACCAAAACAAATTTTCCTGTGAGAACAGCACAGTCCATGATACCAAAAAAGCACTGTATTCTGCTGAAATGTCACATGGACTGTTATGGTGCCAGGTCTTGAGGCAAGGGGATGCAAAATGAAGGAAGTGCTTTTTGATTCCTCCCCTCTCCTGAGGACATATTTGAAGGGAAAAACACCCAAATGTGTCACACCAAGATAAGACAAAAATACCACTTATGATGATACTATTAATTCTTAGTTCCATGGAGCAGCAATTCAGCTGCCAGACATCTAATATGGTCTATTTTAGGATGGGGTACTTTCCCTGATGTATGGTGCTGGTTTTCACACTTTCCCACAGATTTTTGAAGGTCTGTCATGCTTTACTTGGAGCCAGCAACCAAGTTGGGACTGGGGAGAAAAAGAGAAGGGTAAAAGCTAGAAAAACTCATGGATTGAGATGAAGACAGTTTAATAGGACACCAAAAGCCATGCTTACGAATTTCCAGAGACAGGTATTTTCAAAAAATAATAAAACTAAACAGTAGTGGTTTTATGGTGTTTTCAGCCTTGATTTCAGTTCAGTAATTGTCACAAAAATAACACCCTAAAAATGATTATGTGTGACAGCTACTATATTTGTTCTATTTCAATGTTCTTTCATATTTAATTTGTGCAGCTAAAGAGCTAGAAGATGAGTTTTCCTGCTGTCAGACAGCAAACTCAGCTGGGGACTTGAAAGATCAAGCTGAGATCTTTTTACTTCTTAAATTGTCTGCAGGTACAAACTTGGCAGCTTGAATTTCACTGACGATTTTGTTGTTGATGAGTAAGGTGGGGTGACACCCCTCTCATTAGTTTGTTCTTCTGATGATATTTTTGGACTAGGGTATTGCAGGGATTGGAAGCTACAGAAATACAGTTTTCCTTCTGTTTCTTCTAAACCAGTGACTTCCACTGACAGTTATTCTGTTAATGCTTCTTGTTAATGAATTTGTCCTGACTGGATGTTTGCTGTTTAGACATCAGCAAACCACTGCAGAAGCACTAATTATATGAGTATATTGATGGTATCTCGTGGTCTTGAAGTGTTTTGGTATCTCAGAGGATTTATGTAGATGAATACCTTCCCTTCATTCTGACCTCACATCCCTGTTGTGGTACTGTGTCTGCTGAAATCTCCAACTTCTGAAGGTGCCCAGCATGGGCATCAGAACCAACATAAAAGGAGATATAATTCCATCAGTTCTAGTCAACACAGCACATTATTTTTTTGACATTAAGCTACATTTATGATACCATTATATTTTTGTCACTTCAGACATGCCTATGAATTTTTTTATGGTTGGGAGCTTGAGAACGATTTAAAAATGGAAGAATAGGCAAAATATGTGTGTTTCATCAGTTATATTACTATATAATAATAGTAGTAATATTATACAGTATTATAACTGCTTCATCAGTTATATTACTAGTTCTGAAGGGTATTTTATGATGTGCTAGATGTGAAGTTACAGTAGACTAATTCAGGAAGAACATGCATCTTGGTCCTTCTTTATGGAGAGATCATCTTGTATTCCAGAGCCTTAAAGCCTAAGGAAGGAAGCCTTACAAACACAGCAATAAACCCAGGACAGAAGCTACAAAAGAGTATACTTAGGCTGTCATTCCAGGGTCCCCAGAATGACTGAATTGGACTGGTGGTACTGAGATATACCAAAAACTCATCCCTGTAAGAGTCTGGACACCCTCAGTACCTCTGTGGTCTGGGTAAAGGATGGGTTTAAGCACACTTTTGAATGTGTTGCATGTTTTCTGTTCAAATATGGAACTTCAGCATAGACAATAGCACAATAGCACATAGATGTAATGTTTTTCTGCTTTGTTTTTTTTTTTTTTGTACAGTCCCCCTCAACACATTTTTTGTGAAGATTGTTTTCATCTGATTAAGAAGAAAAATTGATAGGATAAATATAAACCTTAATGTAAGATTTCAGAAGAAAGAAAAAGAACACAACAGAGTATTTCTTTTATAATGATTTTTTTTTCTCATTAAAAATGCTTAGACTCTGTTGCATAAACAAATATAAGTCTTTTATGCTGTTATGAAAGACCTGGTTACCTCATTTAAAATTTGCCACATTAATTTTCTTTTTCAATTTAGCTTTGCCTATTTATTTGTTTGCTGAGTGGCAAAAAAAAGTAGAAATATCATTAACAATTTAGTATATTGTTGTATAAGGACTGTTTTTGCAGCCTTTTATGCAATTATATAAACATCTCCAATAAAATGAAGGAAAACACATATCCTGAGAGAGAAGGCTGAGGTGTGTGAATCATAATGTGACAACAGTTTCAAACACTTTCATTGTAAACAATCTTATACATCTAAATATTTTCTACCTCCCTGTGCTAGGCCTGAATTAAATTAATTTTGTAGAAGTATTAAAAAGTGTATCATTGGCTCTGCTCAATACAGTCCAGCATATTTACAAAATTCATCTGCTAAAACACAAAATTCATAAAGGCAGCCAATGTCTCTGTTAAATAAGGTGTTTGGGAAACATGTGATCACTTTTCTGTGATGATTTTCTTTGTAGAAGGTCCAGCACACTTCAGACCTGTAAATTATTAATGTACCTTGTATCACATTAGCTGTATATTATGTAAATCTACCTAAGCTGCTACCTCTAGTTTCATTAAAATAGCAAATGGTTAAAAGAGGGGGAGAAACATTATCATGCCTTTGCAATTAAATTGGATTTGTAAGAAAGGTAGAAGCTCACAGTTTTACCATTTCTTAAGCTGTAATTTAAAAGAACCATACAACATGCAGACTGATGAATAATTCATGCTTCATTTATTAGCCTGGTAACCCTATTGCTGGCCTCATAAAAATAAGGATAATAATTTTTTCTTTCTCATGAGTCACTGGAGAACGGTGTGCATGTGCATGCACATGCACCTGTGTCTTTTGTGCTCACATATTTCAGTGTGTGCTCGTGTATGAATACTGTGATCAAAAATGAAGGCTCTCTAATAATTTCTACTGTACAGTACTTGCACAAACTACATTGTGGATGGAAGACCTCACACTTATATCAGCAGTAAGGACCACAATACTAAAGCTCATCAGTATGAGACGAGTTTTCTCATGGGCTGGCATTTTCACACAGGCACTGAAGTACAGCTCAGCCCCAGATCATCCTGCTTGAAGCACAAAAGCCTCCTAGTTATCCTTGCTCACTCTAGCATAAGTAGGGGAACAAATCCAACAAATGCCTTCCTGAAAAAGAGCAGATAAAAGAGAAATGGAAGATGGATATTTCTTTGTTTTTCCCTGGGCTTGTGCACCAAAGTTGTGACAATAAGGCAAAAGAATTGTTATTGAAGGAAATTTTCCTCAAAGTTCTTTAAATATCAAAAACTTTATAAAAATAGAAACTAAAATACAATCCAGTTTCCTCTTATGGACACAGCTGACAACCTCATCAGTATGTAACCGGTATTTTTCTATCAAAATTGGCACTTTGGAAAGAGTAAATCCTCCTGCTGTACTATTTCAATTGCAACACCATTCTCTTTTGCAAGAAAAAATAGAAAAGTCTAAATAAGATTGAACAGGATGTTTTGAACATTTTTGTTTCAGGTGACCTTATTAAGTTGAAAAGAATCAGAAGACAATGATCCAATATTATTTAAATAAGTATTTTTATTATACTGAAGTATTTTTTTCCCTCTTATTGTTTCATTTTAGAGAAAATTTCTCCACACCTGGAAAAATAGTTTTCTATTTCTTTCATAGTTCTTTTTACCTGGTGCATATCCAAAATAGCATTACCTGGAAGCCTGGAGAAAAGTTGCTCTTGAACTTCTTGTAAATAAACATGCTTTTGATGTTGGTTCCTTATTACAACAATAAAGCATATCTAAAAGGGAAATCTTTATTGAAAGCAGTTAAAAATAGCTTTCAAGGAAAACATTTAATTAACTGTTCTTCAAAGCGTATGTCAAAATCCGCATGTAGAAAAAACGGATTTATTTTACAGGAGAAGGTGACCAGCCACCCTTCATCTACAAATGTAGTATTCATAATAATTACTAGCACAGAGAGATTGTTTCCTCGCATCAGCAAAAATGCTACCATTAGTGCCTTTTCTCAAGCATTGAAGATGCAGTACATCTGTGTTTCATCCCACAACATATGCATATCATTGTTATATTGTCTATAACTGTCTTAAAAAAAAAAAAAAAAAAAAAAAAAAAAAAGCAAAAAAAAAAAATTCAAACTTGGTCTGGCAAGAAGTTCAAAAGCTGAAAACAAGCTACTTTGGCAGGAGTGATAGTGATGAACATTAATTGTCCTAACATGATTTTTCAGTAAAGAGGCTGTAGTCCCCAGAGGTCTTCTGCAAAACACATGCTCTGATTAAAGAGAGAGATCACATGTACTGCAAAACCCAGGGCAAACACTTCTGACTTTGCATACCCACCCTCAGATCCATGTGACTGGAAAAGCTGCAAACATTAGGCCAAGTTACGTTTTAATCCCATTTTATGGGTACATTTACCCCTTGGGTCACCTCCAAGACATCCTTTCCAAATCAGACAGTGCTGAACACTATTTCTTAAAGATGTCTCCTCTTTATCGCAGGCAGCCTGGAGCTTTAGCTGGTTCTATGTACAGCTGATATCTGCCCAAAAGGATCCTGATCAATAACCAGAAAATGAGCTAAAGTGCTGAAAAGCATAGAAAGAAGCTGCTGGTTTTCAGTTGGGCTGCAACTTCAGCACTCTTCTAACATTCCTCTAAAAATTAGCAATTTATCAGGAGCTACATTAGAATCTCCATCTTAAGACAAACTCTGATAGTGGGCTAGTATGGGATACAGGACTTCCCCACCAGTCTATGATAGGGAATGCAGGCAGGGTCTCCACCACTGCTCTTTTGTGAGTGATGAGCCTTTAATCTGTAATTTGGCTCAGATTTATTTGCTTCATTGTTGTTTGGATATATTTTTCTGTTTGAAGAAATTAAATACATTTGAATGGTTAGCAAATCTTTTGATGAAACACAGCTCACCATAGACTGACACATGCAAAATCAGAGAAACCTTCTGTTCTGCAGCATGGATGCTACTGTAAAGTTTGAAGAAAAAATTTTTAGGAACGCTTAAGAGGGAAAAAGAAAAAGAGATTGGGCAAAACCAGATGAAAGCCGCAGGTAGGATGGACCACAAAGGAGATCCTGTGTATCCACTATCTACTTTTAATTGGGTCTCCCTTCACCTAGCTTCTAGCTGCCTCAGGAAATTTTTATCGATCTGTGTATTTCCACTGTGAAAGCGCTGAGCACAAAAAAGTCTTATGTGTCTTTGGTACTACCAACAGGGAGTGTGATGAGTGATGCCCATTCTCTGCTCTGTTGGGCACTCGCTCTTCGGAAGCTTTTATTAGGAGATAATCTGTAGCCAGCTCCACGGTGGATTTCAAGCCTAGATGGCAATTTTTTATTTCACCATCCTTTCTGGCAGTTATGGTGTTTCTTGTGCAGTGCTCTGGGACTGTGTGTGAAGGGCGCTATATAAGGATTGGGTTGGCTGAGTAATTTTTTTTTTTTTTTTTTTACTTCATCAGGCTGTTAATCCTGCATGCCTGTGGTGATAAACCCAGAAAATCCCAGATAGTCCTACATAATATTCAGGAAGGGCTGGCAACAGCTATAAATACATATCAAACTGTCAAAAACCATTACCATTTAGACTACTCTGCAGTCCTTTCCAAATTATATTAGAATATCCAGGCTTGACTTCAGCTCTTCTCCCCCACACACTCTTTCTTTCCTCTTAATGACAGGGTGCTGCCTGTAGCTTAGCTTGCCAGCATAATAATGCATGTTTCCTGCACACCTACTTTTTACTACAGCTCTGTGTTTACCCTGGTCTCCCTTCCATATGAGTCACAGGCACAGTAAGTAGCTGTAGCTCTATACATAAACAAACAATTTTTGGTAGTTTTCAAAACTAAAGCATCCCACTGCCAAAAGGCTTCTGTTTACCACACAGAACAAATGTTGTTACTACTGCAATTCCAAAACTGCATCTTAAATACATCCTTTCATAAAAATGCTGTGATAGTCTTAATGTCCAATTAGGTATTAAAAAAAATAACAGAAGAGGTTTTTCTTTATATTTTTTCAATTCTAGCTTGGATGATAACCAAAGATAAATAACAGTTTAGCATCTGCATTGCTCCACATGAACACTGTACTGAATAAAATTATAATTATCACAAAAATATTAGTCCCCCTGATAAGATGAAAAGCCCACATTCCCTCCAAACTTCCCACGTCCTTCTCCCCACCTTGCAAGGGAGGAATAGTCATCACTACCAGAAAGAATGTATCTGACAACCATCTTCACTGCATAATTACACCAGCATAATTGGGGATGTCTCTGCTTGGGTCAGTGGAAAAGCTCTGAGAAGAGATTAAATACTTTTCTCAAAAATATATAAAAGAGCATGATGCCATTGTTTTCAGTGCTGGCTTTTTCACTTGGCTGTATATACAAGAGTTCAGGCAGGTACTCAGGTTGAGAAAAACTGCAACCTAAAAACTGCACACCAGAAGTTTTTGAAAGAGATCAGTTTTTGGAACATAGCCCTGTTCTAAAACCTTTTGATTCTGTTCTTTCAACTGTATGAAGTTCAGATTTTACTCATGCTGTAATGGGGAGTGCATGTCCTCTCTGTTTTCTATCTGGAAACTTTCTGCAGGATGTTGAGAAATAAAACAGTGGCTAGATATTTCCTGACTCCTAACATAAAATATTTCTATAGCTCCTTACCTTCAAGTATCCCACTGTCACAGCTGCTCTATATTTCATGTCTTCATTCTTTCAGCACTGAGCACATTTAATTTAATTGGTCACTTACTAAAAGAGCTGCATCCCTGAACAGGCTAAAGTGAGCCCTAGTTGCAATTAAATTCCTGCAGGTGGAGTCCTCTGGTGGTGGATCCTCCTCACCTGCATGGAGAGGAGCTCACTCATGTCAGGTTCTTTCCTGCCCTTCCCCTCACCAACTGCAGTCTCTCCCTGTTCTTTCATTCTTTTCATAAAAAGTTTTAATTTAAGACTGGAGACACATCAGCCAGAAACTACCAGCCTGCTCTTTTCATTTTCCTGAAACTGGGAATTTGACTCTTTAATGCACTAATGTTTGCAGGTGTTGCACTGCAGGATAGTGTAATGCCATGTGGAACTGATGGAAGCATAGTGAGATACATGAGATACAGAGAAGGATATTGTGGGATTTATTCTAAACCTTCCAGTACTTCTACATGGCATGTGAAAATACAGACTTGTGTTAATGCACTCATCATTACATCATTACCTCACTGTTCTTCACCAGTTTGAAAAAATGTCTGCTCTTGCAGGCACCAAGAAGGCATTACAGGAAAAGCCTGACTTCTTACAGGGAAAACACTGCACCTTGGAGACAGTAACCATTTGCATTCTTACCAGGTCGAAGTAAAAATAATTTCACAATAATTCACAATGGCATCTAAGTTGATCTAAGTGGCCCTTACCTAAATATGAAGGCAGAGAGATGCAGTGGTATAAAATAATATATGACAGTGAGGAAACTAAAACCAAGATCCCAAGAAACTTTGCAATGCTTTAGTACTCAAGGGAACAGTGCTGCTTCTATCTACCCTCCCTATCAAATACGTGGCTTCACATTCTATAAGAGCTAGGAGATGAATTTGTAGTTTCTCATCCTGTATGTGATGTAAAATTAGCCTTTATAATTTTGAATGTTCTTACCTTAGAATAGGTGGGCTCCTACTGGTTGGTATCTCTGAAGAAGCTGTAATTAGAGGGAAAATTACTTAAATGTGAATCAAAAGATATATTGTGACTATGGCTGCCTAAAAGATTTGCAGGTCTCCAGGCTAGCAAGTGTCATATTCCTTGGCATTTTCAGAGTCAATGTAATAAGCAAAAAGAAAAGAGATAAATCTGACTGGAAGGACTTGAAATTTTCTCTTGTTATATTTAAAGTCTAATGTATTTTTTGCTTGTGTACATATTAAAGGCAGGGGTGTGGCTCCAAGCAAGAAAATGTGCTGTACTTATTTCTGAAACACAATTTAGACCTTCTTTTTCTCATGAAGATCAGAGCTGTGTATGTTTACTTTTCAGGTCCTTGAAGTAGTACCAAATAATTTAAGCTTAACTAAACAGAGATAAATGCATAGGTCTTTACAAAAAGCAGAAATTTTGTTTGTTATTTTTAGAGAATAGGGATTTTCTATCTCAGTTTTTGAAATACAAATGCACTTTGGACCTTGAATTCTTAAACAGCTCTCTATTTTAGTTCAACTGTCCCTCAGCACACCCTATAAACAAAAAAGAAGATATTATTCCTTTCTTAAAGTTGAAGAATATGGATAGATAGATTCTCAGTGGTTGCACTACTCCCTCAAGAAGGAAACTATAGCTAAGGAATTACATGTTTGTTACCAAGAACCTGTCAGCAGCCTGCTGCAGTGTAGATTAAGTATTGTGCATCCTTTTTGCCAGTTCAGAGTAATTCAGTTTCCAATTCTGAGTTTCTACAGAGTCAGCAACTGCCCTTTGAATCAAAAAGATAAACCATATCAGAGTATGCACTCAGACTGGTTTCTTTCTGAAAGATTTATTTCTTCCTTCTATTAAGAGTCTTCTTAAATGAGAGCAAATAAAATTCTCTAGGTCTCATACAATTCCTTATGGTTAAGGAAATTCATAGCATCTTGTTTCTATTACTAGTTTTAGCTCTGGTGTCCTGTAATGGTACATTGTGTGTACCATGGTAATGGTACTTTTTTTGTCTATCAAAAGATGAAACCTGTCTCTTCCTCCCTAAATAGAAAATATACAGAGTGCATTTAGCTAATTCATGCTACACTGTATGAGCTAGAGACTGGAAATAATTCTTATAAATAATGTGATACTGACATGGTGGTTTCCATGTGTGCATATGTGAGTGTATTTGACTGTGAAAAGTAGAATCAAGAATCACAGAGTATCCTGTGTTGGAAGGGACATATCAGGATCATTGAGTCCAAACCCTGCCCCAATCCAAGAATTAGAATGTGTGCCTGAAAGCATTGTCTAAACACCACTTGATCTCTGTCTGGCTTGGTGTTGTGACCACTTCCCTGGGGAACCTCTTGCAGTGCTCAACCACCCTCTGGGTGAAGAACCTTTTCCTAATATCCAACCTAAACCTGCCCTGACACAACTTCAGGTCCTGTCACTGTCACCACAGAAAAGAGATCAGTGCCTGCCCCTTCTCTTCCCCTCACAAGGAAATTGTAACTCAAATGAAGTCTCCTCTCAGTCTCCTCCAGGCTGAACAGACCAAATGACCTCAGCCACTCCTCACACGGCTTCACCTCAAGGCCCTTCACCTTCCTCATGGCCTCCTTTGGACACTCTCTGACAGCTCAGTGTCTTTTTTGTGTTGTGTCACCAGAACTGCCCCAGCACTGGAGGTGAGGCTGCCCCAGTGCAGAGCAGAGCAGGACAATCCCCTCCCTTGCCCGGCTCTGATGCTGTGCCTGATGCCCCCCGGGCACGGGGCCCTCCTGGCTGCCAGGGCTCTGCTGGATCCTGTTCACTTTGTCATTGACCAGGATCCCCAGGTCCCTTTCCTGCACTCATTTCTGCTTTCCAGCCTGTCATTCATTTGTCTGTCTGTACATCCGGGATTGCCTCATCCCAGATGCAGAATCTTGTCCTTGTTAAATGGTTGGTGAATGCCCAACCCTCTAATTTGTGGGCATTGCTTTGCAGGGCCTGTCTTTCTTCAAGGGAGTCAACACCTCCTCCCAATTTAGTGTCAGTGGTAAACTTACTCAGTATCCCTTCAAGTCCTATGTTCAGGTCAAGATGTTGAAGAGAACTGGGCTTAAAATGGAGCCCTGCAGAGGCCCATGGGTGTCAGGTCATCAGTCTGATGTAACCCCATTTAATATAATGAATCCTGTATCCATGTACATGCATATGAAGCTCACAAAAGTATAAGAAGCAACAAAAAAAGGAAAATATTGTGGTTTGCAGTTGGTAGTGATAGCTGACAGCATATAGAGTGCTGCTGTCTATTTCTAGAGAACAAAAGATTAATTTTTCCCACTTGTCACCAGCCTGTTGCGTGGTGTTTCTGTGCTTGGAAAGAGACAAGTGTAGAAATATATAAGTCAGTTACCTATGAAGGATCCCCTGGAATATACAGATTTTTTTTCTTTCTTTTCCTGTTTCTTTTTTATTTCTTCTGCATTTGATAGTTTTCACAAAGAGACCTCACTAGTCAGAGCCATAAAATAAACCAACCATTCAAAAGGAGGCCAGGCATAGTATTTTTTGGAATGATTGATGCCTGCTTAACTTAAGGGGGCTGACTTTGCCTAGTGAAAAAAAGAGTTGAAGAATAGCCATCTGAGAGCACAAAAAAGACGAAATCAGTGCAGTTCCTTGTTTTAAACTAGTGTCAGAATGGTGAGCATCCACGCTGTTGTACCCATGAAATGACATTCTGAGCTAAGTAGTACTATCCACAACAGACATAGCTGGTCAACTGGAATACAAACACCCCTTCTCCCTGCGGGGTTGCAGTCTCCTGCAACATACTAAACAAGAAATTCAAAACTAGGGCCCAGCATCTGATATTAATGAAGCAGCAGAATCCACAAGAAACATGCCCACTCCGTGTGCAAGCCTGCTGGAGCAGAGCGGGGAGACTGGAGCAGCCTACACACCAAGTGTCCTGCACGTCTGTCAGGTCTGAGGCCAGCATTTGCTGTGGGTGGAAGAGCAAAGCCTCAGGCACCCTAAGTTCAGCGAGCAGTCCTCTTGGTGAGGTGACTGTGAGGTGACCAGAGAAGGGGCTGTATCCCTGGGGACTGCAGAGCAGTGCTGAGCTGTGCTGTCCTACATACCTCCTCCTGCGTCAGATGCACCCTCATCCCAGAATCAGCAGCAGCAGAGGGGCACGAGGGATCCTCCAGGAACAAACAGTGGCTGATGACAAATCATTCGGAGATACAATTTCCCATTCCTTGTGGTGCTCCTCTGGTGTTTGTGCATGACTCACTTTCAGAGAAGCACTAGCTAATGCAACAGGCCTCAATTTCTATTTTCAGTGGACAAAACAAGCCGTAACAGAAGCTGGTTCATCTTGGCTACAGATACCTGTGGCATTTTTTCCCTCTAGTCTCAAGGGGACTGGTATTAATGAATTTCCCTTGACTTTAAGACTGATTGTTTTCCCAGCAATAGAGATACAAACATTTAGAAGTCATGAAAGGTTACTCTAGGTCCTCAGGATTAGTGCTACTCTCAAAAAAATCTTCAGTTCTCCATCTTCCAGAGAACAGTGTAATTAGTAGTGTGGAGAAATACATAATTTTTACTAAAATTGCTCAGGTTCTCTCTGCTTTTTGTTTGTTTTCATACGTAAACAGGATTTATTAATTCATCCTTTGTCTATGAACGTTCCCAGTAACTTCTTTACCCTAGTCATCAGTTTCCATCACATTTAACACAGATGTTGGAGATCATTAAAGCCCTACAGGTTTTGCAAAAATAACTGCCTTATTGAGAACTGAGCAGCTGTAAATTCCCCCTTTTCACAGGAAAGGCTAAGGTATGGACTAGTGTTTTCACACCAGATTAAACTGACAATTTTTTTAGACAAAAAACTGTCTAACCACAGGACACAAAACTAAAGTCACAGAGGTACTTCTGGCACAGAGAGCTGCTTCCTAGGGTATATTTTCTCTTTCCTCATAGGAGGAGATGACACAGTAAACTGCAGCAACTGCAGTTTAATCACAGCTCTTTAAATACTAGTTATTTTTCTTAGGATCTGAAAAAATACCCAAATAACCAAACAACAAATTTGCTGTTTATTACTTAGTGGCTATGAAAGAACACAGGGTCTTTTTCCACTAGGATTTTGGGCAGAACTCAGATATATGTCTTGAAGCTAAAGTAAAAAATTAAAACCAAAAAAATTGTTGGGAAGAAGTAGTGATTATCTGCATGATGATTTTTGCACATGTGAATACTGCACAATACATTTAAATTCTGAGTTTATGTGGGAAATCGCGGCCGCCCAGAACCACCTTTCCCCATGTTGGGGCAGAGACACACAACAGCAGACCCCAACAAGTTTAGAGAAAACTACCACTCACTTATGATTAACATCAATTCCTGGATTAGTCCCTTGCTCCTTACTTCCCAGACCCCACAGATCTCCTTGCTTGTAAAGTTTTGCTCCATGGGGCTTGTACGCTGAGAATAAACTGAGTCAGACTGTTCCCGAACTCTCTGCTCCTTCCCCAGCTGGATAAGTGAAACTGAAATCTCTCCTCCCCCTTGTACAAAGGCAGCAAGACGCGCATGTCCCTACTCAACATCAGGGTGTATCAAAAGGTATCCTTTACCCATTCACCACACTGGTGAATGCAAAAATGGAGAAAGCACAGTAGTTCCGTGATCCAAATATTTTTCTATTTGCTATATTGGAAATAAAACTCCACCTGTTTTCCTTCTTGCCAGCATCTCCATGCACTGTAATACTTCTTTCTTTTTTTTTTTTTTAAATGGGATGTGCTTAAAACTGCCCTATTTTTGCCATAATAATATTAATTTAATCAGCTTTTAAGTAAGCCAATTATTCTTTATACAGATTAGACCTAAATATTAATTAAATGATGTAGCTTAGACATGCTTTTTTTCCAGGAAACAGTGCAATGCAAATGTTAATACTACTCAACATGTATTCTTAACTGATAAATTATATCTTTTTCCTGATGAATTTCATGAATCAAAGTAGTTTTTTTCTCTATTTCCCTTTTAAAAAAAAATGTAAGAACGTAAACTCATTGGTGTTTTTTTTTTTTTTTTTTTTTTTGACTGGGTAGTCTAAGCACCTTGCATTATGTTGGAAACAACGTAAGTAAAAAAATAATCTGTCTGTCTTTAGAGAGATTGCAAGTTCTCTGGTGTTTTGTGTTTGACACAGCACTTTCTTTCACCATCTCCAGGATTTATTTCCTGCTATTCTACTAATTTATATTCTTATTGCATTTGCTATGTTTCAGGCTTTTTTAAGATGAACATAAATTAAAGTATTATTGTACAAAAAATTAAATGTACACATTTCTTCTAAAGCCTAGAGTATCAGGGCAAATAATTTCAACCTTTACACCTCTCTACAGGTATTGTCAAATTATTTACCTGTTATTCATCACAACCAAAAGAAATTTAGCTTAAAGGAAAGAATTCTCATTGATAATGAAGAGGAGAAGAAGTAAGGCTATTTGATTTCTTCATATTCTCAACATCTGGACAGAAAGTGATAACATCTCATCCTTCTGCTGTGTGGTGATATCTCTCAAACTTTTTTTCCCTTTTTGAAGGTATTTTCAAACCCTTGCTTGCTAGAGTCCTCCAACATATGTTATGGTTTGTTCATAGTCATCCCTGTGCTTTGGAAGAGCTTGGAAAGAGTGAAATCCATTCTGCAGTCCCATGAAGGACTGAGACCACAACAGAGACACTCACAGGTGCTCAAATCTTCTAAGTGTTTCTTCAGCCTTCAGCCAGGTGTGTCACGGGCCCATGAAGAGCCTACGTGGCATTTGCTAAGTGGCAAATTAAAATACTGTCAGGCAGAATGTCATAGGTGGGCTGTGACCTACTGCAGCTGTAACAAATCCATGCATGCTGCTAGATCCCTCAAAAAACCTACAGCAATGGTTTATAACACAAGCACATCTTGTCTTATACTTCCTGCCCAGGACAAATCCACTTGGCTCAAACACACTTGCTTTTTTCCTGTGAACTCACCCATTCCTGGCACCCACTATTTCTTGGTAGAAAGAACAGGCTGAAATCTTTCCTCTCCCAAATGAGACAGTCTATTCCTACTTAGAAAATACAGCAATTTTATTTATATACAGGCAGGTAGACACAGATACACACATATATATGTGTATGAAAAGAGATATTTACCTATTTGAAAATTGTTAGGTTTTTAAATGGAATTTCATATTAACATCACTGTACAGAGGGAATTTTATAGTTTATGAAGGAAAATCTACAAGTTGAAACAATTAAGTCTGAAATTTGACTGTAATATTAAAATGACTGTTCAAATTTAGAACACTTAAAACCATGTGCTATAGGTAGCTATGTCAGATTTGAACACATACCTGACATGCCTGACCCTTGCTCTTTGAGTGTTCTTGTTCTTCAAACAAGTTTCAGCTGAAACTTTTCCAGCAGGGATCTCAATGCAAGCCCATTGAAATAATCAGTAATAAATCAACATGGTTTAACATCTGCTTAGTGGCATAATGCTTAAGTAGCACAAGCTCTGTTAATGTAGCTGCTCAGACTTCAGGAGTGGCACAGTATCAGTCTGACAGAAATTAGGAAGCCAGAAATATTTTTTTGTGGTTGAAAGGCTTTATTAGATAGTTGCACAAGACTTCTGAAATTTGTTTTTTGATTCTCCATATAGTAGTCATTTATGGTGCTCTATTGACTCCTTACTGCCATTTCTATTTAGCTTGAAAACAGAAATCTAGATTTCGGAAAATGATGCTGATATATAGCTTCACATTCATGCCAAATTATCAAAACAACAACAACAGCTGGACTTGGATAATAAAAACAAATCAGAATTTGAGATTCCTTAGTAACTCAGCTGAGTACATCAGCTGCATACTTCTGCGATAGTAAGGTCATGAGGAGAACCATATAAAAGGAAATATGAGGAAATTCAGTTTAAGGGAAAAAAAAGTTACTAGTACAGAACAACTGTTGCCCATTGGTGAGTCCCACAGTCCATTATTTTCATATATCACTGATATTTTCACAAAAGCAGCTGTGACTGAGAGGACAGGATTTTCACTCTAAAATATTTATCTCAGGAGGATTTTAGCATGTATCTAAGAACACTTAATGGTACTTAAATGTATCTAAGAACACTTATTGGTACTTAAAGAACTGTTAAAGCAGAAAATTAAAGCAGAAACTAAAAGTTGCTTTCAACACTTGTAAGGCCAGAGATGAAAAAACTTAAAATGGTGCAAAAAAAATGGCTGGAATCTGCATGTTTGAATAGTGCTGAAGCTAATAATGGTCAATGGATATTAGCAGGACAATTTAGAAAGTGTAATAAAACATTTGTCGCTTCATATGCTGCCATAACCTGTAACAGTCTGCTGATAAATAAAAGAAAAAAAATAAAAAACCCAAAAAAAAACCCCACCAAACTCTCATTGACTTTGTGTGCTGTGATAATTAATAAATTAAAATGTGCTTAATTAATTAATTAATTAACTTTCTCCTCTTGCTTTTGCTTGCAAATTTTTTTTTTTTTCCTGTGTTGGTCCCCATTGGTTAAAGAAAATGTTTGCAACCTGAAGTAGCTGCAAGGTAGAGTTATGTTGAGTTCTTTCATTGATTATATAACCAAAGAAAAAAAGGCAGTGTTAAGAATTCCTGTTTATTCTTGGTTGGAGGTTGGTACAGTTACAGACCTACTTGCATTGTACCTCCATTGATGGTTGTTTGCTTTTGCTAGAGGTGTTTCTCTGCAAAGTGGGATATTCTGGTTACAGGATGCTTAGTGAAAGAAGATCTGTATGAAGCACTCTGTGCAACCACATATGGAGGCTGAGAGGCTGGATTTGGCTCTGGAGTCACCAAGAATCACAAACTAGGGAAGGCAGAAGTCCTTCATTTTTATTCACTGTCTGAAGTGAATCATTACCAAAGCTTGCATTGTTAACAACAAGGCAGATTCTGTAAGGAAGTGACCACATAAAAAAACTGTCATAATAATTGTTGTTTTGGTGATAATGGCCTCCTTTATACCTTTGAAGATCACAGTCTTCAATCATAGAATCACAGAATCATAGAATTATAGAAAGGCTTGGGTTAGAAAGAGCCTTAGAGATCATTTAATTTCAGTCCAAACTTCCACTAGAGCACCTTGCTCAAAATCCCATCTAACCTGGCCTTGAACACTCCCAGGGATGGGAAATATGGCTCTGGTCAACCTGTTCCAGTCTTTCCCCATCCTCACAGTAAATAATTTCTTCCTAATAACCAATCTAAACCTGTTATTTTCCAGCTGAAAGCCATTACCCCTTGTCCTATCACTACAGGCCCTTGCCCAAAGTCCCACTCCAGCTTTCCTGCAGGCCCTCTTTAGGTATTGGAAGGCTTGCTATAAGGTCTCTCCAGTCTTCTTTCTCCAGACTGAAGAACACCAAGCCTTTCAGCCACAGGAGAGGTTCTCAAGACCTCTAATCATCTTTCCAGCCCTCCTCTGGACTCACTCCAACAGGTAAATTTCCTTCCTGTGCTGGGACCCCAGAGCTGGATGCAGGGCTCCAGGTGGGCTCTCAGCAGAGCAGAGGGGCAGAATCCCCTCACTTCCCTGCTGCCCACACTGCTTTGGATGCAGCCCAGGATACGTTTGGCTTTCTGGGCTGGGAGTGCCCATGGCCAGGTCATGTCCAGCCCCTCACCCACCAGCACCCCCCAGTCCTTCTCACAGGGCCAGTTTTAATCCATTTTCAGCCCAGTCTGTGTTGTTTATGGTTGGGACTGCCCCCACTCAGGTGCAGCATCTTGTACTTTCCATTTCTGAACTTCAGGAGGCCTGCAGAGGTTCCCACCTCACAAGCCTATCAAGCTCCCTCTGGGTGACATCCCTTCCCTCCAGCACATCGACTGTGCCACACTGTTCAGTGTCATCCATCCACCATAAAATTAGTAAAGTGACTGACCTGAAGTATTTCTCTAAATTTACAACCTGGAGCCTGTTCCAAACAAGATTATTACCCAATTCGCTGTCCGCAGTACATGGTGCTATGTAAAATGAACCCCAACAAAAATTACAAACTAGTTTTACTTTAGGCAAGTGGTTTGGGCTAAAACAACAGAGAACAGGAAAATTAAGTAAGCCTGACATTCAAGCTTATAATATAGAAAAGTGGGACTTCATTTTTTCTGAAAATTTGTAATCTACTCTACATAACAAAAAATTAGACAAATTTCTGTGAATAGACAAACAAAAAAACCCCAGAGATAATTCCATTAATTTAGCCCTCTCCTTGACACTCTTTCCTGCTTCTTCTCTTTCAGAAGTAGTTTTAATTTTCTATTTAAGAGTATTTCATTTTTACCACTTCATCCTGTTTCCTTCTTAGTGCCTCCATCTCCTGCCTACAATTTACCAATTCCACATGAAAAGCAATTTCACTCTGATAAATCACATCACCTAACTCTTATGCAGCAATTTTCTTCTGCAGACCTGCAACAGCTGTACAAAAGGAAGAAAGTTTCAGTACTGAGTTTGTGTGAATTACACAGGGGAAAAGCACAGTATATACTTTATGTAAGCAAGAAATGGAAGGAAGGGGTCATTTGTTCTGTCTCCTTTCACACCAGGAATTACTTTCTATAATACCGCTTTCATGTAATTTATCTGCAGATGGTTTCATTGTGCCAAGAAATAGAAAGTTTGCAGGAGTATTGTTGGAACATATTATTTATGTCACCCATGTGGTAACCTTACCTGGCTCTCTGTTCACCCTTTCCTAATACTTTTTTAAGTGTTCTATATAACAGTTCTTCATTATTGGTGCTTTTCTTTTTTTTGTCAGTGTAAATATAACTCTTTCTTCCATTAAAGAAATACATACTTCATGAAGTTCTCATCTGATCTAGTTGCATGAATTTTTTGGTGTGTGTTTGCAAGTTCTGGTGAGGGGCCAAATGGGGACATAGTCATGGCCTGGCAAACATTGCTGGGAGTGTTTGCTCAACTCTTCTGGGTGTAGACCTAAAACGCATGTGTACTTTTTGAATGTTGGGTCTTCAAATTATCCCCAGAGGTCGCTATTCCCAAGACTCTTCCACTGCCACTGATATTCTCTGTGCTTTTCTAGATCAGCAGTCCCTTTTTAAGTAAGACAGAATACAGTTTCAGGGAAAGGATATGGTTATAATACCCACACTGCAGCCAGAAATAATAGGAAAATGCTTCACTGCTCTGTGAAGTGACACTTCCCACAAGAAACTTTATGAATTGACACATTATTTCAGCATCATTCTGCAAAATCTGTGCAGATGAATGAAATGAAATGAAAATGAATGCTAAATTATATGAAACAATTATAATTTTCACTCCTCCAATCTATGAAAGAGTTGGAAGGCCTAATTGCAAATCGGTTTGTTGCTCTAGTCACAGGATGCAGGGGTGCATCACAGGGTGATACACCTTTCATGGGGGCACTGGCACTGTGCCAGAGTCAATCCATGACAGGGTGCAGCCCATCAGTGCAGAATGCATTTATGATCTTTTTCCCAGTTACACCTCCTTCTGTCACCTACAAAGAACCAGCCTGGGAAGGGAAAATGCCCGGCTCTTCCATAAAAATTCTGCAGCTGTCTGCCTTTGGTTCTCCCGTAATACACTACCAAATGTGTCACTTATCACCAACAGATTTAGGGGTTACAGCATCTGTTCTGCCTAAGTAGAAGTGACTGAAGAACATGATTTCACTGACAACCAACAAAGACGAGTCTAAATGTCATTATCATTATTTTTCCTACTATATTATCAAATCCTTGCATATCAAATAATTCTGATAGAATCTGTACTTTTCCTACAGAAAATAAAACTGTAATTTGTGACTAGAAAACAGTTATCGTGGTTTTGCCTGAGAAATATTTTAGCCATAAGGACAGTTCCTTGTACAGGAACCATACTTCACTACTGTTCACTACCATTCAAAAGACTCAGAGGTTTATTTCAGTTCAGATTCAAAATAAAAGTTTTCACTTATTGCATTTTGTGGAGATCATTGTGTTTATGTGAGTCAGTGATCAAAAGGACCCATAAAGATTAAAATTCTGACATTAAAAGAGTTCTTACATTGTAGCATATAAGGTCATGGACAAACACAAACTAACTATTAGTGTGATATTAAGTTTAAGCAGGGAAAATGCCAAATCACTGAAGTTTATTTGCTGAAGATTAAAGAGGAAGAATGTGTGTGGAGACAAACTTTTAAAATGTGAAAACACAATTCCTAGTTTTTTAATATAGACTATTTTGAACATTTTTTCATGAAGGCAAACCATCCTGTGTGTGTCTGTCAGGAAGGCCTAGAGTGCACATAGTGGACATGCAGGCTTCTCCTTCACTCATTCAGTCAGAGAGCTGCTCAGCCCTATTCACTGAGCCCAGGAGGGTCCAGGATACATCTTTGATGGGAGATCAGATCAAGGTCCTAAAGTCTGAATAGTGTTATTGGCTCCTTCTCTGTGCTTTATGGCTATACTTAGTCAAATAAATTTGGTAGAATTTATGTCAACTGTGTATAAATTTTAGTTGCTCTCATTGCTTAGACAACATAAAAACCTTCCAGGTGGAAATTTGTCCAAGAAGCAACTTCTGCAGAATGTTTCAGCCTCAGAGGAAGCATATATCTTCTTGCATTATTTGGTTGCATTGTCATGTAATATTCATAGGCTCTGTGATTTCTTCCTCAAACCATATCTTTGGTTCTTGATAGAAAAAAAGACCAGTTTTCTTACATTACAGTTTTGATTTCTTTCTCTCTCTCTCTTTTTTTTTCTTTTTTTTTTTTCCTCCTCAATTAGGACAATAACAATAATCAGGAATTATCAGGGCTATGGAATTTTGTTTTCATAAGAAATGTTATTTACCCTTTGAACTCATCCAGCTTCTCCACAGGATATGCTTTCCTGAAGTCACTCAAGGCTATTATTGTAATCTCCCATCATATTTTCTAAGAGATGAACACATAGTACCTGCTAATTGACAGAACTAGCTTTCAAGAAGTCAGAACGGCTCTTCTTGAAGTGTATCAAATGGTGCTTAATTCCCTTTCTGTTTGTCTCACATTTGACCTTGGACTGAATTCCTTATTTCTGAACAGTTTAGCAATCAACCGTGTTTCACTCCTTCATCTGCTCCAGTTATTATATACCAGAGACCATAAATCACATAAATCCTGCTCGCTACAGACCTTCCGTGGGGCACAATTTGTATGAATTTGTTTAATCTGTAGATGCCTGACATGGATTGGAGTGGACTCTCTGTTTCTGATTCCACTTTACACCATTTATCTGCACCCACTGGCCAGCCCATAATAAATGGCTGTTGTCAGTAAAATAGGCCATGCTCCTTAAGCTGTCTATGCTTTGAATATTAACCCAACAGAGAAAAACATCTCTTTCTAAAGTGAAACACTGCTCTGGCCTGAATGAG
The DNA here is from genome assembly GCF_017590135.1 of Pyrgilauda ruficollis. Lineage (NCBI taxonomy): Eukaryota > Metazoa > Chordata > Aves > Passeriformes > Passeridae > Pyrgilauda > Pyrgilauda ruficollis. The sequence continues at coordinate 1,875,800 of NW_024529377.1, forward strand.
AGGAGTAGATGAGCTCTGTCAAGCACTGTCTTCTGTTGGTGGCCATCCAAAATGTCCCTCTGAGAACATGGTTTCTCTGCAGCACTTCTGCTGCTGGCATGTCTTACCGTGGCAGCGATGTTTGCTAGTCTGGACCACAACAAGCTTCTACTTGGGCTGCTCCATTTTCAAGTGATGGTTTAGGTGCCATCATTAGTTCAATTCACAACAGGGAGAAATAGGAAAATGGTTAGTCTTCTTCATCTAAAGAAAATATGACAGGCTGTCATATTTTGAGTATGAGCTTAAGTAAACTGCAAGCTTACTTAGTTTTGCCCTGAAAAAAAATTTCAAGATTATTTTCTCTATTCAGCTCACTGAAGCATGCATAGCAAACATGCCAAGAGTATACAGTACTACATGTCTGAGTAAGTCCCTTGTGGTGTCCAAACTTAGGCAAGTATACATAGGGGACCTTACTTTCTGAGGAGGTAGGCATCTTTCTTCCCATTAATGTCACTTGTTACTTTTCTGTCAAAGAAGCACAGTTATAAAATAGTTTTGTACCTTTTCATACCTTTTTAGTGCAATGAAAAAGAACCTTCTTGTCCCTGGTGACCCGGTGTAAAAAGTTACAGATTATTAATATAACTTTGTGATCTGACTTTGATGCAAGCTGGGGTTAAAAAATTTCACATCCAAACAAGGTTTTAGATGTTTTCATTTCTATGGATGTGCACCTGAAACTTCTGTTTCTGTTCTTCTTCTATTTACATTGTGATCTGACAGCTATAATATTAAACACAGCCAAATTAATTACAAGTAAATATAATTTGAAAAACTCACAATAAATCTTCTCTATATACATTGGATTTTATAATGTGCTGTGTCCTACATAAAAAAAAAAAGATGGAAAAAATAAATACTCATATTCACGGAAGTGCAACACATTTGATGTACCTTGAGGGGCTGTTAGAGACAAGCAGCAGTTTGTATGGTGGGAGGGTGATGAAAGGAGATCAGGGCAATATGCAAAGTAAAGGATGACACAGAAAAGTTTTGTTCTGCTCTTTTCCCGAAACCCAGAGTAAAAAGTGCATTCACAATGAAAAGTCATGCACTGAAGGATTGTTAATATCCCACCTACTTCTGGCTAGTTGTTCTGCAAGCTGGCATTTTGTAAACTGTCATTGTCCACAGTATATCTAATCTTTCAAGATAGCAAGAACTTGTGAAGACTGAGGCAAAGCAAAGAGTTTAGCCCTTCCCAAGAAAAGGTAGCAGTGTCAGAACAAAAGGAAAATGAAGCTGGTTTCATTAGAAAATTACCATATTACATCAGAAAGAGCCCCCTGATTTGTGATGGTTGCTCTCAAACGTAAACAGAAGACAGCAGCCTTGGATTCACCTTACCATCAGTGCTAGGCAGCTGTGGGGAGTGTGTCCTGAACAGATTGCGTGTTAAACAAACACACCTGGGAGACGGAAAGGGAGGAAAATTGTCACAGCCTAGCTCTCCCTGCTCCAGTACACCCTCAGATCTAACCAACTCCTGTTTATGTCTAATTTGGGGTAGAGGTGGATTCCTGGATGGGAGACCAGTTCACATTATGAGACCAAGCCAGTTTCTGGACACGCTCTTCGGGCAACATGGCAAGGAGCGCACCCTGTGCAGAAGCTCAGTTCCCGGATGTCACTTCTATTTCTCTCATCCCTGGCTGCCAGGGCCTCACCCTGATGGCAGATTAAGCAAAATGGAGATTAGTACATGGCCTACCATGCATCTTGACTCTGTGCTCACTGGCTTTCTGTATGCATCTAATCAGCAAACGGCAATTTTCCATGCAAAAGGCTAGACACTCAAACCTCCACACTCATAACTCATCAAAGACTCATCTTTATCTCAGCCATGAAATTGTATATTGTCACAGCTGTCCTCATTATAAATGATAATCCCTGATGAGCAGTATTATTTTGCTATGTAATGTTTGTGATTATTATTTTAAGCCACTCATTAATAATATAAATCCCTTTCCTCACTGTAGTTATGCTGATGAAATATTTCTATTATATATCTTCAAAAATATCAAATCACCCTAAAGTTTAGGGAACACTTTAAAAATCAACCACATGGCTATCAGCTAGGTAATAGTAAAGCAATCTACAAATGCCGAAACTTCATAATCAGAATTATTGCAGAACCCTAATGTACCTCAAGATGAGGCAATGTAACCAGAAACTAAAAACACAACAGGAAAAAAAAAGTTATAGGAATTTCCAAGACATTAAACCCCTATATGATGTCTGCATTGTTTACATTTTAAGGTGTTTAAACCTTGATAACATGGTGACTTACTGGTAGCAAGATTTTACTGATTCAAATGACTGCATGTGAGAAATCCTCCTTTCCCATGAGATACAAGAAAGAACTTCACAAGAGGGAATGCAGTGGGGGAAAGAAAAGAAATAAAAAATAAAAAAATAAAAATAATAACAGTAATTAAAAAAAAAAAAAAGATAGCTTTGCCTGTATTTATTTATTTATTTTGCCTGTATTTTGAGACCTGCGAGTAAGGTGATTTTTAGAATGCAAATGGCCTCCTGCTCCTTCATAACAAGTATGTCAAGGAAGAAAATCCTTTGGATGTCATTTGTCATAAATCAAGGTGTATGAAATGTGTGGACTCAAACTAAAATATTTTTATGTAGCAAGAGGCTGAAGCAATGACACTTTTTCCTTTGGAATTATAGAAGTTTTACATAAGAGCCAGCAGACTGGGTAAGTCAAAGTCCATCAATCAAACTATTTATGGTCCATATTATGGGTTTTCTAAATCTTTGTCCCTGTGCTGGACTTTTCCAAGCAAAAATTATTTGGAAACACACTGGCTTATCTTTGTGAAATTTCTGATTAATTTCTGGGTGCAACCACTTTCCTTTCCCCTGCACCACTGTTCCTGCCTTGCACAATGATCAGTGATATGACGGAGCATCAGTAATTCCCTGTTTCAGCTACCCATTCACAGGGGATGTTCAGTACACCCCACACATCCCCTTCCAGATTCCACAATGGGATATTTCCAGTTTTTAAATGTACCCCATACCACGACAGATAAGCTTTTTGCTCTTCACTCTAGTAAAGCATGTGCAACAACACAAAAATCGCACTTTTCCATACACAACCCTTTGAGATCTCACTCCTGCAACACTCCACCTACCAACTACACTCAGGTATTGTCTCTTGGCTAAAAGATGAATAACTATTTCACACAGACAATGAAATAATCATATAGTATTTTTCAAGATCAGAGCTCAATTATAAATTATAAATCTTAAGAAATCCATAATGCAGTTATCACACAGGAGTTAATTTCAGAACAGACTTTAACAAATACTTCCATAAAAAGATTAAGTGATCATATTTTATTTCAAAGGTCTTATTTACCATCCAAAACATCAACATATTGTAGGCTCTTTGAACAAATAGCCTCTCTAGTTCCTCTTAGCATATTTTTGAATAAAAATTATCTTGAGGAAAAGGAGGAACCCCAACAAGAAACATGTATTGACACAGCTATATAAAAGAAGGCAGTTAATTACAGAGACAGAATGCAGATATTTCTAATGAAACAACAACAAGCCACATGAATACTGGCTAAGAAGCAGACAGTATACAACAAGAAATAGGGTTTCTGCCTTTGCAAAACCCTACGGATCACATATCCTGCAGACTGCATTCTTGATGAAAATTGAATGTTTAAACAAACCAAGGTGAGCACAGGTAAGGTGCAGAAGGAAGACACATTTTCCTCGACCAGCACAGTATATGTGACAGCAGGACAGAGGTTGGTAGATAAAACATGCATGTGTAATATGGGGAATGCAGACCTCCCTCAAGTCCTCCATCGTATGATGGCACTCCCTTCCTTCTGCATAATGTTAATCTTTTTTTTCCCCTTTTAGTTTTTTTTCCTTTTTTTTCTTTTTTTTTTTTTTTTTCTTTTCTTCTCTGCAAAAAACCCAGAAACATCTGCAATAATTCTTCCTCCAGCCTACCCTGCTCCCTGGCTGGGGGTGCTGGGATGGACCCAGGTCATGCTCACCCCTCAGTGTCACCATAACCTGAACAAAGTCTGAACACGTAAAACATTTACATGTTTATAACAAATTTCAGAATCTTTTCTGCATATGATCATGGTTAGTTTGGACCAACAAGTGTATCTCCACAATAACAGTGGCCTTACTAGAAAAAAACCAAATTTTTATCCCCATCTGTTTGGAATGAAAAGCTGTTTTCAGTTCCTCACCTGTTATTGCTCCACATCCTCCACATGAACAAATTGTAGGAGTTGACTTTTATTTCACCACTGAAAACTACTGAGTTCTTCTATAGTTTCAAAGTCAGGGTCTTGGGCTATGAAGAATTTTATATATTAACAAAAAAAAACATATATTCTTGTGTGGCTGAAGGTATAAGGATATTATATTTCATTATTTCCTCTCCTAACCTTCTGATCTAGTATGCAGTTCTGTGTTTTCTGCTTAGAAGGGAAGGATCTTTCTCTAAAAGAGATTATGAACTTCTTATAGTTACTCATCTCTCTTTGCAGGAAGCCCATGCATCTGATAGAGTGTCTCACCTATCCAAACTTTTATTCATCTTCTGGGATCCTAACTCCTTAGAAGAAATGGAGAGTGGAGCCCTTTGCAACCAGGAAACTGAAATTTGGAGCAAAAATATCTTCAGTGACTCATCAGCATATTTGGAAAACACAAGAAAGATTTATGTGCCCATTTTGTGGTGTTAAGAGCTGATTTTCTGTTTTATCCTGATGCTCCCTGAAGTTTTCTTTCCACTCTAACTGTGAGAACCAATTCAGACAGGCAGTTTTATTCATTTAGGCAGTAATTATTCAGAAATTTCACAGCATTTATGTTCATTTGATGCAATCTTCCACAAACACCTGCTAGTACACACTGTTCAGGGTCACTCTGACATTGTATAAGCTTTCAAATAGAATAACAAACCCAAATCAACAGTTCCTAGTGGGAATGGCTCCACTGTTCATTCTAACACTCTCTGCTGTGCAGAGCTGGAAAAGAAATAAAACAAATCTTCTTAGACAAGCAGTCAGTGTTTCATAATATATGGGAGTATGTTTTCAGCCCTCAGATGTTCATGGCCCTTCTCAGACAGGAATACAAATTGTCTTCTCCTCAAAATGCAACATTTCTATCTTTAGCTCAACTGACTCAGAGTCTTATATAAATTTTATTTTGGACAGGCTGCTCAAAGAGCGTATGTATTCAAAATTTTTATCAGAGTTTTGAGTTTGGCATAGGTTTGAGTTTTTAGGGGAGGGTCATGTGATTTTTTTTCTTTCTTTTTTTTTTTTACCACAGTAAAATAGGTATTATCAAAAGTTTTGAAAAAATTCTGTCTCTTGGCTTTGATTAGAAGAACTTGCCCAAGGATGAATCCTCATTGCATGGATCTGCATTGTAATGCAAAGCCTTGGAAATCAAACTAATTTCCACCCATATTTCGTCTGAGAAGGTACTATATTTTGTATTGCCACACATCATTCAAACACTGAGCACTGGCCCAGCTCAGGGTCCACATCATCCCTGAGCTGGACTGTACTGCTCCCATACTGGCTTGACCCTGTCCTGAAACTAAGCCACTCATTTACTCTCCACTACCCTTTCACACACCCAGCAAGATGGGGGAAAGAATCTGAACAGCAAATATAAGATAAATACCTGGGTTGAGGAAAAAAGAGGAAAAAAAACCAAGCAAGTGATGCACATGAAGTCTTCTGCGACCTCCCACAAGCACACAATGTCCAACCTGTCCCTGAGCCAACAGCTACTTTGGGAAGTTCTGCCTGCTCCCACCAACTTCTTTTGCTGAGCATGATGTTATATAGCATGGAAGACACCTTTGGACAGTTTGGGTCAGCAGTCAGTCTGTGTCTGTCCCCAGCCTCCTCCCTACCTGCGGCCTACTGTCTGAGGAGATCAGAGCGAGAAAAGGAGAAGGTCTTAATGGTGTGCAAGTACAGTTCAGCAGCAGTCAGAGCACTGGCACGTCATCAGTCAAAAACCCAGACCACAGCACCATGAAGGACACAATAAAGAAAATTAACTTCATCCCAGCCAGTTCCAGTACACCCACTACAGGTCAGTGGTGAAGAAATCACTTGTGTGGAGGTATCTCACCTGCTGAGCCCACCCAGTCAGCTAAAGCGGCCAAAACACAGACCCTCCGTCTCAGCCTGGACTGTTGTAGGGTGCAACTCTACTGCAGAAATGCCAGAGACCTGAAACAAAATCGTAGATGAAACTGCTACAGCATATCAGCACTTTGCATTTAATGGAAAATGAGGCTGTTTCCAGCACCAGAGTTGTTGGTTTGTTGCTTATTTAACATTGACTCATTTAATGAGTAATGACTCTTTTTTTTCTTTTAGCATCTGTTTTCTTGATACTTGTTATCTCAGCATAGTGGAAGGCTGAGACAACATCCCTAATCTCTGCATTACCCTAGTAACTACTTTGTAAGCTTTCATTGTTTTTGGAAGGAGCATTTGATCTTCCTAAATTCACAAAACCACAAAGGAACATCTAAGCTAAGGACAACTAACCACCCTACATGTCTAACCCCCTAGACATAGCTAAAGATATGCCTTTATTGTATGTATTTTTCATGCTGCATTTTTGCATTCCCTGTTCTAAATTAGTCTGCAACAGCTGCTATTATGCAATTGCTCTCAGCAAACCTGTTCTACTAGAATGGTTTACCTGATACCAAGTCCTCACTGCCTTCACAGAAACATAACTGTATAATTTATTTCCTAGCTAATGCAGTCATCATGAAGAGATTATTAATTTCCTTGGCTGTAGCTGGGTACATATTTGAAGATTTTGGCCATATTTTTGCCTTGTTTGCCCTGCTTTCATTTCTGTGGGTGATGCAACACCAGCTAATCCACTGTTTTTTCAGAAACCATTCTTTGTAAACCTGTAGTGATTCCTATCGCTCTCTTCTCTCCAGTCACAATGCCTCAAAAGAGGTGGAAAACTGCTGCCCTGTAGGGTCAGACTGGTGGGTCCATCTATCCTTCTATTCTGGCTTCAAGAGTGAACACTGGAAATGAGCAGAGGGAGCACACAAGCCTGGCTATTTAGACAACGCTAAGCGGAACAAATGGGTTTGGATTATTATTGCAGGGTAGAGAATTACTTATTATCTCACTGTGAGGTTGAACCATCAACCATCAGTCACAGCAAACATGAAAAGATGTATGCCCATGACTTAACAGGATAGTTCACAAGTTTGTCTGAGAGAAGGTCTGAGGACTACTAAGTTAGAGACACACAATTATCAGTGACAGTGTGAAGTTTTTTTTCCTGTTTCTTCTACATTGTTGAATCAGAAATCAGTCCAAAGTTTCCCCTAATGTAACTCAGTATTTTTTTGCTTTCTGTGTCAAAAGAAGCCTGAAAGTTTAGTAAGCGTTAAATGAACCAATATTTATCCAACTACCTGAATTTTTAAAACATAAATGGATTCAGTTTAAATTTTGGATGAAGAACAAAGACCTATTTTATTTTTTTTTTATTTTTTTATTCAAACTAACACACTGATAAAAGTATAGCAATCCAAAGGCCTCAGTAGTAAAAAATTGTAGTAAAGATGAGTAAAATGAAGTTGGAAAAGAGTGATGAGTGAATAACAATTGATGGGAAAATGAGTTGATAATCACTCAGGGGATAATGCAATAAACCAAAGCATTAAAAATGTTTACAGCCTAAGACAGGAATATTTGTCTCTCCAAGCAACATAACTTTTTCAGATAAATAGTTAGAAATTGTATTGCTTCCCTTACAGGGTTAATGAAAAAGACAGTAAAAAAATATTTGATCTGGATTACAGCTGCTATATTTTAAAATACATCTCATTATAAATTTACTTCAGTCACTAATATGCATCTTGTAAAGCCATCAGTCATGTATTAATTTATAAAAATGTTTCCCAAAAGCAATTTATTCCTCGACAGAAGAGAGCATGGCCCAACATACATACATACCTCTTAGTCAGAGTTACTGTTGAGACTTGGTCATCTTGCACTGCTGGTCTACAGAGTCAGCCCCCTCCATATCTGAAGATCACTAAGGGAACTCATGGTGCTGGCAGTACAAATCAACATGTGAGGTGCAGGCTGTGATTGACATGAAGACTAAGAAGAGAAACAACTACAAAAGCAAAAGTTAGTGTACTGTGAGCATAGTGCCAATAGCTGCTGTAATCCTTAAATATGATGCTCACACTACACCACCTGGACTGGCCTGCACCTGCCCTGCACCTGGCTTACTTTTCACCTGTGCAAGTAATTATCAGAGTCTCTTTAAAATACAGTATCTCGTGCACAGAAGACACAGGGAGACTCAAGTAAGTTTTACATAGAAACCTTTAATGAGATTGGTCTTGGAGAAAAAAGACCATCCAGCCTTTGAAGCAGCAGGGGTAACTTGCTCCCCTGGACTTCTTTCCCAGTCCTCAGGATACTATATGGGCATAGGAATTGTCAAATATATGCTGTTGTAATTCCAGATTTTTCTACCTTGACTAACATTCAAATACCATCTTCATTAAAATACATCTTATCTTTATTTAGTACTGTATGTAAGAAAACTTTTTTATAAATTTAATCAGACTTTACTGTTACCCTAAATACTTCAGAGAGTTTGTACAGCTAAATTCTTTTCATTAACTTAGTTTGTTTATTCTAATTACTATCTGAATCATACCATTCTAAGTCATTTATTATTAAAATTGCCTCAAGGTGATCAACAGAACCACTTCACTTCAAATATTTCCACTCCTTCTCTCTTCTCAAAATGATTGAATTTCAGAGGGTGAAGTGCCTGGGAAACAGTACACAGAAATATTGAAATGTGGCCACAAATAAAACTATACAAACACCTAAACAGGTTTATTTAATTATAATTATGTACTTAGGAAAGAAAGGAAATCTAGCAGTGCAGGAGGATCTCTCTGGCAGCACGTATTACAGTGATGAGACATTTATTAAAATAACTAACTGGCAGCCTCACTGCAGTAGGTGCTTTGAGAGTTTAGATGGAAGGTAGAGGCAATGCACTTGAGTCAGCAGGAGCCAGCAGATATTTGAAAATAGGATCTTCTGTTAGGAAGGATATCATTGAACCTTTTTTCTAACAATACTGCTGGTGCCTTGCTCCCATCTGCTTTTGAAGCTATCCTAAATCTTCACATCCTTCCTTTGTGTTTCTATTCTTTTCTTCTGTCTCCTTGTACTGACCTATTTCTATGTGGTATTTTTAACAATTCATTTCCCTGCAATCTATTCCCTTCCTCATGTTCACTTTAGTTAAGTCAAAATACCAGCCTGGAATATTGCAAACATCACAGAGCCTTGTCTGACTCTTGTCAAACTTCTGGCTAAAAGAGTCCAGACATACATGAATGTGGATATGGTTTAAGCCCATAAACAAACAATTACCTAGCAAATACGTTTTTAATCAATCTCTTTCTAATATTTTGAGAACCTGCTTTTAGCCTCTTTTGAACAGTTTTACACTTGAAATATGTAGAGAAATAAAGTTTCTGTTCTCAGCTCTAACAAGGACCGAGGTTTCCATACTTTCTACTTAACAGCTAGTCCACAAAAACAATTTTCCTCCCTGAGTTAGGGCCAGCAGGACCACATAAGAAATTGTGTTTCTGCATGTTTGATGTTAGATTCAAGTCATATTATTTTAGATACAGTTAAAAATATTAATCTGTACTCTCTGGCATTGCATTGTCTTCACAGAGGATGTATAAAACATGGTTCTGTCAGGAAATGTTTTAGAAATCCCTGTTTTTTTGTCTCACTCCTCAGAAACTCTCTGTGACATAGGTTATTCTGTTCTTTATCAGAAAGGCCCGAGCATTAAGTCTGCACCGAAGTTTTGATTTGGTGCTTTGGCATACACAATACTATGTCAGTGGATCCACAATTAAACCGTGTAATGAGCTTTCAAGCGTAGCTCAGGGGTGGGTGACTGTAAAAGGGACTGAGCAGGTGGTTTTCTACCAGCAAAAAATTTGAGAACTCAGCATTACCTATAACTCATGCTCTTGCATGAGGAATAGCTCCAAATTCTGAGCAACTATGAGCTTTGTACCCACAACTGCAGTTTACTTTATTTGGTGATTCACAAAGATCTCTGGATGATAGAATTTCAGGAGACATTTCTGAAGGGTACTCCCTCAGTCTTAGAGGGAGACAAAAGTTATACTGTAGTAAATGTTGTTTTGCAAGATACATCAGGATTCCAAGCCACTGCAGGATCCAATCCATTGCAGGACCCTAAATTCCTACTGGGAAAGGGTGTAAGACTAATAGTAAACATACTTCTGTGTCTGTATGATTCAAAAGGAAAATATATGTTGTTCAAATCTAATAATCATATAAATATGAATGAATAAATAATTAGCTTGGTTTTTATATTACATGACTTCTACAAATATTTTTACCAAATATAACAGTAGAAACATTTTTCTAAAATCAGACTTCTGAAATGACTCTTAGAGAAAGCTAAGGAAATTGCTGTCTAGGACTTTGTGTTCTGTCTCTAGTTCTTCACAACAGTGTGATTGTCCCTCATACAGCAAGACCAACCTAGTAAAGCCATATGAAAATTTTACTAATACTTACTGCTCCAGGACACTTCAGACCATGTTTTATTCACAGCAATTGTCAGTCTGGAAGAGCTAAGCAGAAACCTTTGGCAAATCACACAGTTTTCAGAAAAGAATAATGATTGACAATTGTCATCTTTGATTAAATGATTTAGAGTTTAAATATTCATTCTCTTCTGCAGCAGCCACTGATGAAAGTGACTCAACTTTCCTGCATTGTCCTTACATACAGTAGATCCCGGACTGTGTTTCTCATTGGTTCATTATGAACTTCGTAACAATACTGGAGACAAAGTTTTCAATAATGTGTTTTGACAAAACATGGAGAAAATAAAGTCTGATGCACTTTGCTCAAGAAAGTGGGTAAACAGAGCCCACAGCAAGTGAGACTGAAAAAGGCTTTGACTTCATTTAGCTCCTTGTTAGCCAAATCCTTAGTGTCCCATTCTGATAGAGAAATATCACCCTGCCCACCTTAGGGGGTTGAAACTAGATGATTTTTAAGCTCCCTTCCAACCCAGACCATCCTAAGATGCTCTGAGTAGCTCTTCAACTATTTTTGTGTTTAGCTGGTAGGGATTCTTTACTACTGTCTTGGTAATAAAGTGGATTAGGAAAAGTAGAAATACTTGTATCCTAATAGAGAATACTTATATCCCAAGCCATTTAGAAACCTGTTGAAGGGCTTTGGATAGAAAATTATCATTTTGCACAATTTAAAAGTCAGATTCCAAGTGGAAAGAATATGTCATTATATTAGGACACATAATATGTCAAATATGGAGAATTCTAAAGTATACAAAAAGGGAAAAAAGTAAATATTTCCCTGTTCCCCAGCAGTAGGATGCTTGGTAATTGTTTTCTCTAGCAACTTTTATAGTAGAAAATGAAAATATAACTATTCAACTATTCCCTTTACCTGAGAGATAGCAGAGACTGCAAGAGAAAGTCCAGGGACAAGTGAAAGCTGTCCCTACTCAAGGGAAACTGGATTTAAGTGTTTTCTGTAATTGAATTTTTACAAGACATAAGTGTAAATGCTTAGTAAACAAAGGAAAGAATTAACCTAAGAGAAAACTTTTTTTTTCTTCCCTGCAGATATGACAATTGTGATTTAAGTCAGATTTCTTCAACACAAAGTAGCTCAAACATGTAGGCAAACTAAATTTCTGACCTCACCTATTCTAGCTAAACAAGACTATGAATTTTGCACACAAGGAGGCTGCATGCTTGTTCTACAGCTCTGGATCATCTCCTCCTGCTCCAGATTAAAATTAACCTCAGATCTGGTCCTGTTCAGAAAAGAGGGTGAACTTTCACCTTTTCCACTCACTGCATATGCCTTATGACAAAATTGAGTGTAATTTTCCAAGCAGTATCCATCTGGAAGCAAGGTCACTTACCTACAAATATTCATTATGCATTAATAAACATTCGTGCAGATCCGTCAGTACAATTGTGTTCACAGTGGTGAACCATTCAAGCCTGTGAAACAAATAGAAACAAAAATACAAAGTTATTTAATAATTTTGCTTGCAAATGCAGAAGGCACTTCAGGAGCTTCACACCTCCTGCAATTTCAGTTCTACAAAACATTTTTCAACATTCCAGTGGAGTTCAAGTGAAACATGGTTTAACAAACATTTTAAAAAATAAGGCAGTTTAGTGGTAAGAATGAAAAAGTTATAATATTTGCAACACATTTTACTGTTTGAATGAAATACATTTCCTTGCTCATTGAAGACTCTGTTCACATGCATAGTAGCCAAAGAAGTCTGATTTCATTGGTCAAAATAATATTTATTAAAAAAATCTGAAAAAAATTTTATCAACTTTAACATTTGGTGGAGATGTGGAAGGCATTTCAGCAGCGAGTAAAATGCAAATTTGGCATTAGCAAAAATTCTGTCACATTTCCCTCACACCCTTAAAAAAACCAGATTTATTTTCCCAATACATTAAAAAATAAATGTAACTCTAGCTGCCTTAATAAACATAAGCACTACCTCAGACTCTTTGATCTTCAATTTCTCAGTGCTGTTTTAGGAAAAACACTGAGTGAGGCTGACCACTAAGAGAGGATTGACACGCTGTTGGTACAAACCAAAATCCCATGTGGACACAAAAACAGTGGGGGTACTTGTACATGACACACAGAGGACCAGGCTTGAAAGTGTTATTGCTACTTAAAAGAGGATTCACCATGAATCCATGTGAATGTGCTTTTATTCCATTAAAGCAGAAAGGGTTAAAATGCTACACTTGAAAGGAATTATCAAATACACCTGTAGGGACAAAAGAGCAGGAAAATTGCTTTTTTATTTTACAGTACCACAATGGGCTGAACCAAAACTATTCTAGCTTTATGAATTGAAAATCCTCTCACCAACATGCATAATGAAAATTTCTAGAAAGAAACAAATCCTGAATTCATTTCAGGTGAAACTACTCAGAAAATTAAAAACTGATGCACTTTAAAATTGCAGATTAAAATGCAGCTGCTTCATCAGCTTTGAGTAAAGGCACTTTTGTTAGTTCCAAACCTAGCTTGTGTTAAAAAAATAAGGAAGGACAAAAGAAGGGGGAAAGTACTTGAAAGCTGGAGCAACTCTGGCTTTCATTCCCACTGCTGTTGTTTGCACAACACTTATTTAATGTTGTGAGTTTCTTTACAATTTACTGCCAACAACAAAGGAACAGCAGGTTCCCATTTAGTCCAATTATGACCATTGTCTACAATTCCCTTGGCTTTGAATTAAAACAAGCACACCTGGCACTGAGTGCACACCTGGTGCAAAGTTTTCAACCAGTCCCAGCCCAGGGTGGATACCACTGCAAGGTCCTGGTTTATGGTTTAAGTCAATCACAAACATTCTTTCCTCAGCAGAAAACATATTTATTGAATTGTTGGCCATGGTACAGAGATAAGAATGATCTGATCCGGTTTTACTTCTGTCAGACAGTAATGAATTTTCATTTAGTTGCAAAAGCAACCCCAAAAAAACCCACAAACTCTACACAAAACTGTTGAAGAATCTTGATCTTAAAAATCAAACAATCAAAACCCAGTGGAGATTGGGAAACATGATTGCTTTGGAGCCTTTTCCATTTAAGTTCTCACTTCCCAGTTACTGTGGTGACAAAGGCATTATAAATGCAAAAAAAAAAAAAAAAAAAAAAAAAAAAAAAAGACAGATTTCATTTTGACAGATTACCTTAGTAAGATAAACACACAAAGTGTTTAACTAGTGTGCAACAAAGCAGCTATTTTTCCTTTCAGACCAGGGTTTATAAAAGGTGTAGTAAGTATCTTTGAATCCAATAAAGTTACCTTGTTTTTTCTGTTATAATAAAACATCTGAGGATAATCAAAGACACATTTGATAATATTTTCTGATTTCTAATTCAGGAGGAGAAGGTAATAGAGATTTACTTTACATGCAACATAAACATTCAGCCTGGAATAAACAAGAACAAAACAACTTTTCTCTGTTTTGATTTCAAATATAAGGGCACCACTAAGTATATAAATACATCCTGTTTTCTAGAAATTCTAATGGATTCATCTTATTGCTTAGCCAAATGATTCAAGCTATTCTAATTCCTTGTCAGGTTTAATTTGTTTACCAGAAAGTGAGAGGTAAAACTTGATGTCTGAGTAAATATATACATTTTCCTTACAGATAGTTATTCCTGATAGAGCACAGGTGAATTCACTTCTCTTAATACTGCTTATAAGAATCTATTTAATTGCAGAGTTGGAGCAAAGGAGGTTTTAAATTTGGAAAATAAAATAAAGCTTTGTTTCCCACCACGCAGTAGATTTTGCATCCCCCTTTCTTGTAGCTATTTTGTTCTGGTACAGCATCCTGTCTGAAGTATTACATGATGTGGCAAAGAATCCATCCAGTCTGGAAGAAAGAGGTTTCATAAATAGGTTGTTATTTTAAAAGAGTTAATTTCCACAAATTAATCTGTAGGTACCAGTCTGTTAGGGATTCAGTCTTTGCTGAAGGTGTATGCAACTCCTTCTTCAGGGTCCACATTTAAGGCAAGTACCCAGAAAATTCTGTCCCCAGGAATGACTCTCAGGTGCAGGGTCCATGATATGGTGGAAACAGAAAGACAAAGGTATTTTAAAATGAATTTATTTTAGAATTGCTGTTCCAAGTAATATTTTTGTTTTAAATACTCCTATGTAAAACACTGAGGTTGTTTTGGTCAATTGCACATCATGTATGGAAAGATTTGTGTTTCTACAAGAACTTTTAAAATGCATTTTTGTTTCATTTTAAAGCAGTGAAAATGAGCAAGGTTATTTTTACAAAGCAGAAAAACAAACTGACACCCTCAGTCCTGGTTAGAGTCTGCAAGGAAGTGAAGGCTCCACAGAGGAATCAGGACCTACAGTGGGAGGGCAAAGGTTAGAATGGCTTCTGGTCGCAGAATATGCTGAATTGGAAGGGACCCACACGGACCACTGAGACCAGCTCCTGGCCCTGCACAGACCCATCCCCAAGACTCACAATCTGATGGCTCTGTAGCCGCTTATTTCCAGTATGTAATGCCAGGAGAGGAGGAATGCCCTTTGTTTAATTTCGCGAAGGTCTGACTTGACGCCTTTTTTTGTGCCAAGATTGAACAAGTCAGTTATAAATATATTGTGGCAAATTTGAGAACAAGACTGTAGGGCCTTAGACACTCAATCCTGTTGTCTCGTCTTCTAGCATGGACCCTCACAAGGATTCTCATGGGCCATGTGCAGGACACTTCTGCCTTTGCTGGTAGATTGCAGCACATCATCTTCACGTAACACACCTAGCAGCTGCACCAGTGTTTAATTTTCAAAATAACAGTGTTGCCCTGTTAGCAACTTTAGCAGCACTTATGAAGGTCAAGTTAACCCAGATCATCCCAGGTTTTCATGCTGCTTCTCTGTTTCCTGACTCCAGCAATTTCTTATCAGCAGGGAAGATTCCATACAGTAAAGTTTCTGGAAAAAAGTGCCATTTTCCCACTATGAAAAGCACTTAAAGGCAAGATAAGGCCTGAAGAACACAGATGGCTAAGTAAAAAATACAGGAAGAAAAGCCTTCAAATTTTTCACTTGTTGAGTGTCTTTCAATCTTTCCCTCACCTAATTTATTCCTGTACTCCCTGGAAGAAGGGAATAAGAATGAATGAGCTCTTCAGTCCTAACACTGTCCAGACATTTTAGCCTATCCCAAATCGTCCCCCCCACCCCCCAAGCAAATGAATTATCACAACTAAAGGGATGCTGGCATGCTTGTTGCAAATTATTTTGACATTTTAAGTGTCAAGATAAGGGTACCTTAAGAGAGAGAGACAGCAAACATATGATGAATGAAAATTTGCAGATGTGATGACAGTTGCCAGAATTTGATTTCTCAAAGGAATAAATAACCACAAAATTATCTGTTTATTTTTGGATTTTTTTTCCTCCCTTCTTTCTTGTCCATTTAAGTAATATTTTGCCTGTATCTGATTGTTTAATTCCATCCAGAGCAAGGATCTCTTTGATATGTATGAGAAATTATCCTAGAATACATTTTGGGGAAAAAAAAAATTGAAAGCTAATAATAACAATGATAGTAATAACTATGAAATAACATGTTGTGGGAAGGCCAAAATTTAAAAAATAAAAGGTAATTGAAAAGCAAACAATGAACCATACTGTGATTTTTAAGAGTTTCAGTGCAATTTATACACTGATTGTCTGCATTTTTGAACTGGTTTGGACAGCCTAAGACAATTTCTTTTCTCTCTCACACTGGCTGCAGTTTAAGCTTCCTCTTTTACAGGTCCAGAAGATCAAGGTTTTTTCCTGACAAAATATTTCAGCAAAAAGGATTATGTTTTGTTGGAATAATTCATGTGTAAGTGATAATAGCAGAGATAATTCATTCAGCCGTAATTGAAACACACTAAATTTTTTTCAATATATTTTTCCCTTTAACACCAGATTCTTTTCAGCCCTGCTTTTGTGTTTTGGTGTGAGTTGATGGTGCTTGACACACTTGAGTGTGAACATTTCCATTCAAGGAGACAAGAAGACAGTGTGTGGAGGAGAAAGTAAAGTCAGCCTTGCTCTGTGTGTCCGTGTCGTGAGCAATCTGCTGCATTGCTGTGCATGGCTGAACCTCTGAATGAAACCATGAACAGACACAACATGAAAACATCTCATGCAGTGTGCCAGAACCTGAGCAGATAATAAGGAGAATTTTGTACAGCGCTGCACATCAATCCTCATGTCATCCTCCTATCTTGCTTAGTTCTGGTCCAATGAACAGGCCTAGAAAGAATAAAAGCAAAGCCCAGCTGCTCTGCCAGCCAAGTAATTTGTTCTAGACAGATGTTCTACTTGAAGACACAGTCTAATAACACAGACTCATTTCAGAAAGACTGACAAGCAATACTGAGACAGTTGTCAATGAAAGGCCAGCTACATTCAGATGAGGGATGAAAAAGTCAATACATGCCATTACAAAACCAATAATTTCAGTGCCCACCAAATCTGTCTGTTCAAGTTCTCTTCATTGCTACAGTTTTTTAAAATAAGACTTAGTTCTGCTTGGTATATTCCAAATGACTTATGTTTCCATTTTGAAAACTAGTTAGAAACATACCTGTGTTCATGAACTTCATCATTGCCTCAAATAAGTCCATTCACAGTCTTGAAACCATATCTTTAAACCTAAACAATGTGGGAATACACAGAAACCCTTGCAGCATTGAGCAGTGTCTGACTTGCATGTCCCAGTATCAGAATCAAAACATCTCTCTCTGTGTTAGTCTCCTGGAGGCTGTATTCAGGGTCCTTGGTGGTATAGCTGTCATTGAAAATGAAACCTGTGAATTTTTTCATGTAAAATAATGCAGTAGTTACTGCCAAATTCAGATCTCTTTCATTTTCCACTAACACAATTCACTTTCTTCAATGCCTATGAAAGTATTCTTTGTATAGCTCAAAGCATGCAAAATATATGTCCTGTTTCTGCAGCAGTATAATGATTGTTTTTCATCATCATCCTCCCTTTGCAGGAATTTGAGATATGGCTGTACAGAATCTGTGAGCTCCCACTAGAGCATGAAAGTCCCCATGAACTGATTTCTTCTTGGTCCTCCCTTTGTCAATCCACAGACCTGTCAATAACACTCCATGTAATGGGATCTCAGTCTTTTCTAGAAGCACCAAAATTTAGGAGAAAAGGAGAGACATCTTATATTCTGTCAGCCTGAGGCAGAACTAAAACCAGAGTTCCATCAACAGTCATGGCCAATCTAATTGACTGGAGTCTTCATGACTATGTTCTCAAGAGAAAAAAATATTCTGGCCTGTTCTTAAGAGGAAAAAATATCTCATAGGCAAATGATATCTGAAATTATATTCATATGAACTTATTTTGATATAGCTATGAATGTTCCATAGCACAAAAGGAAGCACATGAGTGTGAGGGGATAGGGGAAGAGAAATATGTAGCACACTCAACAGTGATTTTATAGTTCATATAAATGGGTAATTGACCACTTGCTTCAGTTTTACTAGAATGCCATCTGATTTTGCATTAATCTGACCAACTACAATCCTGATAAAGCATGTTCAACTAACCTGCATTTCATTTTTAGTAGTAACTTGCAATGTAGTTTGCCAGCCAGTCCTGTTCAATCAATGACAAGAAAGGAAAGAAATGTTCTAGGATGTTTCTGTTAATCTGCAGGATGAATTTCCATTATTGTTTTCATTGTTTTTCCAGAATTATGCCCAAATCTTCTTGCCACATTGCTTAATGCCCATCTGGGCCAGAAAACCTGCCACTGGGCAAGAGGAAAACTGCATCATGTCTGTTTACAGACACAAGACTTGCTGCCAGCCCAAGAGATTTCACTATTTCACTTTGGTTCTCAACATCTACTTTTTTTTGTTTTGTTTTGTTGTTGTTTGTTTGTTTGTTTGTTTGTTTTTTTGTTGGTATGATTTTTGTTCTTTTTTTCAATCTGGAGATAGAAGATGACCTTGGAGATTTGAAATCTCATCAGTTTCCTTTTGGAGACGTAGGATTTATATACCCTTCTGGATATCTTTAATGAGTCTTAACTGGAATTCTGACTTCAATATAACTTCAAAATGTCTGCACAAAAAACACCAAAAGCCATAGAAGTACACCCTTCTTTATCTCTGGACATTCCCACTGCCTCGTCTCTTCATGACAAACCTTTCTTAGTGTCCCACCAGCACATTAAACTTTGTGTGGCTGAACTGAAATCTTTAAATCTTTTCCCACTCTGTGGATGCTGGCATTGGAGCACTCTGCTGCTGAAGCTCATGACCAAGGAGGGCGTTCTTCAGTGCAGTGGCCCACAGACTGTGTAAACACAACTGCTCTGCCTGCTAACATCATGTGGAAGTTGAAGCATCAGTAGCTATTTCTCTGAGCAGTCTAAATGAATTACTCCTTGACAAGCACTCTCAGTGCCTTTATAACTTATTTGCAAAGTGAATAATTATTTTTAAGTGTCAGATGGATCAATTAACTTGCCGAGGAAACTAGCGGGACTGTCAAGTACTGCCTGATAGCTGATGAAGTGATAAAATACCTCTGATTCTGTCCCTAAACCTCTCATTCATTGCAATGTTTCAGAAGAGTTCTTGTCCTATTGCTCCTCTTTCTGTCCCTTCTTGCCAGAGTGATTCCCTGCCATCTCACATACAGATGTCCACATCCCTGAGGAAAGGCAACACTCTTTGTGTCACCAGCAAGGTCTCCACACAACAGAAGGGCCATGAGGGGACCCCCAGACATCACAGCATGGGAGGCCAGGGAGGACCCTCACCAGAGAAAGAGTTCATTGCATTGTTCCCCCTCACTTTCTCTCACTCTCATCCTCTTCTGTATTCATCCCAGAATTAATTTACCATAACTGTGCTAAAATATTTGAATGGAGTTACTCAAATTATGAAGGGATTATGTATTTATGTTTCCAACCTCTTTGTGGGGAAAAAGAGCTGAGTTTTTAACATAGAAAGGAGTTGCATTTAGTCCATATTAAATCCCATGATAGTTTCCGACTTCTTATCTGAAAAAAACACCAGAAAATCAACACTGCTAAGACCCAGAATGGCATACAGGCATCTTCTATTCAGCATCTTCAAATAAGCATAGGTATGTGAATCACAGATAAGAAGCAGAAACAAAGTCGGGTAGTGTTTCATCATCCTGACCAGTTACACACAGATAGCCTTGGAACTCATACATGCCACTGAAGAAAGTTCAGCCTCTGGGTGTTCAAGACAGCTTTGCTACAGATGGCAGATGTCATCTACCCTTTTACATGAATATGGTAAGAACCAGCTGGGCTGCCTTGTTTCTGCACAGCCGAACTAACCCAGGTTCTCAGCCTGCTCACACACCTTCTGCACTTCAACCCCCAAAACTTTCATGATGTTTCAGATTGGCTAGTCACAAATGTGTGGCACTGGTGGCCATTGCTTCCTTTTGAAATGTCACGTTGGAAGGGAACAGAAAGCCCATCAGTCTGTTTCGGTAATCTGATAATTTTATCAAGGAGAGACTGTGAAAATGGCTGGTCTACTCTTGTGCTGTTCTTATGAAGCCCTCACTATGTTCCACAACCACACTGTCTCCCAAGCAAATGTACATCAATGGTGTAACCTCTCCAGTGTAAAAGCTGTTTAGAGTACAAAGAGAGTAATATCTATTTCAAAATTCATTTATGTAATTTTTTGAAAATAAGTATGATTCAAACTATCAGTTTCTTGTACTTCTAAAATAATTTTAAATAACACATGTTTAACTTTTGTGAAGTATGCAGGAGGAAAAAAAATCTATCTTTGATTTAGGAAATCAATATCAAGTGGCAGTTTCAGTGCTAAAAAATCAAATCAAACCCTTCTCCTGAACTGTGGTTATCTGAATGCATCATGAGGAAACAAGTCTGAATTGTCTCTGCAGAACACTCAGCAGAAAGGGATTGATTTCAGCTGCTGTTAGAAAGTACATGCTTATATTTCATCAATGTTTAGATGTTCTTCATGGTCAGTGGACTGAAGTTGTTGTTTGGAATCTCAGTTCATCTGACCTGCTTAAAACAGTGAAGGGGGGAACTTATCCTGAGGAGGACATAATTTTTCTGAATTTCAAAGGAAACTGGTTCTCTGGATGCCAATCCCACATGTTATAGAAGAAGTCATTAGAAAAGCATTGAGGAATATTCCAGGCACTAAGAAGACCAAATAGGTATTTTTGGCAGAACAGAGAATACATGTTGCAGGGAGGCGATACATCTCCAGATGAGAAAATGCCACAAAATCATATGATTATATCCAGATTATCTGGAGAATAATAAGGGGAACTGCTTCAGATGTAGATGTTATTCCACCTCTTTCAGTCCTCTGTACCATTTCCTCCTCACAAGTGTTTAGGCATTAATAATTTGAAGAGGAAAGTTTATTAAGAGATGAGGTAAGATTGGTGTAGACTGAAACACAAAATTCCCCCCCAAAAACCAGTAGCACAGGGTCAGGTTGTAATATTGACTAACCATCTCTGCAGTAAGCGAATAAGGTCCCAGCTACCCAACTCAGGGTAGTGAGAGCTTTCCACTTAAACTCAGCTGTTTCCAAAGACCTTCAAATATCCTAGACACAGGTCCAGAATAGGAAAGATCACTATCACCCCAAAGAGAAGGGCTACTGTTTTTAGGTACAGATGAGTTTGTTTCCATTCCCAAAGTCACGGAGTCAATAGCATCCATGGCAGCAGCTCCTGTGGCTGCAGACCATAGCCTGAGTACAGTAGGAAGAACAAGCATCAGCTGGTGGTTTTTCCTTTTTTTTTTCCCTCTAGACCATCCCATCCTCCCTGTCTCAGTCATCTCAGCAATCTTGTTCCCATCATTCTCTGTTGGTAAATGTTATTTTACTGGTCAGATCTCACCTTGCAAAAGCCTTTCCCCGACAAGAAACAAAACCACTAATTTTGGTAACATCAAAACTTTTTTTTAGTTAACATGGTTACAGAATTTAGCCAATTCATTAGTTAGAATTTAGTTAAAGTAACCTGAGAAATCCAGACCCTGAGAAATCCTGACCCTGCCCTGTACAGACATTATAGAAGTTTTGGCTCTCCTGATGCAGATATAGGGGTCCTTCAGGTTCACATCAGAGTTATGTTAATGTAATAGAGAAAATAAATCAACCAATGCTCTGACTGAATCTTTAAGATTCCTGAATTACCAAAATACAAGTTCAGCTCACTCATTTGCACTCACACCAGATTCCTACATCTGCTTAGGAGCAGACAACAATGGTTATAACAGTATTTCAGTGATGGCTGTCACAGGGGAACAAGCCTCAGTGCCTTGGTGACCATGGTCTCCTACTCTTTGCTGTTTTTCGTCAGAAGATGGATTAGTTGTTCAGATTTGTTCCTGTAATTTTACCCTCGCTAATCCAAAGGAGCTTTCCCCATAAGGCTAAAAAGGCAGCAAGAGGATGAGTTAGAAGAAAGAAGGCATGTATGACTGAAGAGACTCACAAGATTTATTTGATCTCATTCTGGGATCTCCTTGCTCCTTCTGCAAGCCTCCTCTGCTCCTTGAATGTCTCTTGGCACACCACATCAGACAAGTCTGCACTGGCCCACATCTGCACTATGGAGGTGGAGCAAAAATGGGCTTTCTGCAATGAATCACTCTGAGTAAAATTGTGAGTCATATAGAAGAATTCTCCAGCCTTCAGCTGCGAACAAAAAAATCTTGATTTTAACAGCCACCTCTGCGCTCCCTCAAACTCACTGTAAGATCAGCTGGCCAGGAGGCACCTTATGTGTTGCTCCCTCCACAAGAAACTCTGCCTTGCCTGCTGCCGAGCCTTGCACTACAATGGAGCACAAGTAGTGGAAAACCTGCTTTGTGTATTTCCCCGGGACCGAGCAGAGAGTCTCTGAAGACCTGCAGAAATAAAACTTCTGATCTTCTGTGTTTTTAACACTGACTTTGAGCATCACAATGGGAACAGAATTTTGTGTGTATTCGTCCATCTCTGGAAAAAGCACAGAGCAGGGAACCAGATTAACTGAAGAGGTGGCAGGGCTTTCTGCCACAAGAGGTTTTCAGGAGAGCATAGCAGCACTAGGTGTCAGAGCTCAGTATTGGTCAATACCTTGACAAGAAGGGGCTCTGCTCGTTCAGAAGAATGCTCAGTCTTAACCTCAAATCCTCAAAATTACAACTGTTGTCTCACCATGTCAGGGCCCTACTATATCTGCCATTTGCAAAGAGATGACAGAATGTTGATTTTTTCAAAGACTGATTAGCATTTCTTGATGGATTACTTTTCATTAAATTAAATAATGCTCCAATTAATTGATCTGCTAGCAGACATTCTTAATTTAGCAAATGCTGAAGAGAATGCTAAAATTACCATTATATTTCTGAGAGAAGCACCACTGAAATCTGGTAATTGATAGCTTTGCTGTTTTCTCTGATGGCCTGAAAAGCTTTTAAGGCTAAATTCTGTAACCATGTTCATCTTTGGAAATTACTTTTGTGAAACCACACATTGAGTTCTTGCTGAGAAATCTCATTTTAGTAATTTTTAACACAATTTATAATGCATAAAATAAATTAGCTTTTGCAGCTAAGCCAGCATATTTTTCTTCAATTTTTATCTCTTTCTAGTATATATTTGACCTTGAAAATGGCAGTGTCTGTAGGATACTGCAGCCTAAGAACAAAGAAATAATTTCCATTCCATCACTATGGTTACACTTTCTTTTATCCCCAGCACTGGGCTGTCTAAAAGTATTTAATACAGAGTCCTCAGGAGGGCAAGAAAACTTCATTTAGTGTTATTTAGCTCTGATTACACAAACCCACACATTCACAAACAAACACACATAGCAGAGCCCTGGCTGTAGCAAATGACTGTGTTCCCTTAACATTGCATATTAGATAGGACCAACAATAGAGTATGGAGTATCATGGACCTCCATCCCTCACAAGCAGTTTTTCTCAGTCTCACATGCTCATGTCTTCTTGTCTCAGGTGGTTCAGGCAAAATACAATGCAAACACCAAGGCTTCCTGTGGGCTTAGCTCAATGTTAGCTTCGTGGACGCCTTCACTCCTCGCAAAGACAGACACCATGATCAAGACAGAACAGAACCGAGGATCATGGCTTCCCTCTGAACACTGTAAATTTGATTTAGAAATAATATTGAAATGTCCTTTAATGCATATGTTTTTTTCTGATCAATCAAAGCAAGCCATGGACCCAAGAAAAGGGAATACTTCTTGAGAAAAGGAAGAATCTTTATGCTGATGGGTCTCCACTCTGTCAAATTTTACCTCTTTGGCAACTGAGTGCTGTGGGTCAAAATTGTTCTGTTTCTTCTCTTTACCCATGATGCCCTCTTGGTTTTTTGCCTTTTTTTTCTGTTCTATGTTCTCTATATTCTTTACAGCCATATTTGTAGCTCTGCAGCCTATTATTGTATTCTAGCTAGTTTTCCTGGTGCTTTTCTATGCCCTATCCCTAAACAGAAAGACAACACAAATTCCAGAGCTCCAGGCCCTGGGAGGTACAAGGCCCCAGTGCTATCTTGGTTCTTCCTGGTTACCAATGTCGAAGAACAAACTTCCAGACACATTTTCATTACAAACCACAGCTAGTGCCAAGGTGGGGGCTCCAGAGGAGGAGCTTGACCTGGCAGGGGAATTGCATCTCTACTTGTCCTCCTAATTGGTGCTTTTTTGTCAATTATGCTAATTTGCCAAACTTATAAGAACTGTATTCACCCTGTGTGGGCAGGCCTTTGTGGACATTCTTCGTGACAGCCCCTGAAGGCCCCCAAATACAGATCCACTTTTATATTGCCTCCTATACTAAAATCACCTTGATTTTCATTTCTAGTTTGGAAAAGGCAACACTTAGGTAGAATCACTACATTTGACACTTTTGACACTTTTGTTTTCAGTAAAAGCCTTCTGGTGGCTAGAGAATATCCTGTATTTATGCATTATTTGTGCAATATCCTGTAACAAGAACATCTCCTCACTAAACAAAAAAGCTCAGCAAGTGTTACAGTATACAAAATTCTATCTCTCTCATGTGAGCTCAACTCATAAGAGACTTCATTCAGATCTAGGAAGAGTTGCTAGGAAATAAAAACCTGAAAAAATAGAAATTGATTTCCAGATTCCAATTCAGCAAAGACTTCTTGTTCCTGAAAAGATTAAGCACATGTTGAACTCAAAGCAGAGCCTCATAATTGATAATCCTTAGCTCTGTGTCATGGTCTTTAAAGTTCATTTCTTTCTTTGATAGGTTCCTTTTTCCTACATTGTTACAGAGCAAAAGTTTTCATACCTCATGAAGATTTAAACAAATATTTCAATGGGGCTTTTTTTTCAGAGTTTATATAGAAAAATATACAGACAAGTTTAAAAAAATTATCTTCCCCAAAAGCCATACTTGATAAAAATTAATATTTGCCAAAAATAAAACACACAACACTTCATTTTAAAATTATATTTCTCATGAAAACTTTTTTGACAAGTAGTCATCATTAAATTCTTTTCAGACAACCAGCTTCTCTAGAGTTCTCATGTTACAAAAATTTGATATCATGCTTATTGTTTTATTCAGTCCCTGCTAAATAAATTTTCCCCTGACCTACAGATTCCCATTGTGTTCTCTTGCACACTGCCACCCTCATCTTGTTTTGGGTGCTGGTTTTTCTTATTTTTGTCAAACACCATTATTCTGAAGCACTGTTTCTCCTGCTCTGTAATGCAACCAGAGAGTAACTGCAAAGGCTGGGTGGTCGTGACCCCAGGACACTAATGGCCAGTCAAGGCAGTTCGTTTTTCACCAGCCCCAGCTGAGCCCCACGCTACCTGAGCCTTCACAGACTGCCTTCAAAGAATTGTTCTGGACAGAAGTTTTAAAACCATGAGCAGCTGAAAAACAGGAAACATAATGACCTTGCTGACATCTATGAAGTTGAAAAACCATATCAGCCAATAAACTATCCACTTCATATTACAACTCCTGTCTACTAAGACCATTTCCACCATGCTGATGTTGATGACAAAAGGAGCCTAATTTTGGCAAAACATTCCTCAAAGAAATTTGTGCTGGGCACAGCGAACAGGCTCAAAAATGGTAGTTCATAGACAGAAGACATAGGATGAAAGCCCACTACCACTTATCTCCTCAGCCAAGACATCCCACTTGGCATGAGCCCTCTCCAAATAGGGTTTCTTACCTCATCTACTCAGAGCACTACAGGAAGTTGTACTGTTGAGAGGACATCAAGGAAGAAACTTCTGAAATGTGTCAAGAGGGAAAGGAAACAAGACTCTTTCCTGCAGCTAACCTGAGACAGATAAATAGTATAACTTATTCTAGAAGGTTCAAGGATACGAGGATATATCCTGTAAGGTTCAGGCCTTCAAGAGTGCAAACAGAGCTGAAAAGCTGAAGAGATCCATCCTGTGCTGGGAATAAGGAAGAGGTAATAAAAAACCCACCTCAGGCTGAGCCATGCTTGGTCAGCACAAAACCTGAGGTGGAGCTGTGGTCTGATTTCTCCCAAGACAGAGGTGCAGAAGCTGAATGTCAGATTACGCCCATTTTCCTCCAAATTTCTCTCCTCCTCTAGACTATCCAGAGTTTGGTACATCTACTACCATCCCTACTTGTACTTTCTGAAACAAAATGATGATATGTTTGTGTACTTAAGAGCAATTCTAATGTGGTCATCCTAAACCAGCATAAAAATCAAAGTGTCATAGCACTAGAAGAGCAGCAAGTTTTCTGCTCTCCTGTTCATCCTTTACCTTTTCTAGTAAACCTGAATGGCATATTTTCTAACCTTTTGTTTATCTTGTATTCCCACAAGTAACTGACCTGGGAGTGCTGTCTTCATGTCTACAAATGTACTGATAGTTCTTTTATGAGTGTCTGGTACAAAGAGACCTCAGTCTCTACACAGAAATTCCTGTTGCATTAGCAATTCATTTGGCTGAACAGTGTAGCTCAAATTGTGAGACTCTTACTCATGTGACCCGTATCTACATAAATCTTCTTCAGGATATTACATGTAATGACCAATTCTACATTGGGCAAAATGAAGAGGTGTATGCCAAAAGGAAAATAAATACTTCCTCTCCTCCCTAGTGGAAATGGTAGGAGAATAAAAAAGAGAATCCCTCAGTTCCAGGTATGAAAGACCAGTAAGGTTCTATAGTTTGAAATATGACAGGGTGGGATTTTTATGGAGTTGATGTAAAATAGTTTAAGAACGCACTGTGGGAGATGATGAATTTGAAAAATATGGCTTAAGCTTCCTGTACAGGCAATTAAGAAAAGAAAATTACTACATGCAGAGAAAGGCCATGTGATGTCCACTTGGTGTACTTTAAAGCCATAAAAGCAGCTTCTTACTGCCCCTCTCTAGTTTCTCTCTGGCAGGTTTCCAGCCCATTCCTCTAGTACTGACAAACAGTTGTTTGTCTGGTCATTTTTTTCTTTTTCTGTTTGGTTGGGTGTTTGATTTTTTTGTTGTTTTTTTTTTGTTTTTTTTTTTTTTTTTTTTTTTTTTTTTGTTTATTTGTTTGTTTTGGCGGGTGTTTTTGTGTCTGGTTTTTTTTTTTTAATTTTCAACAATCATAGTTTTGAAATTATCTTCAGATAATGTATGTGGGCTGTGAGTGAGAATAATGCAAGGAAAAGTGGTAATAGCAATTAACAGTAAGGGGAGGTTTTAGAAAAATGTCATTCTTTTCAAGAAGAGTTGTAACACTATTTTCTGTCAGCGCAATTTTCCTTTTCATAGTTAACACATAAATGAGAATACATTTTAGGATCATCCATACTGACAAATTAGCAGACTTCTAGAAACTATTTTCCTTATGTTCCTTATTTGGCTAGACATTTAAACTTTGATTCCTACTTCATCTCTGTAAGTTTCTTACAGAAATATGAATCCATGGGTTATATTTCTAAAAGACCTAAAAATTACTGTTTGCAATATCAATTTCTAGTCTTGAACAAATATCTGTGCATATATGTATATGTATACACGTCCTTTAACCAGATAAGTATATGAAGTTCACGTAATGAATTGGTGTATTGATCACAACTACACACACTTGACCTCAGAAACTATAATTTTAAGATTGCTTTCTATTGATTTTATCTTGGCCTGGAATCCTCCATGCTGAGGATTTTCCTCAGGCTGAATGGTTTTGAAAAGTTTAAATGTTTCATATACTTCTGGGAAAGAGGTAAAGGCAAAAAGTAAGTGCTTCCTCCAATTAAAAAAAGAAAAGAAAAGAAAAGAAAAGAAAAGAAAAGAAAAGAAAAGAAAAGAAAAGAAAAGAAAAGAAAAGAAAAGAAAAGAAAATCTCTCTATGACTCATCTTTGATCAGAAAGCATTATCTTCTTGTGCTTTGAAGAAAAGATGCACAATTTTGCAAGGGAGTTAATTTTTTTGGCAAGAATATGATCTTTATTGCCCTCTATACTTTTGAAAAAAATAGCAGTTCCCACTTGTTCAGCCCCAATATGCCCAGCAGTGGGTTTCCTTCACAAATACCCCAATATTTACAGCTTCTTCATGATCACAATTCTGTGCTTGCAGAGCCTCAATGGCTCCACTCCTGAGACAAGAGCAGGGAACCTATTACTGCTTGGAATAACCACCCTGACAACGTGTGGGCCTCATCTAAGTAAGGAGCACAAAATGACACCTGGACTTGTGCAAAAGCACCAAAGACAACAGATTGGAGTAAATGGCTCAGAAACCAAGTTTGGCAGGAATGAGCAAGAAGCTGAACCAGGAAAGTAAGGTTAGAGTTTTGTCTGATTAGGGACAGAAAAGCCATTTCTCAGTCCCTGTGAATTGAAAAGGCCTTTGCAAAACTATGATTAAAGAATTCACAGTATCTTTATGCGAAATAGAAACAGGACCAAATTAAAATTGCTCAACTGACCTTATATTTGCTGTTATGAGTTGATAATCAGTTTGTATGTTTTGAGCTCTTTATTGTGAATATACATTTACACATCTCTAAACACCTCTGATTAGGTAAAAATAAATCCAACACTGAAATTTTAGTGCAATTGAAAATTACTGTAGGTTTGCCTTGACCTTCAGCTGACTCCACAGAATCTTGATGAGTAGCACATCTCATATTAACCCCTTCTTCAGGAGTTTTGGGCTAAAGATGTCATTATTATTCTGTTGGGTTTCCAGTGATGTGACAGAATTCATAGTGGCACAAAAAACCTCTGTTCTCTTAAACAGATATCAGCAGTAAAGTGGTTTCTGAAAAAACAGGGGTACATATTTCAGTCTCTAAAAACACCATAAAGCATAAAGAGGAGATGAAGGAACAGCACCTTGTCACAAAGAAAAACCCCACTTACAGCTGATGCCTTTAAAGAAAACAAAAAGTTCTCATTAGGCATGTTGTTATCAATCAGAAAAAAAAAAAAAAAAAAACAAAAAACAAAAAAGCACACACACAAAAACAAACAAGCCCCCATCAAAACCACATCTTCACAAACCCCCATTGCAATAATCTTCCCTTGCAAAATAACAATATCTTTGGTGTTTATATGTTTCATGATTTAAAATATGAAGCAAGAGTCTTGCAGCACAGCAGAAACCAACTTGCAGCACTATAAATGTAAATGTAGAGATAAAAAATTATCCTTTTACTGGAACTACTAGGTCATCCTTCAAGTCTTTGAGCAGATAGCAGAGAGAAAAAAACCCCAAAAAAACCAAAAACAAAACAAAACAAAAACAAACAAACAAACAAAAATAAAAACCCCCCAGAGACTAGCTATTTTTTTTAGAGGTCATCAGCTGAAAAAGAACAAAAATCATTAGGTGCTGTACAGGTTAATGGCTTTTCATTGGTCTGCAGCTGCTGAAATACTGGGATTTCTGTATTGCTTCATTTCATGCTATGAAAAAATCCAAGAATTTAAACTATCTGGGTGTGTCTACTTCCAATGAAAATAGGTAACTCCGAAGAATGGAAAGCCTAGTTTTAACAGTAACACATCAGAAAAACATATTTTTTCCCCGAGATCCCAGGCCACTCTGAATTCATTTTGTAGCTTAGGCAGATAAATGAAGATGTGTCAGCCATCTTCAGGGGTATTTAGCTATCTATCACTCAATTTGGGTCCCTTAAGGGCAGCCTGAAGTCTGAAAGGAGAAAAAGTAAGAAGAAATTAAGTTTGCTTCTTAATAATTTTATCCAGAACTGGAGGGAGAAAATTCCATCACCAGCACAGGATTCCTTCCTGCTGCAGGTGAAGTGAGTGTCTACTGAGCCCAGTGCCACACAGACCAACCAAGTCAATGGCACGTTTATCTTTTACTGCAGACCTGCCTTTGAAAATCCTACCTGCTGTCTTGCAGCTCTACTTAAAGCACTGAGGGCAGAGAAAGGACAGTAACACACAATTCCTAGGGTGGGGCTGCTGCCTTCAAGGTACTTGAGGTCTACACAGGTGTCAGAGAGGGAGTGACCCAACTACACCAGCTACATTGTGGTGGGGCAGGGAGAAGAAGTCACCAAAACCAAAAAACAAAGTGATGTCTTGAGCTGGTCATTTGACAAATCTCCCCAGAAGCTGCACTATAAATGAAGTCTTGTTTCTAGAAGCCTTTGCATATTTTATGTGTAATAAGAGATCTGCTCAGCTACTCACTATAGTGGCAATTATTTTGCCTCCTGACTCCAGTTGCTCAGGGTGCAGTAGTGCTCAGGTCATCCTCTGCATCTATTAGCACTAGACACATTACTTTTCCCATGCCTGACTCTGCTTGGAAGAGAGCAGAGTGGGAATCTTCAACTTTCTTCTTCTCTTCCTTTCTGTGTGATGTGAGCAACTGCTGGTGAGTTTTGCCTTTGTCCAGGGTAACACAGGACTAAACAGGACAAAGAATCATAAAGAGTGCCTTTGTTGGGCTGCATGCCTATATCATAAAGGAAATGGCAAGGTAGCCAATGCAGAAATGGTGAGAGGCCAAGAGCACTCAAATCTTCCTGGAATCAACGTTATTTGATTCAAGTCTAGCAGGAAATGGCCCTTAAAGTAGTACATCATTAATGTAGCACTTTTAGAATGCTATTAGAGTTCTGATATATTATTAATTAGATGAAATAGGAAAAAAAGACACAGCAGATAACCATTACTATAGCACAGGCTGTAAATAGCCTAATTTTCAATTTTCAAGTCTTCTAGGTATAACTATATTAATGCTTTATTTAATAAATATTAATTTCTTATCAAAATGAACAGCCTTATCAAGCATATTTCATGCATGTTGTACAGGTGATGCTAAATGTCCTCTGGACACAAACAGGGTTCATTCAATTTTCACTTCAAGATCTGTCTCATTTTAATAAATGTACATAAGCTGTATTTAAAGAGGGTATATATAAACAGGTCTACCAAAAAGCTATTTTCAACTACCACTCTGCTCTAATAATTCCCTATTTCTCTAAGAAATAGGGCTGCTAATTATATTGGACCAAGCATATCAGAAGTCAACTGACATGCTACAGGCTTCTCTGGGATAGAGTAGGAGTCCTACAAAGATAGTTCCAATGTTTTTAGTGCTCTTTAGATAACATGAACTTCTGAAAAATTTTTGGCAAAAGAGGTTTGGCAGCAAGATGAGCAGCATATAGCTCTTTAGGGTTCTCAGAAGAAAAATTACAAGGCTAAATTCTGCCAGAGAAGCCTCAAGAAAGAGAAAGAGCTGGCTGATGAGTATTTCTACAGGAAGAGCTTCCATTAATCACCTTTTGAAAAAGCAGGGGGTTATTTGCTTTTCGGGAAAAGAGATTATAAGTGCCACTAACTTGTCTCCTTTTCCTGGTAAGTTTAGATATCCTGTTGAGTAGGAATATGCTGAGGTGAAGCATGAGAGAATAGAAAAGAACTCCATTTGAGCCAAATGCACCTTATTATATAGCTTCCAGCATTTCAAGATAACTATGCTCAGCTGGACAGCAGCACATTCCTAATTTTAACATTCTGTATAGACTACTCTGGTGTGATGGAATCAGACTGATGAAAAGAAAATTGGCTTTTAATTATAAATATAAACATATTAATTGTGCTTATGCCATATAAACCATAGTAATATAATTTTTAATTTCTAATTTATATTTTAATTTTAAGGCCTAAAATCTGAAAATTGTATTCCACACCACCGTGATTCCTGTAAGTGGTGAATATTAGCAAAACAGCTCTGTGTGCACATTACCCACACTTCACACAGTACCATGGACAATGATGTTTATTGGACCTCGGCCTACTTGGGGTCCAAGATTCAACATTTTTAGTAGTTCTGGAATTATCTCTGTGATTAAATTCGTCTCAACTACGCATTTGTGACCAATATCCCTATCATGGACACAAACAATCCACACATACACTTGGATGTTAAAAAGCTCTTTTCATGTTTTGCCAAGTAGAATACGAAAAATCTTTAGGAAGAAATGAGCTTTTAAGCTCCTTAAATTCAAGAAATTATGACCTAAATCTAAACTTGCAGCACAGCACTATACTGAGGCAAGTAAAATATCAACAGATACATTTGAATTATGTGTAGTAGCCATTCCAATCTGCAGAGATATTACATACTGGCAAAATAATACTTGGGGTATGCTAATACTACCTGGTAGAGTAGTTGCTACCTCTGCCAGGGATAAAAGAAGGGGGCAGCTGGGTGGTGGATGACTGAGAGCAAACTTTGGAGGTTTGAGCAAAGCATCGTTCCAGAAACAGCCGATCCCCTCTGGCCACATCTCAGGTGTTTGCTTTGAAACACTGGCAGCAGGCAGAGTCAGTGAGTACTGCTGTTATTCTGCCAGGGAAGGAACTGCCAGGGAACAGGGGACCTGGCAGTGGGGCCAGAGCAGCACTGGCAAACCTGGATGTGCAACAGGTGTGGCGCAGAAATTCTGTATCTCACAGGAAGGCAGAGAAAGAGGGCATAGAGTAGGAGCCTGATTTGCTGATTTCCTAATTAAAAAAAAAAAAAAAAAAAAAATTAAGAAATTAGATATGGTCAAAGACAAAGTTGAAGAAAATCCCAATAAAGCTCCTTGGCCAGCACTCCCAAAGATAGCAGATAGATAGACAGAGAGATCGATTACAGGAAAAGCCTTGACTAGCCCATTTGCCTGGAGAGGCTGCACAGAAAATGATTAGGTCTTTTCTCACGTATAAAATCTGGGAGACAAATACTGCAAATAAAAGGAACCACAATGTGGAAAGCAAGCTTAGGCCACTAATGAATTGCAGCACACATCTCATGAACCAATGCCTGCATATAGGCTAGGGCTGTGCAAAAGTGAATGTCTGCCTTTTTGCAGCAGTATTCTTAATCTTTTCTGTGGCCTTGGGTCATCTGCTTAGCAAGAGTTAAATAAATCTTTAAAATTGTGCAGGTTTTCTTGGAAAACCTAAAGATACACCTCTATTAAAGAGGTGAGGCAGAGTGAAAAATTGTGTACAAAAGATTTGTATTTTGTATACAGTCTTTCTTTCAATATCAGAAAGAAAAAAATATAAAAAGGTGTCTGGAAAAAAAAGCTCTCATCAAATTCTAATGGGAATTGCATGTTCAAATCATTGCATAGATTTGAGAACACTAGTCAGAGAGTCTCAACTTCACACTTCCTGTCACAGGAAGTGACAGTTTCTTTATTAAATTGCTGTGGATAAAACACAGACAAAAAAAGAATTTTTCCTTTTCATTTTCCCATTCATTACTTCATATTTTAAAACTGACCACCATTCTATTTCATACCATTTCATTTTCATTCATTCATAAAAAATATTCACCTTAGTCATAAATAATTCATTCTTTGTCAAAAAAGAAAATGTTCCATCATCTCTGCCCAGTATCTAGTCTAGGTGTCAATTGGATTGTATTTCCCACCTTTCTAACATATAACTACAAAAGTAAAAGGAGAGCAAATGAGAATTGAAGAAAGATATAGATTTCCTATAAGTTTCAATCATATGCCAGATAGCTGGGGTCTTATACAATTTTGGGAAACCTACAAAATTATTTTGATAATTCTTACATTGACTGTTTAGTTGCTTTTTTTGTTGGTGGTAGTTTGGGTTTGGGGGTTTTTTGTACACACTTTCTGTTTGGGTTTTAGGGTGTCTTTTTGGTTTTTTGGTGTTTTTTGGGGTTTTTTTGTGTGTGTTTGTGTTTTTGTTTTTTGTTTTTTTTTTTTTTTTTTTTTTAAGATGACTAAAGAAATACAATTAATGATTGCTTGTTAATTAGATTGCATGCTATGCTGTGAACAGACATATGAAACAATGGATATCCTAGAAGGTGATAAAAGCTAAAAAAGCTTTTTTTTTTTAAGCTAAAAACCACAAAAACTCTCTAAGGACACAACACTGATAAAGGGAAGCCTTGCTTATCAGCAGTGATGCACTGTCCTATCAGTTGAAAAGAAGAAAAAAGTTGCAGATCCAGAATGAGAATAGAAATAGCACAGCAGTAATCAAAACATGTTCTTGATTTTCAGACCACTTCCCTTCTAGCCCTATATGTGATCATTCTTGCTAACATAATTTAGCAGTCACCAGTTTTCATCCTTCTACAAATTTAATATCATGAAAAAATTACTGCGAAACATAGGCTCAATTTTGGCATCTAATGACCCATTGTATGCATGGAGAAGGAAGCTAGAATCATCTCCAAAAGCTATATTCTGTGTTCTACTAAAATTACTGCACAAACGTCTATTTTTTTTTCTGCCTGGTGATCTTTTCTGATCCATAACAATCAAACTGCTGATTTCTTATATTACACATGTAGCAGTGAAAGGACAGATAGGATCTTTCCAAGGTTTATAGACACCATCTTATTTATAATGTAGAAAGAGTGGCTTTTCTCAGTTATACAGTATGCAAAGTGCAGAAATTTAATACACCTCTGAGAAAACTGAAAATACAGGGCTAGAGTAAAAGTATGAGAAATATCTGTAAAACAGAGCTTCAGGCACTTATTTTCATTTGTTGAAAGAACCAAAGGCCACATTTATGCTTTCCAAAAAAACAGAAAATGTGTTTGAATAGACCTCTGACAGGTACTGTTAGGTGCAAAATGACTGAATAGCAGACCAGGCATCTTATTACCTCATAGCAGGAACAAAGAAGTAACATCACTACCCTGAAAAACTATGCTCTAAGAAGGCAAAATTTCCACCCCAGTGGCTATCCACAAAGTTTCTTTCTAGGAATGAATTATCACAGTGTGATTGAATTATCAATATGTGACAAACCTCTCTTTGAAGTCACCGGAATCAGGGCTGGATGCCCTTTGCCATCAAAGAGAATGCATCAGAAATACTATGCACTACTTCATGCTTATTTGCTTGAAAATAGTAGAGAGTAGGTTGTTTGGATGACATGGATTTTAACAGGACTTTACAGCTCTTAACATAACTTCAGTCTCTGCATTATTAACGAAATGCTGTGAGCATAACTTTTAACCAATATCTGCAGTGCAAGTAGCTTCATGTGTACTGTGGTCATTCACAACACATTTCACTTTTCAGAAAGTCATATGGCTCTTTTACTGAATATGGTACAATGTGATAAAAGAAAAGTGGAAGAAGGAAAAAGAAAGATGAACAAAAACCTCAACTGACAACACTAATTCAGTCACAAATTAAAGAGAAATCTTTTGAAATGCTAAGAGTGGCTGGTCTTATTTAATTCAGTATATTTTGCAATATATGATCAAAGGAAACTAGGTTTATGCAATTTATAATTATTGTCGTGGTTTGAAAGGTATACACTAGCTTATCACTACCAGGAATCCAAAGCACACCAAATAATATTTTTGTATTAATTTCTTGCAGGATAATGGCATTGCAATTGTAATAGTATTTTCGGTTAGCAGGACAGATTTATACCATTTATGTCATGTCACTGGGAACATAAATTACTTGGAAATTTGCAATTTCCATGGCGAGCAAAATAGGTACAGAGCAGTGCATGGAAATAGTATAACATCTTCTGTCTGTTTTTGTTTCTTATGTCACCATGAGACCTGAACCAGACCTGAGGAAACATCTTCATTCTACTCAAGGGAAGTGCATTTTTTGTGTGGATGAGAGCAGTGAGATTGCTCATTTTCTCTATGGGACATAAATTCTCTCTACCCTGCCTCTACAACGTTCAGTCTCTGACTCCAGACTGTTCTGTGTGCATTACTATCATGTCCGTGTACAAACACATCATCAAAATAACAATGAAATAATGAGCCAACAAAATGAAGGGAATTTTAATTTTAATTTTCAAATTCACCACTTGGAAAGAATCCCAAATGTTGCAAACTACATATATTTTATAGTATAAAAGATAAAATAAAAAGCAAACATTGATCAGTAATAACAATTTTCAAAACCATTTTGTTATAATTGCCCTAGAAAGATTTTTCTTTCTACCTGAAATAGAGAAATAATGAATAACAATAGAGAAATAACTGATAACAAAATAAAATTCACAATAGATTTGCTCCTAGGTAGCCCCTCATCTGGACAGTGTTCACTGGTATGCGTGCATCCACACAGTCTTACTCGTTTCTATTCCATTTTTTTTTTTATTCATACTGAAATAAACAAATCAAATGGAGTGTTTCTTTCTGTCCTTTGTGAGAGTCACAAAACCTCAAGTAAGAAGATTGTATTTTGGGTTAAAAATAAGTAATTATAAATCAGCTTCACTATCTCTACTTTCAGTGGCTTTACTAAGAAGCCCGATATCCTCCCCAAAACAAAAAAAAAAACCCCCAAAAAAAAAAAAAAAAAAAAAAAAAAAAAAAAAAAAAAACCAATAAAAACAACCAGCTCAGCAAACCACAAAAGCAAATCAAAGCTACTAAAGATGGTTTTATTTTTATGTGTATTTCTCTACTTTCAAATTTCCTTTCAGAAATTTGAAAACATTCTTTTCCCCTAAGCACATTGTCCCTTCAAATGCTAGGTTTTAGGGTATTTTTAGCTTGTATTGTGAAAGGAGCTGGAATTGACACAGCTGGTTTTTCCAGAAAGGAGCACAATTTAACATAGCTGTGTGGTGCGGGAAATTGCCAAGTACAAGTGATGCAGCCTCAGGTGTGAGCTGGGGGGCCAGGTGTGCCTGGTGCCGCAGCAGCATCTGGTATCAGCTGCTCCTCTAGCACAAAGCAATCCCTGGAGCACAATCCCTTTCATTTAAAAGCGATGCACTTATGCGGAGAGCTGTTTGTGATTTATTCTGTTTATTCTGTCACTGTTACCTACCTCTTCTACTGCAGACCTGTTCATTTTTTCTCAAGACTCAGTGACACTGATAAACTTCTCTCTTCTGAAGCATTATATGAACACAACCATTTCATTGCTTTTCTTGGTCCACTGCAGAGAATTGTTGCAAAACTTGACTCAGTTTGTGTCATAGTGGGCCATATCACAGGAGTAAGTATGAGTGGCTGGGCTGCACTGCTGAGCTTAGGAAACTGCAAGCTGCCCAGGGCTCGGCAGAGAAGGCTCCAGAGACACCAGTTACTGACAGAAGATACAACTTCCAGTAGTAAAGCACATTTTCTCCTGAGCTCTAACCAACACAACAATGCAGACAATGAAATCAAACCTCCCAGAAAAACTGTTATGGGCTAAGAGAAATAACCAGCATGTTATCAAGTCTGGCCATGAAACATGAAAAATCACAGAGTAATTTTCTTGGAAAGCATAGGGTAGAGGCCAAGAGGAGCAAGAGACCTCAGGAAAGGTAATGCAGGTGGATATCCCAGTGTGTGCGCACAACTGCATGCAGAGGGGGAGCACTCAGGAAGGACTAAAGTTCCACTTGCAGCCACAAAACTCTGGCTTTGCTGCAATGCAGTCCAGTGGGTTGGACTGAAGACTTTTAAGAGTTCCCATTAGCCTGGCTTGTTCTCAGATCCTGCAGTCCTAAACGTTATGACATCTGTACAAAATAGAGAGTTCTCCCCATCTTTCTGCTGGAGAAACAAAAGCCAGAGAGATGAAACTTTCCTTGGGTTTCACAGGAGAACCAAGATTAAAAAAATCTGAAATGCAAAACTGGAGCCTTGGATTGTAGTTAAAAAAAATTACTCAAACTCTCATAAGTCTTTATTATAGGTTCAGATCTGTGCAAGGTCAGATGCAGTGATTAAACTCAGCCTAAATGCATCTGAAATCACAAAATACAGTCCAGAAAAACTTGCTGTGCTTCCAGCTACAAAACAAGTTCACAAATATGAATCTTGAAATGTTGGCTGTGTTTCTTAGTAGGAAAGTGTTTTAATTTATTAAATTAAAGTTATTAATTTAATTTGTCCCAAACTATACCAAGGTATTACCAAAATAGTTTTTCTTAGCTGTAGAAGAAACAAAAACAACTATCACAAATTTTGAAATTTTCTCTTAAATTTGCAGCATTACTACTGTAAAATCAAGACTATCAAACTCCACCTTAGAATCATAATATAGAATCATAGAATGGTTTAGGCTGCAAGGGACCTTAAATACCCTCTGTTTTCAACCTCTCTGCTGTGGGCAGGGACACCTTTCACCAAAACAGGTTACTCAACACACCATCCTGCCTGGCTTGAACACTTCCAGGCATGAGGCACCCACAACTCTGCTGTGCTGCCTGTTCTAGTGTTTCACCACCCTCACAGTACAGAATTTCTTCTTAGTACCTAACCTAAGGTTCACCTCTTCCAGTTTATACCCTTAATTCTTGTCCTGTCACTAAAATCCCTGATGAAAAGCCCCTCTCCATCTTTTCTTGCAGGCTCCCTGCAGATACTTGGAGGCTGCCGTGAGTCCCCACACAACCTTCTCTTCTCCAGGCAGTCCCAACTCTCTCAGCCTGTCTTGAACAAGGACATGCTCCAGCCATCTTATCAACTTCATGGCCTCCTCTGGACTTGCTCCCACAGTTCCATGTCCTTTTTGTATTGGGGGCATCTGAACTGTGCACGGTGGTCCAGGAGGGGTCTCATAAAGCAGAGTGAAGGGGCAGAATCCCCCTCCTCACCCTGCTGGCCAGACTGCTTTGGATGCAGCATGGATTTCATTGGCTTTCTGGGCTGTAAGCACACACTGCCAACTTGAGATTTTCTGGGTTTTTTTGCTTTTTCATCTAAGTGTGGTTGTTTTACATCATTGATGCAGATGCATGGGACAAGAGACAGAGTGTCACGAGTACCAACACTCATAACACACACACAATTTGCCTAATAAATGTACAAGCTGCATCTGAAATGAAATTGTGTGATTGCCTGAAATATCACCAGCTGAAGACTATTTTATAAACTTCAGTTATATTAAGTGTCTTTCAAGCTTAACATCACAGAGCAAAGTATCTTCATAATAAAGCTTTAAATCCCTGACTATTCTTCAATTCAAATATCAGGATACTACTTTTGTAGACAGGTAATTTTATTCACATTGAGGAAATCTCATACTTGCATGACCTACCTGTATATTAGAAAAAAAAATTAGGTTTTCTTTTGCCTTGGTTTGCAAGACCATCTCCTCACTTCCAGGGTCATGACTAAAAACTTCCGTAAAGAGGAGTGTTGCTTACAAGTTCTTCAGGAATTTCAGGAAACAGCTCTGTGTTCCTCCTCTACAGGCAGCTAGACAAGACTTCACTTTCCTTTCAAAGCGATGGGGAAGGGACAGAGAGAAACAAACCCACATTAAAAAAAAAAAGAAGACCAGAATTATTCAGTCAGGATTAAGGGATTAATCCTGAAAAGGTGGCTATTCAATCACCAGAACAATAACTGCAGTCAACTGATAAACACCCAATGTCTTGCAGGAACTTGGATCACAGAGCTGAAACAAATTTTTTACAATGTTGATTCTGTCATTTATCATAACAAAGGAAAGGGTAACCAGCAAAATAGCAGGATAAGGAGACAAATACTGACCAGGCCCAGATAAGGAGACAAATTATTGTTCATATACAGTAGACACAGCAATGGCAGGAAGATGGCTTGTGAGTGTCCAGAACAAAAAAGATTTGATTCCTATAGGCTGATGCAAGTAAAATCATCCCCCAAAAGGACGTCTCTACTGTTCACTGAGCCAGTAGCTCAATGTCACCTCTTACATCAATAACTTTAATGAGCAGTTTTGAGAGAGTGACTTGAGGTGGCAAGGGCAAGGAAGATGCACAGGATATGGGAGACAGCAATGAGGGTGTGACAGCTCTGGCCAAACAAATCTTCCCATCATAGACAGAGGATACCAATCCCAAACCTGTCTAATCCAAGTTGTTGCAAACCCTCCAACATTTTTAAAGGGGGATAGAGAAGGAACACTGAGTCAGCCAAAGAAGAAATCCTGTTCCCTGGGCTACATTTTTAGATATAGTAGAAATTAATAGAGATATGAGCTGGTAGAAATAAATGAGGGAATAAAAAAAAAATTAACCTCAGCACCAGAATTGATCACTGGGTAAAAAGCACAGGCTGAAATTTCATGTGCTAATCTCACATTTCAGCCATCATCACAGATGCTGGAAGAAAGTACCATTTTTTACAAACCTTGCACTGTGGGAGAAGACAGTCTATGGCCAGGAAGACAGATGTCAATAACTTGGAAGCCCAGATAATTTTATCACACCACAAAATTCACCACATTACCAGAGCACTCATAAATAAATGTTATGGAGGGCATTTTATAGGGACAGGGGAATAACTGAGTTGGGGTGCTCTCAAATACCATGCTCTGCCCTAAGCTGAATTTTTGGATCAGGCTACCAAAGCGAATAGTACTAAAGAACACTGCTCTTGTAAAAATATATTACCTAGGGGATTAGTCTTCACTTTACTGAATTGTTGTTATGTGTGCACATGGAAAAGTACACCACAGTCATGTCATCCTACAAAAATGAGTGATAATTACTAAGAGCAAGGAGCATGTGGCACTGATGGTTGGAGCAGTTAATAAGGTATAAGAAACACAGCTTGCATACTACGTCAGTTGTTTCATACCAAACCAGGTCAATCAGGCCTAAAATCACTGCTGATAGTCATCAGATCTTGAGTCATTGTGGCCCAAGTCAGTCACTGCCAAATCAACAACAGGCAGATGTTTTCAGCTTAAATAAAAAGGAAAACATCACCCCATGTTTCACCTTGAGCTGAGGTTAAGCTGGCAAGGAAGCTAAACCAGATCAAGAAACCGCTACACAACAGAAATGATGAGGGATGGGTTCATCTGTGCAGTGCTGGCTGCTTTTGGGTTGTAGAGCAGTGTGAACAAGCAAACCTTGGGGATGTGGGCTGAGAAGGGTCTAACCCTATCTCTGTAGATGGCATACTGAGATTTTGAAGCCTATCATCTAATTTCTGTCGCAAGGCCTTAAAGCACGTGCTCTAGAGGAGCCTACTGTCTTTATGTAAGACATAGCATGATGGAGCATCTGATGCAGGAGTTTGCAAATTATTCCTGTGACTGATTTCATCATTGCCCAAACAGTGTTTTAATGTTTTAATCAGAGTTTATTTAGCTTCAACTTCCCTCAGTAACTGCTGTAGTTGTGTTTACTACAGTGAGAGGCCCTTCTTGTGTTTCTATTCCTCATCTAAATACTAAATTAAAAGACTGACCAAGACCTTCACTAATCTTTCCTTCCACAATCTAAATGTATTCACAATATTTTTTTTTCCCTATAAAGGATGAAATTCTTTAATTCTATATTTAATCCCTAATTCTATAGCTAATAACACCTCACTGCTGAGGCTTCAGCAAATCTCATTTATGTACCTCTGTTTTAAACTTTGGGCACCAGACCTCATTATTATGATGCACTGGCTGTAACATCACAGACAAATTCTCAGGAGCTGAAGCCTTTTTTACCTGACAGCCTCCTGCTCATTCACAAGTGCACGATGCCAGAACTAATCCCTGCATCCAAACCACAGTGAGACTGAAGGTAATCAACAACTCCTCAGTACTCACCTCCCTAGAACTACATAAAGAGGTAGGGGTAGTTGTTTACTTGAAGACATTTTGATTTCAATGTGATTCAGCTGAATTTCTCTAGAATCCCCTTAAAGATTTGTCTACACACACACGTACGTGGATACCTACCAAAAATACCATTGACATTTCCAAGAGGAAAGCTTGGAACTTGCTGAACTCCCACAGTTCAGGGCAGACAAACATTTCAGTGTGAGCTCATCCAACATCTAGCAGAGGGCAGCGCTCATACAACATCTTGGGAATGGTTTTTTTATCAGTTAGAGAGGAAGGAATCCATATATAACAT
Organism: Pyrgilauda ruficollis; assembly: GCF_017590135.1. Classification (NCBI taxonomy): domain Eukaryota; kingdom Metazoa; phylum Chordata; class Aves; order Passeriformes; family Passeridae; genus Pyrgilauda; species Pyrgilauda ruficollis. Next base: position 1,917,928 of record NW_024529377.1, read on the forward strand.
GAAAGAAGCAAGATATCTACAACTTTATCTACACATTTCTTCAGCTGACACTGGAGCTTCCAAGAGTGGGATAAGTTGGTTCTTCACTATATTCAAGGGTTCTCAAGTCATAACAGAGTTGTTGTGGCAAATAGGCATTTTCTCAAGGTGCATTGTAATTCACAAAAGCAAAACAATAAGTCAGAGAGAAGTTTCTTCTTCTATGAAGTGTTGCTCCCTGACCTAAATCAGTCTTTGTCTTTGAGTCATTTTATCTTACTCTGTATTTAGTGGATTGGTTGCTACTATGGCGACCACCCATCCTGCTCTACAGACATAGGTATTATTCCTCGATACACTTATGTTCTCTTGCCAAATATACTTTGTACAAGTTCAAAATCAGAAAATACCTGGGAAATTAATTTGCTTTGACAATGCTTTTATCTAGGTTATAGTATATTGCAAAGATAAAATAGGAGTGAAAGTGTAAAGTTTGCATTAATCCCACTAACAGCATGCTCAAGGAGCAGTACAGGGATCTGGTTCCCCACATTAATTTTTCTTATCTAGGTGTAGTAAAATATCAGCTCCATGTCAAACCTGACACATCTCAGAGACCTAAGGAAAGGTACTTCTGTGGTTATAAGAAGATCCTACACAGTCCATCTCAGATGGAATAGGAGAAAATGGGATGAAAATAATCAGATTTAGTGGCTGCTGCTGCTGGCTCATACCGCTATCATGTAGAAAATTGGTGACATAGCCCAGAAGAGGCTGTATCAGTCTTGAAAACATTTAATGCTGTTAATGAAGGTCAAATGACAGGGGTTTTGTGGGTTTCTGGCAAAGTGCTATCAATGTCCATATCATTACAGCTAAATGGAAGGTGTCTGGTGGGACTAGGCCATCCATGAAAACAAATCTTTCAGATACTCCCTCGACAGGACGTTTGATTTCATCCCACAAATTTCAATAGCACTCTGTGTGACTGATACAAATGCATATCACAGAGCTCTCCCACACTGCTTTTATAAGAAATCCCTTTCTTTCCTCAGAGTTTCATGGTTTGGACTGGTAGTCAGAATTTTATTGGCAGAGAGGAAAAAAAAACCTATAGAATATCAATGGGAATGAAACTACAAGGGGTGTCTGGATATTGTATTTTAGGCAATACAGATTTTAAATGGAGAAGAACCTAGCATTTTTAAGCTTCCATCCTCTACAGCTTTTAAGGATGAAAGAGATACTTTTCTTTCTATTAAGCTATCAAAGCTCATATACAAATCCCCTGAAACTACCAGTTTGTATTTATATTACAGGGATTTTCTATAAAGGTAAAAACACACTATTTTCATCCTATTCTCAGCCACTCCAAAGATTCACTGTTTTCTTGGATATAAAATTGACAAAAGCATACTTTTCTGAGCAAACTTTAAATATATGTGTCTTTTCCTGGGATGCAAAAAGCCCCACACATAGAGCAAAAATATCCCAGAACCTCTAAACAGAGTAGATTGAAACCCCACATAGGTTGCCATAATACAACTTAAACAACATCCCTAGGGTAAACATCTCAACCAAACTTGTAAGAAAATATTTTGCAAACCCTTCCTCAGTGAAAATATGAGGATGTACTGATCCTTGTACTGTGGTTTTGTCGTGAAAAAAACAAGAAAAAAAGAGGAGCTAAGAAAGTCAAAGCTGACAGGCTCAAAGGTCTCTAGTGAAAATCTAGGTGCACCTTGATTGATGTCCAAAAAAAAGGCTAAAACTCATGTTCTTCCTTTCTCCCTGCCACCCAAATAACACATAGCTTAAAAAAGCAAAGAAACATATAGACAGGGAGGGGGAGAAAAGGAAAGAAGTTAATGTGTCAATCAGGAGATCTTCCCCTTTTTCAAGAAAGAATCACCATCTTCTGGACCAACTGCTAGTGGACGTCCAGTGTATCAGTGGAAGAACAGGATACTAAGTGAATTTATTGTGGGAATTTACCCTCTTCCAAAGTGGGATGAAAAATAATTACACATACCTCTGCAAAGATCATTGCATGGGTTTCCTCAAATCTGGAAAAGAATTGCTAGCAGACCAAGTACTGGCAAACATATGAACCTGGTGGCCTGGGTTAACTTATTTAATCATCAACAATTCAATCATCTTAGTAACGTTAGACTTATTTGATTGTTTGTTGCATGCATATGAAAGCACCTGTCCATTCTATCTGAAGTAGATGCAGCTAGAAAGTGGTCCAGGTAGAGTATCTGCCAGTGTTCCCTTTAACCAGTTGAACTTGCACCACATGCAACCATGTGATTTTCCTTTCACACCAAAATAGCTGCAAAAAAGGATTTTTTTGTCCATTGAAGAAATCAATATACAATGCAAAACAAAGATGCCTGAGCAAGACATGGCTTTTCAGGCCAATAATGTAAGGGTCATGCTGAATTATTAAATGCAGAGAAACATGGTAAAACAAAGAAGGAGGAAGTATATGTATGAGAGGAGCAAGAGCTGCGAACAACCACCTAAACAGGATGAAGTGAGAGCAAAGGAGAAGTAATAAATCTCACATAGAAGGAGCCAACACAAGTAGGCAATGGGTGACACTTCAGTTTAAAGGGGTTTAAAGATGTCTCAAGGGTGGTTGGAGTGAAGGAGACAGGACAGGAAGGTATGTCAGTAACTGAGATGAGAAACACACAGAATGAAAATATTTATACTGTGATTAGAAAATGCAAAGAAAATTGTGGTGAGACAAAAATTCTGTACCTAGGCTCACCAATGATGGATCTTCATCACAGTGATAGAGCAAAATGTAAACAGTAATGTGCATTGGGGTATGCAATGGCAGATCTGCAGCAATGAGATCTGCTGTGGCGTAATCCAAAAGTTATCAAAATTGCTAAGCTGACTGTGGGGCTCCCTTAAAGATTTCACCACAGCTTCTTCCCATGCTAGCTAACACACTTCTAAGGCATTTATCTGCTTTTTGATGTAACTCAGAAGAAGACCTGACTGTGAGTTAAAATGTGCACTTTTGCATGTGTGTGTTATCAGGTTCAGACAGATGCACTTCTCAGCTAATTGAGAATATAAAAGCAATTATAGGGAAGTATATTTTGAAAAGGCATTTAGTAGATTTGGACAATCACAGTATTAGAATTTATGCTAAGGCAGGGATTGCCTTATTCACAATACAGCCATTTTTGTTTGTCATTTCTGTGATGTTCTGCACTAATAGAATTTTTTTTCATTTTTTTCTCTTTTTTTGTTTTCGTTTGGTTTGGTTTTTTGATGTTGTTTTGTATTGTTTTGTTTAGTTTGTTGTTTTTTTTTTTTTTTATTAGACTGTCCTGAAATCTCATACAAAGTTTACAAGCCCTTTTCCTGGGACATTCATATATACATTACACATATTAATATGTCACACATATCATAAGTTATATGAACTTACACTTAACCAGGACAGGTTATGGACAGGCATTAATTACTTGGGTGATAATTGTAAAGTCATTCAAATTGCTAAACTACAAAGCCTTATTATTTGATGCCAAAAAGCTTACCAGCAACAAAAGTAAACCAACAAAAGCACTCAACCAACCAACAAAAAAAGTGTAATCAGGTTCATCCAGATGATGTGCAGAACGAAAGGGAAAGAATTAATCACCAAACTACTTCCAGAAAAATCTTACGTACCTTATTTAGGATGCCTGCATGTAAAACATCTTCAGGGCTTGATGAAAAATAGGTCTAGGCACTTCAATATTTTGTCAAATCTAGTGATTCTGCTATTCTAACCAAGACTGCAAGAGATTAATTTTCTCAGTCTATGTCTTGCATTTCTATCCAGTGTAGCCACTTCACCTTGAAGAAGTTTTGGCAGCACCCCTCATGCATGTCAACCCACAGATAGGTCAACAATTTATCTTCCAAAAGATGCATGTTTGTGTGTGTATGTGCCCATCTATTTCTCATTTTTATTGTCACTTGAGAAGTGTTGACTCTCAGTGTTTCTGTACTGCAGCATTTTTGATGTAACTACAAAAACCTTTTTGCACGATCTCTATTGTGCCTACACAGCAATCTATCACAAAGGAATTCAAACGCAGTAACTCTTTGTAGAACTGTCTTATTGCTGAACTAACATGCCTGTAACTGCAATTGTACCTACAATGAATCATATCTGTATCATTTCTTTGCACACTCAAGCCCAGAATAAGTGTGGCAAGAGTGAATTAGTGAGTGGCAAAGAATACCTTGGCTGCCACAGTCCAGGGGACTTGGATACCTGAGACAGACTATTTTTCTGTCTGTATAAAATGAAAAATTAGGCTAAAAGTACTTCACACATGCTTCACACATGAAAGTCTAGATCAAACAGCCTTTCATATATATTGCAGCTTTCATTACAGTGGAAACATTAACTTCAGCTTTTGAACACTTCAGAGCTTACACAAATTCACAGAAAAATAGCCATGCAAATCTCACACTTATGTTGGGTAGTCTTTTTGTCATATCATATTCCATCTCTGATACAAGTAGGAATTCTGTACCTTGAAGATGGAACATTTATTTTGTTTGTTGATTAAAAGATTTACTAGTCAATCTCCAGTGCAAGCTCTGCAAACACTGCAGGGAATTTTCTGAGCTTAATTCTTCAATTGTAGATTTTATGAAAATCCTTCAGAGGCAGATGGCAGCAGAAGGTCACTGAAGAAAAATGTTATAAAAGAAACATTACCCACAGAAGCACACAGAAGGCATGCATGGCTTTTTGGTTTTGTGGATGGATGTTTACCTCTATCAACACTGCTTCAGAAGGAAATTTGCATGACCATTGCATGAATATTTGACAAGACATAATGCTTTGTTGCAATTTTTTCTAGGTCTAGAGTCATAAAACCAAGAAAAACAGCTTACAGATTCAGTAAGAAAAGTAAATAGCCAGGCTACATTACAAGAAACTTTGCCACAGTTCCACCCTGTGAATTTTTTTAAATTGCAAAAGCAAAGTAGGGGAAGTCCTAAATTACTTTAAGAGTTGTCATGATAAACTCTGCAAAAGAATATCACTATTAACAGCTGATACCTTGCCTATTTTTTTCATCTCAGCAATATTCCTGAAGATATAATCCACTCTCCAGAAAATGGATAGAGAATACATATGTCCAATCCATATGTATTCCATTAGCATGAAATATAACTACACACAAAGGACATAAAAAATTATTTGTAAATTTCTGTGCATATTATTTTCTCAGTAATGTACTATTTGAAAATTAGGTATACAAATATGACCCAAATTCAGAATAGAAGACCTTAAGCTTCACTTGGCATTTGCCTCCTTCTGAATTTCTGCTGAGTTTCTTCTTCAACCAGAGATTGCTTCTAGAAGATCATCTTACTGGCTTTGCTTCATGACACATCATGTTCCTGGTGGCCAGAGACCAAACTATCTTTCAGTTATGATGCCATAGATCTAATGCAGCTTCAGTGAGCACTATGAGGTTAATCTGATATACACAAAGTACTGAAATTTAATTCAGTCCCCAGATCATGAATAAAAAAATGAAAAGTTTTTAAAGTTTCTGTTAACAAGTGAACTTGAAGACTCTGTCCTATTGCCAAAGACAGTGTATGCAAAGAAACAGTTCTACAACACATGGATTTGGCAAGCTGAAAGGGAAAACATTGGCATTTATAGAATGCAGCTGGAAATTATCTTAGTTATGGGTTTCTGATTACTTTCTTCATGCATCAATTATGGTCTAGAAATGGACAAATACTAGTTTATGAGATGTGTTCTGCATTTTTGAAGTGACTCTTCAGTCCCCTGAAACACTGCTCTGCTGCACCCTGCTCCTGGGAGCCACTGTTCCAGATGGTGTGGGCACTCCATGTCCAGAAGGAGGAGGGCAGAATGTTTTAGCAGTGGGACAAGATAGGTAAGGTGGCTTTGTAAACAAGCAGTGGCAAATTTGTCGAGATGATGAAACTGGAACCTGTAAATTCTGAACCTAATTCTTTAAGTTTAGCTGGGTCAGTTTAGCTCATGAACGTAAGATAGCTTAGTGGAACCAATTTCACAGGCCAACTCATCTGAAGGCAATCCAAAATCTATGTTGTCAATTCCAGCAGAAAACTGATCAACTAATTATTAGGAATGGAAACTTCAAAATAATTTTTCAGATTAAACCACAGAAGATTTCCTGAATGCTTTTTTTTTTTTTTTTTTTTTTTTTTTTTTTTTTTTCTTTTTTTTTTTTCCCCTGGAAAACAACTGTTTGATTTACCTGTAGATCATGCACCACAAGAACATGACACAAAACAAAACTACTACTTTTATTGGCCTATTCCCATTTTCACATTTGTTACTGCTGTATCTACTCAGAAGAACCCATCCTTTTCTTCAAAATACAGATTATCAAGCTTGAAAGAAGTATTAAAATATATACAGAATTCATTAGGTTTCCATATATGGCATACTACTTTGTTTTGAAGGGGCTCACCTGTGTCTTTTTTTTGTGATAACATCATTATTTTGCAAAGGTTTACTTCAGAAATATTGCTTGTATCTCAGAGCACTTTTCATCCTCCCATATCCTATTAATATGATAATTATTCCAAACACACTGAGTATGCAAGTAGAAGCTTTTATTTGCTGAAGTATATGATATAAAATATAGATATTTAAGCATATAACACAGTCTAAAGAAAAACATTTTCAAAATACTTAATATTCTTTACATATGGGAGAACCTAGCAGAAGCACTAACACTCTGGCTCCCCATTAAGTAAAGAAATACTTACTCAAAGTCTCAGATATAATTATTCATCTTCTTTTAATAAACTTAACTCCTTTCTGTTGTGTGTTGATTTACCTCCAGTATTTTACAGCAAGTACCTGACATCTTTCTGCTACAAGATTAGGACTTTTTAGTGCTGAGTGGAAAAGAGAATTGTAAGACAAGCTATAATTTCACGTTTCTTTTGGTGTTAAAAATAGGATTGTTTTGCACCTATGTAATTGGTTGAAGACAGTAGGAGTCACCAAGTCAATCAAAAAAAATCACAACAGAGTTTTCTAGCTAATCAGTTGGTCTTTGTTACACAGTTTTTATGCACAAAATCACATCTAACAAAAATCAGCTGACTGCAAGCAGTGCGGGAATAAGGTAGAGGACTTTAAAGCTGAACTTCAGCCATCAATGCAGCCCTTGCCTTGTATGGGCCAAAGGCTGGTGCCTAATCATAAACAACACGCTGTTTCCAAAATCAAATACTACTTATTGGGCAACAGCTAGTACTTTTATGTATAAAGTATCACCAGTTAAAGTGACACTAAAGAGTTACGGTTAGTATTATGTCCATGCAAAGACATAAGAGGACAACAGCTATCCCAATGTGTGTCCAATGTCTCACAAAACTACCATCTAACAGAAAAGTGGTGCATGATTAGCACAGCCAGACTACTATTTGTCTTGGCATTGTTAGGACCTCCTAAGAGAGATCAGAATGGGTATGCAGTGGGATAAATCTTGGTGTGCTACAGCATCCAGGATATAATGTCCACAAGAATCAAACTTTTCTGCTGTCTAAATCTCAGTTCAGACAGGTATTACAGAGCACATATATGCAAATGTGACACTACCAATAATCACAACTTAGAGGTTGCTTACTGGAGCCGGACAGTCTTACTGTGCTCATCTTCAAACCCAAACAGCTTGGCAGTGAAGTTGCCCGAGATGACAGACGGGCTTTACATGGTCTTACTGAAGGGGAGGCACCAATGTCCAGCACCACCTCATCTCACACCATGGCCATCGTATATACAACCAGAGGAAAAAAATATTGGTATGTAGAAGTTTCTCTTCTCACAAGAACAGGGGACTCCTTCTTTCCCACACCCTGTGTAAGACATTCCTGTTGGAAACACTTAGTTCAGTTCTGCATAAGAGTGAGAGAGAAGCATCACAAACAGACACCACTGCAAGGGTGTGGAATCTGCATCTGCAAATGTAGGTATGCCTTATCCAAGCCTGGGTAGCAAGGAAATGTTTAAGTTTGCATGTCTTTGGAATACCTACCTACCTACCTACATGCATACAAAAAGATTTCTGTTCTCTACTGTTAAACAAGCCAATATCAATTTGCTGTAAAATCAAAAGCCAAGGAAGTTTGAACTAGTTTTAAACATTAAGAATATTCTTTCCATCTCTATGATCTAGAAGAAGAAAGGTTTTTAATAATCTTTTATCTTGCAGGACATAGACTCAATTTTTCCATGTATTACCTATTATTTGCACAGCAGTGGCAAAAAGTTGGGAACAGAAGGAAAAAAACAAGATCACAGAGAGAGTGATAGCAAGTGAAACTATAACCTTTTCATCACAGTAAAATAAAATCAAAAGAATTGGGAGAATAACAAGATTTAGAGACTTTAATAATGTTTCTTTCGGTCCAGGAAATTGATGTAAGTGAATCTTAACTACTTTAAATGGTGCTGCAATGGAAAAGAGTAGCTTTTCTTCAACAAGGAGTCTAGTCCCAGGAATTATATTTGAAGTGAGACTTTTCATTTTCTTTTTTTTTTTTTTTTTTTTTTTTTTT